>NC_081528.1:27971644-28571644 GCF_030273125.1 Centropristis striata | reverse complement strand
TGGAGACACAGATGTTGCAATGTCCACATATAATATATCTTTTTGTGATGATAGGATCTTACTAAGTTTAAGCAGATGGAATAAATGTATTTATTTATTTTGATGTATCTAGAGTAATCATAGTTTTAAAACAATATTAGCACATGATCATTGTATCAAAAGCATCTTACATGATTAATCTATAAATGCATAGAGAGAGGTTACATACACAGTTAGTGAATTACGCATGCATAGATAGCGACCTAGTCAATCAGATAGTGACCCCCATGCACAGAGACAGAAAACAAAGACAGAATAACAGATTATTTCTAGCACCAGACTGGGAAAAAAACATGTATGTATAACTTAAATTTGTACAGTTCAGTATTAAATATTTAAATGGAAATGCTACAGCTTCCTTGCCCGATATTTCATTATTTATAAGTTTAAAATAGGTTGGTGGTCTCGCCCCTTCCGCTATCTAGGTTTGCACAGCTTATTGTAAGTCAGTGACCTCTAGTTTCTGTAACAATTACTGAGAGGGCACAGGATGAGGTCAGGTGATGTAGTATAAAGAGCAACAAAGTATGTGTTTTGAAGGAGGAGGTCAGGGTGGATGGATGGGTCAAAAAACACAGGATTTTGAATCAGGAGACAGATGTTTGTGACCCCTGTGGAGCCAAAAGTTAACTTTAGTAAGTACAGTAGTAAGTACATATGTAAGTTAACTCTCATACACAACTATGTCAAATTCTATGTCATCTTATGTACAGAAGTGCTTTTAACCATGTCCTTTTTTTAAATTAGAGAATTGGTTTCTGTGTATTAATCTAACAGAGTAGTTCTGTTTCACGATGTTAACCACACGTCATCTCTACGATATCATACTAACCATTGTAATAGGATACATTGCTCTGTTTCACAGGGATCTTTCTACGCTTCTAACCTTTCTTTCTGTGCACCTCCCTCCAGATGAAGACCAGGAGACATCAGGAGATTTTGGAAGTGGCGGTGCTGTAATTCTGCTCGACGACCAAGAGGAGGAGCCATCACAGAGCGGCCGGAGTCGGCAGAAGAAGAGACGGGGTCGGATTCACCCCCGAGGAGCCATCGAGGACGACGAGGATGAGGAAGACGATAAGGATGACGAGATTGGCTATGTTTGGTAGCTCCGCTCCATTTTATTCCGCCATCAGTCGACCAGGAAACTCAGCACAGATCTGAAGCCATTCCAATGTCTCCTCCTCCAGTTACTTTGGCAGCAGTACATCTTTTGGCTCCTGAGCTTGCTCTTGTGATCCCTGTCCCTTAACCATGTCTCTCTCTTCAGTGAACCTCATCTGACCTCTTCCTTTTTCAGTGTTTCACTCTTCCCTCAGACGGAAAACAGAGAACCTATTAGATTTCAACAACAACTGTCAAGACCCTGTCAGATTTCTGCTCAAGCTGTCCACTTTCTGCCTCTACCTTCCCCCAAACCCATGATCTTTAACCTCCCCTAACATGGACTCATTTCTCTATTTTCTCCAATGCTTCCTCTATCTCCTTCTTTCTCTATTTCTGTCTCTCTCTCCCATCTCTGTATGTCCATGTCAGAGCCTCTGATCAGTCTGTGAGCCCAGATACATTAGCTGATGTACTGGATGTAAATATGTTTCCTCCAGTAAGGCCAGATTGTGGATTAAACCCTCCCTGTACTCACATCAGCGGTGTCATTCTCATGTCCTGTGTTCCACCGTCGGGCTCCTTCCAGTGTTCAAAGATGTTCCCACAACACGTTCCCCAGGCTCTGAGATGCTCCCTCTCTCTCTGTTATTTCATGGAGGATTGTAAATTATTTAATCGTTGATCTTGAATGTCCCAGAAAGCCCAGGAAGCAATGAGATTAATGATGTATTGTCGTTGTTGTTGCATGTTTCTCATCGTGTTTCTGTAAAAGAGAGATTTACCTGGCCAGGTCTAGCTCTATGCATCTCAAACAGAAAGTGATGCCTATTTGGCTGCTACAATACTTTGTTGCTACGTTGATGCTGTCTAGTGTCTTTTTGGTTCTTCTCCCAATCTCAGGAGGTAGGAAGTTGCATTGCAGAGCGATAGCAGTATAGAAAAGCGAACTGCAAGGCCTACAGTCCAAATGTGCGGCATGTCAGCCAGCTATTCTTTTACTAATTGGTCAGTAGGGCTGCTGAGGCTGTTTGACTGTGCATAGACACTAGAGGAAGAAGCTGCTCCTGAGCTGGGAGGACACATGAAGTCGGGCGAACGGAGAAGAGGCTCTGTTCTGCCTCCCAACACTGGATATGTTCGTGATTTAAAATTGAAATCCTCACCATGTCAACTAAGTGAACTTTTATTTGTAACTTTGAAAATTTAAGTAAAGTGGCACTTTGGGTGTCTTTTGAACCTTACAGGTCTGTGTCCACGTGTCTCTTGTTCTACTGATGTACCATTCTCAGCACAAGCCTCGCATTTCATCTAATTTCACCAAATCATGATGAAATAAAAACACATCTCTTTCCCCACTGTGAAACCACAAACACATTTATATGAGTTTCTCATGCTTTTTGGTTTTATTTTTTCTCTGAAGCTCAGGTTTCTCGGCAGTAGAACAATCAAAGCCCTCCATCAATTCTGACCTTTTCCAACCTTGAGAAAGCAGCCTCTTCTGTTAGAAGCAGACATAAATGGAAGCAAGGGGGAAAAAACACACTCTTATCACTTGCCTTTGAGAGAGGAGAATCACAAAGCCAGCAGCGCCCAAAAGAACATAAAAGCTTAATGAGTGTTTTTGTAATATCGCTGGCTAATGGGACAGCTGACCCCACTAGCTTGAAACAGCCCGCTCAGCACTTTGAAAACACATTGTACCAACAATCGCAGGCTAAAAAGGACAACCGAATCTTCTGGATTGAAACAGCCTATTCAGCAGTTCACAACACACTCTGTCAAATACAATAGACAATGGGTTTTAACTATGTGCATCAAATTATACCAGAAGCTGTGGAGGGTGTATAATCACCCAATTGTGGGACCCTGGCGAGTGCAGCGTCTTCTTTTGTCATCAGGCTACATGACAAAAGCTGGGAAGAAAATGTCTCATTTGTTCATCTTTCATCACATGCTGCTTTTTTACTGCATTGTGTCCACCTTGTTCCTTACCTTGCATTAATTTGGGCCAAACTTCAAGTTATTTCTTCAACTGAAGTGAACTGCTGTGCAAGAGTTTTACAAGTATGTTAGGTGTCCCTTTGAAAATAAATCATATGGGGACAGAGCCTGACACCTTAAAGGAAAAGTTTTAGAGCAATACTCATCTTTCCATTTGACTGTTAGATGAGGCAATTAATATCACTCAACATATGTTTGTTCAGTAAATTTTAAGCTATAACCAGCAACCGGCTACCTTAGCTTAGCACAAAGACAACAGTTTATTTGTCCTCCTTACTTGTAACTTCAGCCACCACAAGGCACATCTGTTACACACCAGCGCTCACTTACAACCCTCGTTGTCCTCACACACACACACACACACACACACACACACACACACAGAGCCTCTCATTATTGTTTCTATTTACCTCCGCTCTCAGACTCAGTCTCCTGGAGAGAGTTCCATCTTCATCTCAGTAAGGGAGATGCGTTGTTGTGCTTTATCCTCGGGGCACTGCATTCCTCTGTTTCATTTCTCCATCGGCTGATTTTTTATTATTATCCACAGATGGCTTCCCTGTCAGGTGGATCCTCCCATTGGCCGGGGGGTCTCCATGGAGACCGGTGATTGGCTACTAGTGGGGGGTTTGACACAATTGGTGGTCCTTTTTTTTTTGCAACCACATGGAGCCGCTTGATAAATGTTGCCATTTAATGTGAGGTTTTGGTTGCTCTCTTTCGTCAGTGTGCTATCAGATGCCTTTTTTTTTAATTGGATGAGTGGTGGCAACCATGCTCTGTCATCCCATTATCATGGTGAATTTTTGGCCAATTGACGGCAAAAGAAATGACCTTTTAAGCTGAAAGCAGACAGAGCAACATTATGAGTTCTTTTGAGTTGCGTTTCTGACCACCCAACAAATGCACATCTGTGGGAAATATCTGTTTTTTTAACTGCTTAATGCTAAAGTTGCTAATTGTGTCTGTTTGGCATTCAGCGCTGGGTTAGCATTTGTTTTTAGGGCTTCTTTGCTAAAAATAACTGCCTGCTGTGGTTGAAAACTATGCTGACGTGGGGAGAATGAAGCAAAAATAGTAAAGCTAAGAGCCATAACACTAAAACAGTGAGCTGGAAGATACTTAAACACTCTTTAATGCTGAGGGGAACTGTAGTGCAGAGATAATTAACTGTGGGTTCGTCAATATGAGTCATTTGATCCATTATTAATATGAACATATTGACTCTAGCAGCTTTAAAACTGTCATCTTCACTTACTCAAATCCATCTCCTTAATAAAGCTTTAACTTGTACTGCTTCTTCTTAAATGTAGACCACTTATATAAACAGGACCAGGCTGTAAATGGAGTCTGCTCACAGTTTAATTTTGCGTGCCGACCATGTAACTCAGCCAGGTGCCAACGTTGCCACTTTAGCAGGTGAAAAGTCCAAGTGGCTTTCCGAAGTCCTCAGGTCCAGATTGTTGCTGGTTCTTCCTTGTAGTTTTCATTCTAGCTGTGTGATCAAGGACCGATTTAGATCCGCAACACTGGGGAGTGCAATTAACTACCTGACAGAAAAGAAATCCAGCAGTGCTCCAGGGCTCGAGGACCAGATTTGAGGATCACTGGTCTAAAGCCTGCCTATGTAATTGGCAGAGACATTGTAATAAGTAGGGATCATCTCTCCCTAATCTGTCACAGCCCACCACTTCCACTCACACTCTCTTTCATGCCTGGCTGCTGCTGCACCAGCTAGCTCGGTGAATGTCTGAACAGATCTGACCCCCTCGTGCCCCCCGGTGGAGGTTTCTTGGATCATTCGCTTCGATGTGGTAACCAACAACACCATTCCAAATTTGCTAATTTAAAGCGAGATCATACTGTTCTCGTTAATACTCTGCCAGTGAGGTCCCTCTGATAGCACTAAATTGCTGGGTGTAGCCTTCTGCTAAATAAATTAAACAGGAAAAAACTCATAAGCGGTTCCAGTGGCTTCACTCCTGGCAACAGTGATAAATTAAATTGGAACTTTCAGGTGAGCAGCCAGGCGAGAACAAACCACATTAAAAGGAGTGTCACATTACCCTCACGCCAATAAATGCATTTACCTATTTAGGTTTTCTAATTCATTTTTTCCTTATCTGATTGTTGCTACTCCACCTTGTCCACCAGGGCCTCTAATGCTATTGTCATTTTGTTTCTTACTGAAACAAGTCCATTATTTTCCATGCAACACAAGTGTGACTTGAATTTATAAGCACAGTGTGGGACACCAGTGCCCTCTGGTGGTCTGATACGAGCTTTGAGCAAAGGACCAGTTCACACCACAGTTGGTTGCATGTGCTTTTGATTAAAAAATACTAATCTGAGGGGCGTCCTGGTCTTAAGGCACAGACTATATAATTGCAATGGACTCTCTCTCTCTCTCCTCTCATTTCCTGTCAATTCTACAATATTAGCATTAAACAGACAAAATATACAGTCAAATGGAAAAACCTTGATGGCAAAATTTTATTTATAGTCACTATCTTCAAACAATGTAATTTATTTTTCTAAATATCTATTTACAATTGCAATGTAGTGATTAACATCGATTTAAAAATAATACTTCACTCTCATAATGACTTACTTATTTACTTACCTCGAATTATTGAATGCCTTCTTGCATTATACTGCACGAGTTGTTTGAAAGTTTGTAAATTTATGTTTTGATATAGTTTTGCCGTTGTTAAATGATTCCCCCATTTACTTCAATTTATCAACAATTTTATCCACCTTTGCATGTGAGACAAACAAAGGTTTCTTCAAGAATTCAGAGTGAGTAATTGATAAATGGTCAATCTGAGGGTGAAGTATTCCTTTAAGCACATGGTCAAAGCATAGAAGTTATAGTTTGCATAAGAAAGGCACTTTATGATGATAAAAGACACCACAAAGGATCAACACGGTTCCATGTTCATTTGTGTTTCATACAGTTTGTTTCTGGTAAAATCAGAGGTTTGGAAGGGTAGACCTCTTTGTCTTGATTTCATATAAAAAGCTTTGGGGTATGGCTGTAGATTAAAGGCACTGGACAAATGTTTACATAATGTTTGCTGCTCTTCAGGCCATTTCAATGCTCATTCATTTGGTCAATGACAAGCAGATTTGACTTCTGCACTGGCAGCAGCATCACTGTATACTTTTTTAGAGACTGAATAGCTCCAAGTCAGTCAGATGGAGGTCAGAGCTGGTTGGCGTCTTCCCTCACCAGTGATTACTCTGAGCAGCAACTTCTAGATCCATGATTCGCGGGAGTCGTCCACTAGCTCCGCCCTCCAGGTAGCCAGGCTTCACTGCAGGCGTATCTGAGAGCCTCCTCTTGCTCTTGGTCAGGTCTGGATGGGTAGATATATATTCCATCATTTTCACAAGAGGGGGTGAGTGCTACCACCAACCGTGTTAACAGATGGAGAAGCAGATCTGAATCCAAGCTTCAGTTTCTTACCTGAGATTGCCAATAACATCTTGCGTCTGGCTCCGAAAGTAGAGATGCCCACTTCTTTTAGATCTTCGTCAGACAGAGTGAGGAATGTCTGGTAGTCAATCTGAATGAGTACAGAAATCAGTTGCATCACAATGCTCATTCATAATGCATAATGTTTTTGTCTGCGGGACACAAGTGTGAGTGCTTCTTTGTTTGTGTGTATCTGTGTTTCAGGCTCTGCGGCGAGTTCACCCACAGTGTGATGCAAGTGTAAGTGATGATGAAAATGAATTTTTACCCACTAACACTTTAAAAAGAGAAGGGTTCAGTTCAAGTCTCTGCATTTGTTTACCTCTTGCTGTTCAAACACATCAATGTATTTGAGTAGGCCAAGCTGACTGAGCAACTCAGGCAGGTCATCTATCATTTGGGGGGAGGGGCTCCGCTGACTGCAGGTTGATGCCCTCCTCGATGAGCACACACCTTCAAAATAGCTGCTGCTCTCCGCTACACATCAAAGGTCAACATTCAGAGGAAAGGTTTAAGATGGCAGCGTTTTTACTCTATTATTTCAAACTGTTAATATGAACAACAAATAAGAAAAAGCATTAAAAGGCCCTTTAAAAGCCACATCAGACTTACAGGGTTTGTCATTTCTGCTTCTATTCATTGACGATGCGAATGCAGGAAAAGAGGAGGTGGATGAGGTAAAAGTAGACGGGGGTGAGGAGGGGGAGGAGGAGGAAGAGGAGGAGGAAGATGAAGAGACAGGCAGAGATGAAGATGTAGATCCACGTCTGTCCCTCCAGTTCTCGCTGTCGCTCCCATTACACAGTTTTCCCATCTGAGCAGCCCATGACTAGAAGGAGACAGAAAATGTAACGGCATTAAATATTAACTGGTATTTCTTTCATCTGCGAACATTTCACAGCAGCACCTTGTACTTCTGTCACTACCCTCTTCTTTCATCTCTCTTCTCCTTGTCAGTGCTAGAGGTCATAAGACAAATGGTTACAAGTGATCACATATTCTCTTATGTGAGAAGGTTTCACTGGATATAAGTAAGCACCAACCTCTGGGTCTGAAAAGTGAAGCCAATGCAGAAGTGCCTTAAACCTGCATCATTTTTTCCCTGAATGGCTAGCAGGTTGAAAAAAAAAGCCAGATTGTGTAGAAGAGAAAACGACTTTAATTCTCATTTGATTTATTACCTCAGTAAACTTTATCCTAATGAGTTTATGGTCTTAATCAGAAATTTCAAGTCTTCTTCAATACAGCATGATGTTCATTCTGTAAATCATGGTCCCATTTAGAGTAAAATGGACAATAAAGAAGTTTTATACCATCTATGAAAACAAGACATCCATAGATCTAAAGATTTAATAAGAAAGCTTATTTTTTCCCTGTTGGGTAGCCTGTGATAATAGCACTCTCTCTGGAAATCATCAATGCAGTTGGCATAGCAAAGGCTCCCAGGTCTCAGAGGACGATTGAACATATTGGAGGAATGCCTTTTGCTCTTATTAACCCAAGCGAGTCTGCTTCTCCATCACAGGCTACAGAGCAGTCAGAGCAGCAGTTCAGGAGGCTTTTAAAGGAGCGGGGAGATGAGCTGAAACAGTTCAGGTAAACAGGTTGCTGAGGAGTGGCTGTGGTGACTGAGGCGATGGTATCAGACCCCAGGTAATTGAGCGTACAAATTGGCAGTGCTTACCACACAGTGAGATAAATGCTCCAAACTGTTAGAGAGCAAGACCAATAATTGAGCTTGTGTTAGTGGGCCGCAATAGGGGTGCTTGTTTTACCGCACTGCAACAAAAAAACTGCTTTGGCAGCTCAAAAACAATTCAGCAAGTTCAGCAAAAGAATAGAAGTCAAGCCTCGAGAGGGAATCAACAAATGAACCATGCTAATGGGGAAAGCCAATTTATTTCAGTTTGTTAAACCAAAGATTGAGTTAGCATGATGCTAATTAGTACCTGTTGCTGGCTATTGCTGATGCTCAGGTAGGGTTTGTAGCTGCGTCGGCTGATGTTGCGGAGCTCCTTGACGGCCTCGGCTGGCATGGACTTGGAGAAGCCGAGGCCACTCCAGGTGTCTGTGGGTGTCTGGACCTCTGTGACCACAGGCTTCCTCTGCATGGCTGACATAGCACATACACACAAAGAGGAGAATACAAACTTTAAAATGCATTAACTGATTTTTTTTGTCCACTTTAGAGCAGCTGAAACAAGCTTATGAACTCACATGCTTGCTAAAAATTTGCTGATTTATACACTGAGCAACACAGAGTGACTCCAACATTCATTTTAAAGTCATGTTTCTGGTTTTTGTTCATGTTTTTTTTATCCCGGCCAACTCCTGAGAGAACTAAAGCCACTAATTTTACCAGATAGTGCCTTAACTTACCACCAAAATTAGTGTGAATATGCAGGTTTTTAAATGTTGGAAAACCAAAACAGGTATGCACGCCCAAAAACAGATTTAGTAAGCATGGGAAAGCAGCATTAAGGCCAAAGATTTGCATGAGCACACACTATCGGAAAGCCAACTTAAATGCTGCACTGAGTAACACAACAATGCATATAGCCTCAGTCTACCCATCTTGAAAATGCATCGCAGGTTTTCTGCATCTCAGATAGCCTGAATTGGACAAGCTGGGTTCAGGTGTTAAATAATGAATCACGAACAGTGCCTCTCCCTGCCAGCATGTGGCATACTTAATAAAACTCAAATTGCTGAAACTGAGATGGATACACACTCTCAAATGACAAACAAGTGACCCTGGGCCTCTGCTGGCAGCCAAACAGGATCCATGTGTGAATGTGTGATAAAAACTGTAACAGCACTCCAAAGAAGGCGATATCAATAGGATTATAACTGGTGGGTTGTTACTTGTGTGGTATGTGTGTGTTTGTGTGAGTAAATGTCCCATTCATATACTGGCATATGGGTGTCTTAATGACTGTGAGGCAGATGGCCCATTCAAACTGCTAATTCATAATCTCATAAAGCAACACTGTGGGAATTTAGTACCATTTGGCTGCAGATCTTCCCAGTATCTCTCATTCTGCATGATGGATGAGGTACTGTTTCCTGCATGTGTGTCAGTGTGTGTGTGTGTGTGTGTGTGTGTGTGTGCGTATGAGGGCACACACACACAACTGTGACTGCATGCATGCTTGTGTGTGTTGTCTGCATTGTGTATCTGCCCCGTGTGAATTATGTGGGAGTGCCAGTGCTACTCTATTATAACTTTGGCACGGTGCAGCCCATAAACAGGTCCCCTTCATCAGTTGTGTTGGCAGTGAGCTGCACTGAAATGAGCCCCCTTTATCAAAAGCCTGCCTCGGCGTGAGATGTGAATTGTGTTGCCTCCATAACATACTTGAACAGACTAAATAGGCTACTTCATCCTGGGTAATCATATGTCATTAAATCATATTTTCTTAACAATATGAGCAGAAAACTAAATTATTCCCAGGTTTACTGTTGCTTGAGGAGCAAAGTTAGAGTACTTTTCCAGTTGGCGCCCAGTTCAACTCTAAAAACAGCAGCTTGGTTGTATATAGGTGGCAAAAAAAATTACAGAAAATATGTTAGGCCAAATTCCCCTGCAAAATGTGTTTTTAATATATCTCTCTGCAGTACACAGCAACTATAGGTCAATAAAGAGAAGAAATGCTTGCTTAGCAGTGCTCTAATTGTTGCTGCAGAACTCTTGAAACCACAGTAAGACAGAAGAAATATTAAACATTTAGAAGCACTAACCTCTGGTTGCCAGCAGTTTTTTCCTCTCATAGTCATAATCCTACAAAGCACAAACAGGAAATGGAGTGGGTAAATAATGCATGAAATTGAATTTTTTCTTTTACTCTGGTTACTGAGCACAGGCAGGGGGAACCTGCTGCTGTGGTGGCAAACTTGTTAATCCTCCGCTCAGTAACCTTTCAGAGTGAGATGACAAATAAGAAGGAGGCGAGCAAACACAAAAATCGATTCTCAAAATTAAATTGCACCAGGGTCAGGGATGTGCAAATCAATAGGTTACATAACATCACAAATAAAATGTCCCTGCTGTTTTCAATCTATCGTATCACCTTCAGTTTGATGTCAGAATGTTTAAGGTGTTAAATCTTGTCTCTCTTACACACCCTCCACCTCTACAAGTCCTTTTAGCACGATAACTCCTTCATTTTCCAAAGTGTTTGAGGGGTTCAAAAACCCTTCATTGTCTGTCCACTGAGATTAAGTTGTAGATGCAAATGCAATCCCTGTTTATTTCCTGTTTTTTCCTCACCTCTGCCGTGGATGAGTCAGTGAGAACATCCTGAGCCAGCATCACATCTCTCCTCAGGCTGTTCCTCCGCTCACTCCTCCCTCCCTCAATCTCTGCGCTCAGCAATCTGGCACATTCAGGAGACAAACACACACAGATGGAAAGACAAGGTTAGGTTAAACTGTGATGGCTGTGTCCAACATTTGAGAGCCTATCAACAAATTCTTTCCCCAGAGCAACAGCAGCACTGTCAGAGGGTTTCAAAGACAAAGACAACGTCATGAGCGCTTTATAATTATGGATTTTTTTGAGGGAGAGTGGCTCCATTAAAACTGCACAGCAAAGATTTTTCTTTTCATCCAGAGAACCACAGAAGTACAGAGACTCAGCGAAAAGAAAAATATAGATGAGGTCAACAAGGTTTCTTTTCTCTAACTTTCTCATTCTGTGTCAGCAAGATCTGTAGATTCTGGATCAGATCTGGCTCATGCTGATGTATACATAGGCTAGCTCACAGCACAGATTGCTGTACTCTTTATACAACACAACTTGTGGTCATGTGTTTGGGAGACTTGAAGTCATCGTGGTTTCCACACTACATCACTGACTGGCTCCAAAGGGTCATGCATTTTAAGATCTTTATCACGAGGAATCTCCAATGGTCTGGTCTCCAAACTACTTTTTGTCACAAAGTCATGTGAGAAGCTTTTAAAGCACTTTTCACAGAGCAAGTTAAGGTCACAAAATATTTCACAAGAGTACTGGTTAAATATAATACCATAAAAATATGCGTGTGTGTGTATTAGCCACACTGTTTACTGTCTTTGTGAGGACTCACCTTCCATCTGGGGACAAAACCTTGTTTGCCAAAAGTTCAACCATTTATCTTTAGGTTATGATTTATTTTGTTTTTTTGGTTTTGATTTAAATAACACACAACTAACACTGCAGTAAATCATCACGGAATGAATGTAAGCTAACACAATGACTTCACATGTGATGGAAATGATTTCATCAGTGAATGCTCACCTGTAAGTTAACGCCTGCCCTGTTGAGTGGCGTCTGCCCTGGGTGAAAACCTTCGTAATTTCAGGACCCTGGAGACTCCCCCTCCGTCCCATAAATCCCACCCTGCTGAAGTTGCCGACTGCATCACACACCTCAGATGAAGACATCTCCATGACCCTGGAGTTCTCATCCTCTGATTGGCCAGACTGATCGTCATTTTCCATAATCTGAAGGGAAAGTAGAGGAATTGTTGCTTCATGCTGATTTCTATTGAGGTTTATCTAACAGGAAGGATTTGTTTTTTACTGAAAGCAGACTATATGAAGAGTTTAACCTTCTCCAGTGGCCGGCTGTCTGTTCCCTTCAGTCCTGTCCTCCCCTCGTCAGCGTGAGAAGTGAGACCTGGTGGAGGTAAGGGGCGGGGCTTAATGCCAGTCAGCAACTCTGAAGTAGTAGCTGGAACAGAGCCTGAGGGGACATGATAGTGAGTAAACTATCATCTTGCTTTTTTGTAACACTGAATAAAACAGTCAAACATAAAAAATAAAAAAACAAAGGTGAAACACAAGACACACATTTCCCTCCATTGCATATTTTGTATGCATGCATAAAACTCACCAGAAAAGGTGACAAACACTTACAAAGAGTAAAAAATAAACAGCTGATAGAGAAAAGTTGATGTATTGATAAAGAGAGAATGTATTAATCTATACAATTTCAGAACCTGGAATGTGATCATGTTGATGAGCTGATTGTTTTTCTAAGACCATAGAAATAGAATAAGGATGTAAAAAGATGCTTCTCCATGCTTTGTACACTCTGCTCATTTGGTTGTCACTGCTGCAAAACTGCCCCTCAGTAAGTGACTTGGAAACTGATGCAAATCAGTTTATACTGAAGTTAGACACTACACAGTAGGTGTAACAATTTAACAAATTAATAACAATTTGTTGGAAAAGTGTCCTCAAGTTGATACATATATAAAGATACATATATGTGTGCATGCTCACCCTGCTCAGAGAGACGAAGCTGCTGCAGCAACATGTTGAGCCAATAGCTCGTCAGCCCGCTGCCGCTGAGTACGGGGTCAGGGGTCATCTCGGTTACCTTGGCAGTCTCACAGGAATCCAACCCGAGGAGCAGACGGCGGGCCTCATAAATACTGGAGATGTTCCTTTCCAGACCTTTCACCACCACTGACTGATAAATGTACACAAATACAGTTTTACATCAGTATTCAACACACCACAGCACATGACACAACAGGGGAGAGTTGTTTTGCATCCAAAATCAAAGTGAACATTCAAGAAATATTTCAATAGACATTTCTTATTTAATCCAGTGTGTATTAAATAAACAATCAAAAGCTGTATAGTGTTGTCCTGGATTTAAAGTGAATTTGAAAAGATGACACTTGTAGGCACACAACAACATTTCTGTTTTGTTTAAGATAGGGACAGATGGGGAATACTAACAAGGACAAAGCAGTGAAGCTATACTGGTAATGTTGTACCTTGCTGGTCTGTTTCACTTTGGGCTTGACACTAATGAAGACTCCCAGGTTTTGCATCATCTGAGCCAGCTTGCAAGGATCTGCCTCCCCATCTTCTCGCATGTCAAACATCAAACACACAGGCAGACAGTCCTGGATGTGCACATACACAGGACGTAAAATAACAACAGACAAAGAAACACAATCGTACCTCTCAGGATTGTTCAGCACAATGCTACCAAAACACAATGCCATACTGTACCATGAGCTGCTGCCGGGCCAGACACACTCCGTCAGGGCTGCCCTGGATGAGAAGTGATGAAGGGCTCTGAGGTGCACTGAGGTCTGGTAGGATGATCTGGGTCTGAGTCTGGTGCATGACACTCAGGAAGTGAGCTCCGTTTTGCCCCAACAGGAAGAGATGCTGCTGGGAGGTGACGTCCATCTGGCTGCTCACTATTCCACCTGTGACCTCTGACCCCAGGAGCAGGTCCATCAGGATGCAGGTCGCCTTCTGACAGATAATCATACACTACTCATCAAAAGTTTGGAACACCCCCATTTAATAAAAAAATAAAATTTAGGTAATCAAAAACTAAAAAATAATTTAAAGTTAATATAAAACAGGTGTACAGCTTTCTACAGCAACGGCAGTAAATTATGCATTTAAAGTTAATGCATACATGACAATATCTTATACATTAATTAGACCTATTTCTATGTGTATGAACTATTCACTGGATTAACTTGCTCTGAACTGTTTGACACTAACCTTGACAGCAGCTGCGTTGCCCTGCAGGCCCCAGACGGTGCAGCAGCTTTCGTAGAAGTTGGGTTGTGCCTGAGGATGAGGTGGCACGGCCCTGAAGCTCACACTGACCCCCAAAGTCTGCACTACCTGCTGGATGAGCGGGGAGCTTGCATCTGGCAGAGCCTGCGGCACCAGGCTGACTGGGAGGTCAAAGGTCAAGGACAGTGGCTGCAGGTCCTAGGGCATGGAGGATTGGGTAGAAAGAGTGTGATGGAGAGGAGACACAGAGAGGAGGGGGAGATAAAGAGATGTGAGACAAACAAAGGCTTTTTGATAAACGCACCTGTCTTTTTTGTGCCAGCCATTCTATTAATCATTCTATTGATTGCTGTGTCTTGACAGGAGTGAAGAAATTGAGTTTTGAGACAAATAAAAATCTATCCTGGGTAGTCTCTGCTCAGACTGTACAGTGACTACTCACTCTTATCCTCCTCCTGGCTTCCTCCACTCCTTCTATGGGTCCAGCGATGGAGACCTGGTCAAAGTTGAAAAACCAAAAAAAATGTTTATATACTCTTTTTTTATGTTTCCTGTCAAAGCAGCAGTTAGTGGCTCATGAAAATTCTGTTACCTGGTTACTTTTCTCTCCTGTACCGTTGTGTCGGTTGGAGTCAGGGAAGTGGATGTGACAAGATGTGACCTCCATCACCTTTTTGATGTTCCCGCCACCTTTTCCAATCACGTGGGAGTGCTCTGTGTAGGCCACATCCATCTTTAGAGTCACCTTGTTCACCTGGATTACATATAAAAACAGTCCTGTCATTTGTGCAGATGACTTGTAAATACTTATTTCCCTTAATCTGTCCATGGGGCAGAGCCACCTGTTATGTTCACAGTAGCACAACATAAACTTAGTAACAAAAAGATTTTCCAAATAACTTCTTGCAGCAGAGCCCTCACCCTGGTTTCCAGCACTTCGAGTATCTTCTTTTTGGCTTCCAAAACATTGGCTCTCTTCCCTTCCACCTTCACATGTGGATCTAGATGGAAATAAGAGTCATCAATCAATAAGAATCAACACTGATCTGTTTAACATTTTACCAACCAATAAAATCATTTTATTTCCCAATATGTTCCAGTGAAATAAACAAAAACCCTCTCAATTGTTGCCATAGCTTGCTAAAACATAGGAAAACTTGCATGGCATAGTTAACATAACTATAGCTAAGTCAGCAATTTACGGTGAACTTACATTTGTTTTAACAAGTAAAACATAGTTGTAAGACTTAAATCCAGCCAGTTAAATGTATAGGCTATGTATGAATAAATCATAATGCATCACATCTTCAGGAGTGTCATAGATTCTCCAAGATTATAGGAAAGTGGCACTGAGATTTGTGTGTGATAAACTGAGACATAATCGAGGCAGTGTATCGAACTGTCTGTATCGTGTTGAGACTCTGCTTTCATTTTTCTTTCTTTCTTTCTTTCTTTCTTTCTTTCTTTCTTTCTTTCTTTCTTTCTTTGGTCATGACCACTGGTTATTTTTGTTTAGGAGATGAAAATGGAGATCTCATCTTGAGTTTTCTTTTGCTATAAGAACATAGAAAAGAGGAAGGAGAAGACACACAGAGCACTCTTATTGTGTGACTGAAATATAAAGAATCTGTCACCTTTCTTTGACTTGGCTCCAATCTTCAGTTTTGACGGCCATTTCACCTGAGTGTCAGTTTCTCTCATCACCTGTGGAAGCGCAGACAATAGGAGAAGGTGAAAAGAAAAAGACAAAGCTCTCATTGTATGCCACAAACCACAACGCACACGCACAGAAACACCTCCAGACACACAGCAGATCTCTTCGACCTAAGAATACAAAGAGTAATTTGCATCTCAAAGACAGCAATTATCACCTCCATAAAACCAGTAATCGCTGGATGCAGAGTATGGAACAAATGTTAAAATGGGGGCACTGATTCTCTCACTGATTTTTAAGCTACATTTAACCCAAGGCTTTATGTGCTGATTATTATCATTGATGAATTTCACTGAGGACAGCCGCCTCTTTTTTCTTTTTGTCTATGAATAAACTGTTTTTCTGGTGTAAACTTCTACTTACTCTTTCAAAAAACTCCTCTCCTGTCTCACCATCGCCATGCTTTGGAGCTGAAAGACAAGCACAGATCAGGAAAAAAAACACAGACATAGATAAACCAGGTCAGCAGCACACCATTCCTCTGTTTACAGCACAAGTGTTCAATATGAAGCATGTGTGTAAAGTCAACATTTACGTGTTGACTCATCTGAAATTTGCTAAGCAACAGGAACAAGAGGTTGCCGGGAACATAAACAATTTTAAAAGGCCATCGCCCCACGGTGACATTTACAGGGTACGAGGGGGGCGGGGGCCCAGGAACGCCCTCACCCCCTCTCATCACTCTGGGTTACGCTGGCCAGAGCTGAGGAATGGCGAGAGAACAGTGTGGGGTGGAGAGAGAAGGTGGTTGAGGGGGCAACCACAAATTAGCCCAGAGACAGCTAATCACATGGTACTTTCTGACGCAAAGACCTCCCACTTGACTTAAAAATGAAATAACAACTGCAAGATCAAGATGGAGATGTGTTTAAAACAATAAGCAGAGCACTTCTCAGCATATCAGAGGGAAGTCTCGGGTGCAGTCTGACAGGTTATGACCTTAAGGGCTAAGATACAATATTTACCGCCTGACTGACAGCGTTCAAACAGTCGCAGTCACGCACACACATCGAAACAACCCACAGTTATCAGAGCTGTCCCATCAAGAGTCTGCGTGAGGACAAACAGACAAACATCAGCCTCTATCTGCGGCGGTGTAAGAGTTTCCCCAGTAACACAGGGGAGGCATTTGTCATAAACCTGCCAAGCAGCGATAACTAACAGAGGCAGTTACCTCTGCTTCCCAGACAGGAATGATAATAGCAAAAAAGACTTCTGAATGCCTAAGCCATTGCAGGTCATAAATCACTGTGATACAGCAACAGGAGTTTAGTGGATGGCAGTTATACTGATGGTGACAACAAGGACGCAGCCAGCTGCAGGCCCTGACAGACACGCAGGGTCAGGGAGATAACAGCGGCTGTGAGGAAGAGCACACAGGAAGGTCACGATAGGCATCAGAGACAGAATAACTTTTAGAAAAAGCAGCTTATAGAGAACATTGAAAAAGTTGATAACAGTGTCAGTAGAAAAGTCCAGGTGCAGGGCATTGATGGCCTCAGCTCACTCACCATACAACATGTTCTCCAGCTTCTTCCTGTCGATCCTGAACCTCTCCTCAATCCACTCCGGGTCCAAACTCTGCCCTCTTGCATTTTCCTGCCCGGGCACTGAGCTTCCACCCCCTTCCTCCTCTTCCTCATCCTCTTTTTCCTCTCTGTCACATTGGGCCTCGCTGGGCTCAGGCTTCACTGCTGAGCCGGGTTCTACGCTAGTTTCCAAGTCAGGCTGCTGGGGTGCTGTGATGGCCGGGACCGGAGAGCTCTCTTCGGTGGTGGTGGTGGCCATAGCAGGACTGAGCCCTCGTCAGTGTTTGTGTGTGTGTGTGTGTGTGAGGATGTGTGCATGTGTGTGACCAAGGAGACCAGCAGGGAGAGAAAAAAAAGGGAGAGTGGGGCAAGAAACACCCCCTGTGCCTTTTCTTTAAATCCCCCGCCCCCTTCACTTAATTTAGTACACAAATCTTACTCTTTCTCCCTCTCTTCGTGTTTAAGGCTTGAAGGATTTGCTGCTATGGCCTTGCAGTACACGGATGTATAAGGAGAGTCACTACTTTACTATAAAACAGGACATGTCCTCTCTATCCGAGGGGCTCCAGAAAGACAAACAAAATCTACAACTTCAGCTGAAGCTCACTCTGCTCTGAACAAATCCTCTGTAATCCGCAATTCAATGTCCACAGATTATGTGGATAGATAGCCCCCCCCCCCCCCCCCCCCCCCCCCTCACACACACACACATCCCGGAAAAGATCCTCACACCAGCACACACAGCTAACAAAATAAACGGGTCATCCAGTTGGGTTCCACTGCACGTCTGTCCATGTCTGCCCTCCCTCCCTTTACTCTGAATGAGAAGTGTGAGGGCTTGAGATTCCAGAGGTTGGGGTGAAGGGTGTGGAGGGGTGTATCGCAGCAGTGAGTGTGTGGTGTTTGTGTGAAGGGGGAGCTTTTCAACAATGCTTGGAATAAAAAAAACTGTGGGAGAAGAAAATACTATGACAAGTAAAAGTCCTTCAAAACAAGAACTCCAAAAAGTCTTATCAACAAAATGTACTAAAGTAGCGAAAGTCATAGTACTTATTCTGCAGAAATGTCCCTTGTGACAGATACATTACTATAAGATTTTAATTTGACTATTTTATGTATTAATTCAAGTGTTCTCAATCTAGGGGTCGCCTCCCCTCTATCAGTGTGTTGTACTCAGTTACCTCACTAAATACAGTAATGTGTAACTTTACTGTAGAACGGGTTAGCATATAGTGCTGTCTTGAACATTTTCAGGGCCCGTCACTAAGATCTGACTTTTTTGCATTGGAAAACATTTTCAGAGTAAACTGTCATAATGAAAACATGACAAAGCCATTTGACTATCTTGTTCACAGACAATGGTTTCAGGACTTTTTATCTTGATGACACTTTCATTGACATGAATACTTGGTTATCAACAAAGTTTTGCAGTTTGTACTAATTGTTTTGAGAAATGCATTAACTGCAAATGTAAATTGTGATGTGAGAAATGCACCAAAGCCACTGAGGAAAAACTGTAAATCGATCAAAAGTACAGTGTGATGTTGATGTCTAAAAAGTCTGAATTCATGCCTTGTCAAGTCTGTCCACAAGAGAGACAAGCAATTTTTTTATTTTGTGAATGGAGTTTGAGGCAATCAGCATTTACCAAGCAGGAAAATCTCAACATTGATTGGCTTTCGCAACACAGCTTTCTCGCTTGGGTTGAACATTTTCAACTCAATTCATTGCATGTTGTGTCTTTGTATTGACTTGGCTGTATTTAATCACACCATACAAAAAAAAACAGCTTTTTCGTCTGGTGTGGACACACCATTAAGTGTAACTAAAAACTTAAAGATGCCTGCACACTGTCCCTCCTATTGCTGGTAAAGTTTTTCTATATGAAAAGTAAAGAGTAACTATAGCAGTGTAAAGTAACATCCAATGGAAATACTGAAGTAAAATGAAAATATCTCTAAATAGTACGAGAGTAAATGTAATTAGTTCCTTTCCAGCATTGCCTTTAATAATCCTCAGCTCCATTACACTGCCTGAAAACCCATATCTTAACAAGCAGGCTGCTAGAGAGTCATGAACTCCAGGGACAGGGGGAAAATGTTTTAAAAGTTACAAAAAGGAGCAAATGAGATTTTTTTTAAATTGCTTAGTACTTATTAACTCCCATGCCTGCTCCAAATTTCTCAAACTTGAGAACTGGAGTGCAGACGGAAACATGGATAAAAACAAACTGCTCCATTAGTCAGGTCCAGTGGGATGCTGTTTCCAGCTCAACTCTGTGTTTTCCATATTGCCCAGACAAATTTTGCCCCAGGCGAATCAGCAAATATTATTTGGCAGTGCAGACATCTTGCTAACATTACAAACTACTGCAAGCTACACTTATTTGCCCGAGGAGGATGGTAAGTGAAAGACATGATGACTGTGTCACCATGGAAACTGGTCAAGGAGTGAATTGTTCCAAGTTTAATCTGACTTTACAATGGTGGATCTCCTCCCTCCAGTGCCCCGTTTAGCCCCATCTGACTGGAAGAGTGTGTGTTTCCAGGAAGAGTCCGAGCGTGCGTCACTGTTTGATCCATGGGCCGACTAAAGAAAAGCCAAACCGTCCTGCAGAGTGACTGATGAGCCGTGGGCGGTTTACTAAATCAACCTCTGAACCCAAGAGTGAATCTTTTATTCATCCAGATAGATAGATAGATAGATAGATAGATAGATAGATAGATAGATAGATAGATAGATAGATAGATAGATAGATAGATAGATAGATAGATAGATGGATGGATGGATGGATGGATGGATGGATGGATAGATAGATAGATAGATAGATAGATAGATAGATAGATAGATAGATAGACAGACAGACAGACAGACAGACAGACAGACAGACAGACAGACAGACTACGATCTCCTTTTTCACCACATCACTTCACAGCCCATTATAAATTTACACTGAAAAACTGAGCTGACATTGGAGCTGCCACTATAATCCTGAGAAACCTTGCATAGATGTGTCCTCAGGGAAATTGAGTACGAGACAGAAGTGCTACAGAAGCAAGAAGTCCGGGAATTAATGCCAAAAAGTTGGTTAATTTTTAATTAGTCTCCATCATAAAGCCTGGTGGTCTCTATGCCATATTCATGACTATGCAGAAACTTCATTTGAAAATAAAATATTGCTTCCCTAGGTAAGCTGGATCTCTACAAATTATTGATTTCAGGAATAAGATATTCACCACACACTTCTTCGGGGTATTTATATTTTACCATTACTACAATCAAATTGTGAGGTGTGCACTGATTTTTAAATGCCATTTTAAAGATACATTTCCCTATTTACAGTATGCAGGCTACATCTATAACATATCCACCAGAATCTATATTTTTTAAAAGGAGGAGTGGTGTTGTGGTGTGGAAGTAAGACTTAATCCATTATGGAGTCAATACTCATACGCATTTCCTATTTATTTTTTAAGGTAATACTGCAAATATAATTGCTTTTCTTCACAGTCTTGCTGAAATCTATAATCAGTCCTGAAAGCCTTGCAGTACACAGATCAGGGAAAAATGTCTGCCCCATACGAGGATTTTAAGATGTATTGTTAATGTATACAATTGATATAATTAATTGGATTTGTCAGACATGCACAGGTAAAAAAATAATAAAATGTATTGTGGTTGAATTCAATTAAGCTTCAGGTTCATTGTCCTGTTACTGTGCATGCTCACTCACTGTCACTCTGACACTGGGATTGAATGTAAGATGATATAGATATAGATATGCACATTTTGTTTACTTTTTCTAATTTTAATAATACTTGGTTGTTTTTTCTCTAAGTGTCGTGTTTTTATGCATTGTGTGGAACCCAGGAAGAGTAGCTGATGTTTTCCTCATAAAATCCTAAATCCTAAGTGTCATATCCAACTCTGGCATTTATGTTAAATTAATACATGCAAACAGCCTAGGGAAAATACAAAACTAAACATTATCCAAACTGTATTGATCTTCTCCTCAGGGATACATTGCAGCACCGTCACTTTCTCTCTTATTTTTATTCTATTCTTGTGTGCATTATGGTATTTTTCTTACTAGTATTTTATAGTATTGTTATTTAGCATGCTTTACCTTGCAGTGTTTTAAATGTTTGTACGTAGCATTTCTTAATATTTTTTCATATACTTCATTGTAAATCTTTTTATTGCATCTAAAAGTGAGTTACGACATTTCTTTGTACTTGTACAATGACAATAAAGATATCTTAACTTGCCTTTATCTAAAATATATCTTATCTATCAGAAGTTATTTTCCCCTTCTGTTCCACTTTTGAAAAATATAAGCAGGGCATGTTTTCGCATGATTGGCTGTTTGTTTGTTTTTTATACTGTCCTGGCAGTGGTGGAAAGTAACTAAGTACATTTACTCAAGTAATGTACTTAAGTATCATTTTGAGGTACTTGTACTTTACTTGGGTATTTCCATGTTATGTAATTTTATACTTCTACTCCACTACAATTTAAGGCAAATTTTACTCCACTACATTTAGCTGACAGCTTTAGTTACCTTTCCCATTAATATTTAACATAAAAAAACATGATACATTTGAATTGATTAGACATTTTTTTAATTAAACCTCATAAAAGGGGATTAAGTAGTTTAAATGAGCCCTGTCTGGACAACAGTCAAATGCTGCTCACCTAAATGCATCAATAATAAGAATCCAACAATATATTTGGAATATATAAAACAATATGAGTGGAGCCATTCTGCATAACGAGTACTTTTACTTTTGATACTTTAAGAACATTTGATGCTGATACTTTTGTACAGGACTTCGTGGAGTAATTTCACAATGTGGTACTTTTCCTTAAGTAAGGGGTCTGAATACTTTTCCCACCACTCTCTCCTGGTTAAACTTTATTTTCCTGAATGTAGGCTCTCCTCAGTCACTCACACACCGGTCTGTTGTGAACTGTAATTCACCCGCCCACCACATGGCGGTGCTGTGACGCACTGAACCACCTTCTTAAATCTTCTCAGTTGCGTCACTCGAGGAACTTCCGGCTCCGGCACATCTCGTGACCTAACTGATTTTATTTACTCCAGAGAGAACCGGCCGACTGCTGTGTGCGGCTATTAATGGGCCCAGACATTTTATACAGTCTATGGCCCAGACGAACCCCGGAGGAGTATAAAAATGCTTTTCAGGAGACAAGTCTTCGGTTAAAACTGTTGTAAAAGACGAATCATGTGGAGAGTTCATGGTTTTGTTGGACGAGGTGAGATAATTGTCAATGACATAACATCCTGAACACACTGCCATGTTGTATCTTCAACTGTATTAATTAATACGCGCAGTTTATTTTGATTCCTGTGTAGCGTAACGTTACCTTCCCATTGTGTTTAGCTAGCAGCTAACGGCAGTGAAGTCAGTTCATGTAGAACAAACAAAACTACTTTCTCCTCACTAGTCGCTCTGTAACTGACACCTGCAGCCGGTTTATTTTGGTCCAAGTCAGTGAAGTTACTGACCTGCTGTCACAGCCGGTTTCTGCACCTTTCAATGAATGACCGCATTCAAAATCTTATTAAAGTAAAAGTGCAAAAGTAGTTGCGTCAAATCACACTTGACGCTTCATTTCACCGAATGAATCTTATTGATGCATTAATGTGTTCAGCAATGTAATCCTGTAGCCATTAAAGGTGGGGATAATTGTAATTTGTTTCATACTACTGCTTGGTAGCTTAACCAATAATAATATAATAATATTTATTGTGTTTTATATATTTTATTTTATTCTGTATCAATTATCTAAATCTGCATAGTAGGTAGTAGCTAAACCTGTCATATAAAAGTAGCATACAATAAAAAAAAATGTTCAGGCAAAGTAGGTAAATAAATAAATTAACTTTAGTATAGTACTTGTTTGAATGTACTGAGTTCCACCAGTTCATATAGACAAATACTGTGTGGATTTAATTTTTTTTTAGAAATGATTGTTAAATACAACTTTATTTTATTTGTCTTTACCCTAATTCTTATACCATTGTTTTGATTTGTGAAAATGTGTCATTGGTATGCAATTATCATTACTTATATTTGTTTTTTACTGATCTCTGTATGTGTCTTGTGCATATTTGTTTGAGCAAACCTACACATAATTAATATTGCTCTGTGAAAACTACGCCTATCATCACAATGTCCTGACACTCTTTGTGATAATTGAATGAGTAATCATGCATGCATCATGTAGGTGTTAAATTAATCAGAAAACAGCATCAGTAAAGAAACACAACACCTGCACACTTACTCCACGCCACATAAAAGTCAAGTTCCAACCTGACAAAAATCCAGGAAGGATCATCATTAAACTTATGTGGCATGGAGTGATTTTTCAGGCGTTAACCTTTCCTTCATATAGTATCTTATTATACGTTGTTCTTTCCAGGACATTTCCTATGAATGTATAAGGAAATTACAGACCATTTATGGCCTTTGAATGTCAGTATATCTGAGAAGGCCTATCTTCTTTAAATACGAATAATTTCTGCTATTTCCCCATCTCTTCTCAGTTCTGCATCGATGCCATTGCAGCAACCCACTGCGACTGCCCCAGAACCAGGGGCAGTCGCAGGGACTGGGGGAGGTCGAGGTCATCAACAGCTCAGCTGTCCTCTCCACCTCTCGACTCTCATCTGACAGCAGGTACTTTCCACATCTCCATCCTTTACTTGCCACTGTTCAAACTTGTCCAGTTCTGATGCGAAAAACCTAGAAAGAAAGAAGAAAATAAATAAGAAAGAAAAGCATTGAGCCCCCCACTTTGATCTTGCTATGTCTTTGCCCTCAAGCAACCAGCCATATTACCAGCTGATGTAAAGAAAGCCTTTGAATTAAGGTCAAACCTCAGAGACTACCCTCATCCAAATCCTTTCTTGTTCCTTTACCCCGACTTTGAACCCGTTCTCCACTTGTATCGCTCTCCCTCGCTACCGTCCTTTCAACTGTTTGCATCATCCAGCAGCATCTGCTGTGAGCATGAACAGGGTTAGTTGAGGGCACAAAAAACAAAGCCATGTGCCTGGAGCAGCATATTCCTGCGATGCTTTAATACAATATACTGGAAATAGAAGCAGACATACACTGTAGTTGTTATATTGTGTTTGTACTGTTATCCTGTCAGCTCTCAGAAGGAGGAGGATGGAGAGAGGAGGAAGAAACAAAGGACCTTTCAGTTCGGCTATGCTGAGCTTCCACGTTATACAGCCCTGGATGCTGTGGGATGGGTATGTCTTCTGTTGTTACATTTTCATATGTGAAATATGTCCAGTACAAGATTTTGGATGTCACATTATATGCCTTCCTTTGGGTAAAGTGAGTTTGTGTGTTTGCATGCCCACAAAGTCACTATATGCAGAGAAATTAGGTTATTAAGGAAATCAGACAACACATTTCGTGTGGCAGGAGTAGCAGTGCATTTCCAGTTGTCATGACAGCGATGACAGTGAACTGATGTCTCTCCACAGGGTGCTGCAGCAGCTCTGTTCATGCAGATCTGCAGGAGGATCCACTCCCAGTTCTCCTCAAGCACTGAGCCGAGTCAGATCCCTGGATCCCTGACGGCATCCTCCACTCTGCACAAGTGTGGCTATCGCATCCTGCTGGAGATCTGTGAGTAGCATAATTGTAACTAAGCAATAGGTCCACTGAAAGTTAATTTTCCAAAAGTTGTACATAACAGGCATTTAATAATCCAAAGCCAAGAACTTTTTGTCCCTCAAATTCCTGACATTGTTTCATTACTTCTTTCTGGGTACTCCAGTGTCTAGACGAGATGTCCTGCCCAGAGGAAGAAGTGTGTTGTGTCTGCAGGAGGTGCCAGAGAAACAGAACCAAGATCAGTCCACGGCTCAGAGCAGCAGCTGCAGTTCAGGTGTCGCCAGTCTTCACAGCAGCAGTGAGGAACAGGCTGACTGCTCCATCTCTGACCAGCAGAGGGCACCCCTGAACCAGAATTCTCCTGTACCCGGTTTGTTTTGTGCTCTGTAGCAGTCATAGTTGAAAGATTGTATAAAAATACAATCTTTCCTCAAACGTTTGTTAACCTAGTATTTGTGGAAACAAGAAAATGATTAATTTCTCTTGCCTAACCCCCAGAGGAACCACTTCTTTCAGCATCCTGTCCCCTGCAGAACGATGCCAACCGAGAAAACACAGAGACAAAAGATGCTAATGATAACAAGGTACTTTAAAGAAAGCAGCATTTTTTTTATTGCTTTATCCCTGAAAAGGTCTGACTTACTTGTCATCCAATATTGCTTGTTGTTAATTTTTCATCTGTGTTTTCAGGACATATTGTCTGATGAGGAGAGGCTGGCAGGAGCAGCACTGAACCTCAGACATGCGGGAGACACCAGTGTTCCTGTCATCCTTAATATAATTGGTAATGATTTATTAACACAGTTACAAACTAAATAATTTTTATTTTTAATAAAGTTCGTTAAATTTTAAATGTAAACATTGTATTTGTTTTCCTCTGTCCATAGCTGATACCTTAATGTCTCTTTTTATTGCAGGTTTAGAAAGTGCCAAGAGTGGGGACTACAAGGAAGCATTTACATGTTTTATAGCTGCAGCTCAGCAGGGTTACAACAAGGCCCAGTTCAACACGGGTGTGTGCTATGAGAAAGGGAGAGGAGTCAGCAAGAACAAAGAGAAGGTGAGAGTCCAGACAGCAAACTCTATTTTCTTCAGTGCTTCATCATTCTGAAAATCAACACACATACTCTTCTCGTTTATATTACATCAGTGTTAAGATGATTCTTGTGTGTTTTCTCTTCAAGGCTCTGTATTATTACTGGCAGGCAGCAGTTGGGGGTCACAGACAGGCTCAGTATCGCTATGCAAAGCTGCTGCTGACCAGCAGGGGGCAGAGTTTAGAGGAGCTGAACAAGGCCATCAGCTTACTGGAACAGGCAGCTACAGCTGGACTCACCAAGGTATGAAGTCATGACAAAATCTGGTTTAATCTCTCAATTAAAGCTTCTTTATTATTTCATTCAATACATCCGCTACTCTAGTACATTCAAAAACTGTTTAACAATACTTTAAACAGTCAATTTCCAACAGTGCTTTTCTTCATATTGTAAGATATTTCACTGTACTGTACTGTAAAAACTTACCAAAAAAAATCTTATTTCACAGAAGATATTTTGACATGTCACAGTGGGAAAACCACAGGTATAAATACTAAAATAAAAGTTGTCTTTATTCCATTTAAATGGTGTTATTAATGTCACTGTTAAACTATCATGACTTGCTGGGTTTCTCAAACAAAACAAAACATCTGTTTTTTTTACCGTTACGAAGTCAAAATATCTGCTGTGAAAAAAATACAATGCTTTACTTGTTAAACAAAAGAGCCAGTGAAGTGTGCCCTGGTCTTAAGCCATGAAAATATAACATTTTTTACTTTTAAGAAATAAAACCTGGAAGAGACATCTCACTTGAATGTGATTCATTCTCACTGAAAATGTAAAACCAACTGTGTGTTAATAAACTATTGTCTTATTGTTGTTTCCCATGCTGGGTTGCTGTGGATGTGTGCATCACATTATGCTAACAGAAGTGAATTAACCTGGCGTTTCTCCCCCTCCTCAGGCTCAGGTCTGCCTGGCCTCTGTCTACACTCAGGAGCCGGTGAGGGACGGGAGCAGGTCTGTCCAGTACCTGAAGATGGCAGCAGAGAGCGGAGTGAGTGCCTTCTAGATGCTTCCAGAGTTTTATTTATGGCTTTATCTCTGGGATCTCCTCCCCTCCCACTGTACCAACAGGGTAGCCCCACCATCTTCTGCTTTTTTAAATGCACAGTTTATTTATAAAACATCCCCACTTACACTTTCTGCTGCGGTTGTGTTGAAGTAATATTTTCACTTAATACAAATCATTTTAGAGCTACAGAGTTGCTGAATGCCCCAGTGTTGAGTCACACAGACTATTGTGCTTGTTTGAAAAGTGGCATCTTCATCCACATCTCCAAATAATACTATGTCTGTTGAAGTTCCTGATTAACATTAAGTTTCCTGTCTGCCTCTGCACAAATGCCAGCAAGTTAAGAACTTGATACAAAAGATATATATTATTCTTTATCTTTGAAAAGCTTTGCTGATACTGACAGTTTTTATTTAACTTTAATGTCAGACTCTCTTTTAGTCTCTCTTTTTAAAAGTTCTTCGTTTTTTTCTTTGGTTGCTTTGCAGTGTAGGTTGTAGAGATGAAATGGTATAAATATTTACCTTTTTAAATATATGAAAACCATACCAAATGTGCTTTAACATTGAAGCTTAGGCGGCCTGACTTTGAAATGCTTGCTTGAGTGTCTGTGTCTCTGTAGAAGAGCACAAGTTTCCCTTTGCACTCTTCAAAAATACAACCACACTTTAGACTTGGTCCTCTTTCAAATCTGACATTTCTTTTATTGTGTTTTTCAAGTGTAGTACTCAAACATGGTATAAATGATATTTAAACGGTAATACTTATCGTGAGAAATGTTACCATTGTTTATCATGGAACCGGTTACCGTTTCATCACCTGTAGGAACCTGTTGTTGCAAATGCTGGAACAGCAACTTTTTCTGATAATTTTCAGCCATTGAATCAGGCTCTCACCATCTGAAGGGATGAGCGTGTGCATCTATCTGCATTTCTAGAACCACCATATGCTTAACATGGCATTTTTTGTCCAATGTCAATGCCATCCCCAGCTTTTAAATAATTAAATTCTTATGTTTACTTTTGTTCCGTGTACAGGACGACACTGCACTTCTGTTCTTGGGTCAGTGTTTTGAGAGCGGCTTTGGGGTGCAGCAGAATCCGTGGACAGCAAATGAATACTACAGACGAGCAGCTAAAGCAGGCAACAAGCAGGCTAAGAGCTTGCTGACGCCTCCCAATGATACTTCGAGTAAGGGTAAGCACACATGCATTATCTCACATTTGTATTAGTCATTGCATGTTATGCATTTGTTAGTGATGGCACTGCATGTGAGAAGCTTTTAATGAGCCAAGACGACACTCTGTGGGAATGAGCAATTGATTTCTCTTCTGTGTCCCTCTTGTCCTCAGCTGAAGATGCAGTGTTGCGCTCTATCCGTTCAGCTCCATGCTTCTCAGCAGCTGACCATCGGCTCCAGCAGACGCTCTCCTCTCTGGCCAGTCGTGTTCCTCTCTCCAAAAGTCGCCCCATCGCCCTTCCCCTCCTGCCTCACTCCTGGAGCACCGGGAGCCTGTGTGCCCCCCCTGTTCTGTCCTCCACGCCTCTTCACCTCCACCCCCACAGCACTGAGGGAGGAGCCTGCCAGTGGACTATAGGGATAGGTTAGTTATACTGAGCAGGTAAAACTGAGGAGTTTATTTCATAGCATGAATGTATTTCAACCAGAGGTAAAAGGTCAGTGTCTTAGGTGTGTAAATATTGTGATGTCTGGAGTGACTAGATTTTATACAGATATGTGTGTGTGTGTGTGTGTGTGTATGTGTGTGTGGACATTTGAAAGGATGTTTTATAAGACTGAGGGATTGTTGGATACAAGGTCTAAGAATATTATGTGTAGAATGAGATATGGAAGCTTTTTCTATTATTTGTTTTTATACACTACTTTGTTTTCTGTGATGCAAGTTCTCCTGTGAGTAAGAGAATGTGATCTAGGTGCCTTTGGGTGGATTGGGAATCTCAGATGGTTACTTGTTACTGTCCCTGTTAATGTGGCATTAATCACAGAAAAAGAGCATATAATTGTGTCTTCAAACTATATTGCTATGTTCACGCACAACATGCAACGGAACTAAGTGCTTCAAGTTGATGTCTTATTTTATCCCTCAATAATGCCGTTACCATATCTTTGCAAAAACAGAGAAAATGGGAAAAGCTTTGTGATAATCCAACCTGTTAACTATAAACAAGCCAAAGTGAATTATGATATACTGTGAGAAGGATGTTGTATTGTTACAAGCACTTGTTAAGTAAAATCATTAAAAACCTAAAAAGCTGTCTTTTTTACTTTAAGAAATCACTGGTTTTAAAATAAAAAAAACCTGAGTTTGGGCACTTTATATAGGTCAGCAAACATTTATTTTGGGAGCCAGTTTTTATTGCATTTATGTTGTTTGAAGAGTGTTTTCAGAAAAGATGGAAAACCTTTGCCCCTGTTTGTATTGATAGCTGTTTGTAACACACATACACATACTTTACACATTTTGATACCTGTGTTACAGTATTACATGTATGGCAAATCTTCACTGCAACCTGCATACCAAAAGCAAAAGCTACAGATGTTTTTCATTTATACTATCAGTGCATGGTGCTTATTCAGATGATGTTTGTGTGTATTGTAGCATAACGGTGCAAAAAAACACATTTAAAGAGTTTTGAAGAACTTTGCTAGACTTTTTTGCATCCGCAGGGGAAGCATGTTTGGAAGCAAAGATAGTGCCCTAATCAAAACACTGTAAGCAGAACTATAGTTTGGACAAATCCTCTGTATGAAATAACTTAATAGATGTTGACATCATTAGTTTTAGGACCACTTTCAGTAAATCCTCATACATTATTCATATGAAGACAGCTAAAACTGAGTGTGTTTCGGGGCAGATGTGATCATCGATGTAGCCCTCTCAACCATTCATGTTTTTCCAGACAACTGCATGACGTAAGACTCCGATGATGTGTGATTTCATTACCTGAGTTGCAAAATAACACCGGTAGATTTATTATGGCTGCGTCTCCTCTTTGCGTCCTGCGTCCGCGGCGGTGATTGGCCGGCTGTGAGGGAGCTCCACAGCGCCGCGCTGCTCCGGGATCCTCTGGCGCAGAGAGAAAGCGCAGCTTGGCCGCCAGCGAGCATCGAGCCGGGCTGGGAGGGCAGATGATGTGATGTGATCCAATACGGGCGGCCGGCTGCAGCTACGGGCGGACTGGCACTTAAAAGCGGCTGTCGACCTCGGCCCTGTTCACTAGGCTACTGTGTGTGCGTGTGTGTGTCGTCGTCGTGGGAGTGGAGGTGCAGAAGCCCGGAGGCTGACCGAAGCGGTGAGTGGATGTAAATAGATGCTCTCGATGGGATGCGCTCCCCTCCCAGTGCGGCGGTGGAGATGGGTCTGGATGCTGAAGATTTACTGCGTCTGTTCACATATCGACAGCTTCGCTTCCGCATTAATGGCAACTCCACCTATGAATATTCTGCGTTACGGTGGATTTAAAGACGCTCTAACGTTGTTTGTGATATAGCGGTGAGGGAGTTTATCAAGGTGGCTGCAAAACGAGGGGTTTGAATACTCCACCCATGACATCATCGACTTTTTCAAGTTCATTTTCTCCCCAGCTTGTGCTTTCATCTGTTGCATTTCATTTGTGGAGCAGTGGGTGCAGTTCAGAGTTAAGGAAAGAGGCCTGCCATGACAGGGAGTAAGTTGAAAAGGGATGGTTTCCTCTCACAGGCCAAGATGTCTGTCAATCTCTAGATCAAGCACTATTATGAGTTTCCAAAGCATATTATTGATGTGAAGTGATAAGAATTTGATCTTTCTTTTGCGTGTGACCTTCAGGCGAAAACACTCCTGTCTATAAATCTGTATACAAAATGAGCAGACAGTATAAATAGATAAGGATCATGTCTTAACACCTTGCTCCAGAAATAGAAGAACATTGTATTTTGTCTGTAAGCAAGTTTTATTACTGTTATGCAAGTAAATCTGTAGGAGAGGACATGACTTATATGACATCTGCTTGTTTTATGTATCGCTCTACATTTTGGTTAAATTGTAATGCAAGCAACAGTAGAGCACACAGAAGGCAGAACAGCAACACAAAAAAAAGATTAGTTTATTGATAAATGATTGCTTTGTTTACACAGTTTGCTGCAGTCCTGTGATCAGCTGGTTAAATCTAATGAATGACCTCTGCTGTTGGACAGTATAACAGATTTTATTGAGGACAACAGTTTAACTACCTCTGTGTGTTGACTGTGCCCCACTGTCCTGCAAACTGCTGTGTCATTCTCCTAGCTTTCTCTCTCTCTAATAACCATCCTCTCTCCTCCCCACTCCCCTCACATCCTCTCTTTCGCCCCACTTTGTTAAACTAATGGACATCTGCGTGCATTGTCAGGGCAGGGGGGAGAAAGAAAAGGGCGATCTAGCTTGTCTGCAATCATAATAATAATAATAATAATAAAAAGAGAAGAAAGGGACAGTGAGGAGTTAAAATACTGTTTTTTATAACTCTTGGTCTGTTTTGGGGGTTGTGTCAGGAAGTGTAATTCGTATCTGAGTCATGTAACATATTTGCTGTGATTTTCAGCTTCAGTGGCTCAAGGCAAAATTTGTAGCCTTCTGGTGGAAAGCATGTATCTCCAGTTTTGAGGATGTTAGCTTGAATGCATCTTATTTTAAAATGTTTCTATCAGCCCCAGAATTCAGGTATTTATTTGGAGCCTATAAGACCATTAGTCTATGACTTAATAAGGATAACGTGTGACTTAATAAGGATAACTTGAAAAAACAGTCAGCCGATTGAGAATAGCTGTTATTGTGAAGAGACCGCACAGCTCAGTGCAGGTAGCTTGTACCTGTTGACGCTGTGTTTGAGTCTGATCACAGGCCCTGGAGTGTGAGCGCAGATTCAGCACAAACAGGTTGTTGTGGTTGTCTGGCTCAGTGACAGAGGGACAACACGACAACCACCCAGGGAGAGGGGAGCGGATAGGGGCCCCGCATGAACAAAGTGCACTGCCCAGGGATTCTGCTCTCTCCAAAATCCTGCCTCTGTCTTTTCCCAAGATCTTGTCGTGCTTTAAAATCTGCTGTGTTTGTATTTTCCATGTTTCTGAGAAAAGGCGCTGATGATGACTGCAGCATTGTTTGAGGTGTTTGTGTGTGTGTGTGTGTGTGTGTGTGTGTGTGTGTGTGTGTGTGTGTTTATGATTGTGTGACAGGATGTTTATACATTATGCTTGCGTGCCTGGGCATGCTTTTCTTTTCTACCTGTGTTTGTTTTCCAGCTTCCCACAGAGTTGTAACTAAATATAAATTAAAAAAACAGAAGTGACAGTGATACAACCCATACATCATCATTGTTGCTATCCATCTGCCTGTATTCAGCATCACATGGCAGATCCACCCAGAGATAAAAGAGACACGGCTAGCTAGTTAGCAGGAGCTGGCTGCCACTTCTCCTCCCCACAGACTGGCTTACTGCTCAGCCCCGGCTTTCAGTGTCAGTCCTGGATGAATACATCGAGTGTCTGACTCACACCCAATATCATGTTAATACAATCCAGCTTCATGTCTTTGATGCAGCATTTTTAACACTTCAACAGTGACACCCAATGTGTACAAGGAGTGTGGGGTTGGAAAATAACCTGCAAACAGAGTGTCAATAAAAGCCTCTGAGATTGGCTGAGCTGCAGCCAGAGAGAGAGAGCAAAGACTGAGATGATTTTATTGGCTTTATGTTCAGTTTTAACATCAGAGAAATGCAAATGAGTGACACAGCACTGTCTCAACTTGATGATGTCACCCCTCTGTGGGGATGATGTCAGAAAAAACACCCAGAGAGCAGGCCTACTTTGGCTAGAAATTATTTTATATATATATATATATATTCCACATATATATATTAGTATAAAGGTATATTATATAAGTATATTATTGTATTTAATTATATTATATGAGCTTAAAGGACACTTTAAAATTATAATGCCTTAAGTTATGTGTAAAATTACATGTTTTTTTAAAATCAACATTGGTATTGGCCTTAAAAATCCAGAATCTTTTTGAATTTCTGAATTATCAGTCCATTCAATGGTCGTTTTCAGTTGTTATCATTAGCATTAGGCCACAATTACCCAGAGACATGTTACAAAAGGTGCGGCCATGGCACACAACTTCATGCATGCTTTCGCAGATTAGTATTTGAATAATGGGGTTCTTGAAATATATATTATTCATTGTAATTAAATACCACATCTGCTACCGCATTGATCTACTGGCACTGATAACGCCCATGCAGTTGCCTATCCTGTGTGGGACATCATGTTATTTCCTGTTACATGACTTCTGACAGTGTGTCTCTTCTCTCATCAGCTCTATCACGGCCGTGTATTTCCATTCAGCCATGATGTCAGTACAAACCCCTCCTCTCTCCCGCTCTGGCTCCTCCCCCTCTAATGTGGGTCTGGCCAATCGCGGTGGCTCCTCCGCCACCCCTCCCACCTCCCTCAGCCTACGGTCCTCATACAATCAGTTGCTTGGGCGAGATGTCATCAAGGAGTCCATTGAAACCGGAAGTTCGGCTACGTTGCCAAAGAGCCGTCAGAGGTACGCCATGACCAGTGTGCGGAGCGCCATGGGGATCAGTGACAACTTAACCTCTAAAAACCAACCTGTAACCAGAGGGAGAGGTCTCCCCACCAAGTCCTCCTCTAGCTCTGCCCTCTACTCCTCCTCGTCCTCCTCCTCGCTGTTTAATACAACCAACCCCAAACTGGCCAAGAATGGGGCCAACATGCAAAGACGAGCTGAGAGTCAGCAGCTGGAGCTGAGCAGGGCCAATACAGAGGGCAAAATACACAACGATCTCATCAATAATCCCAGTTCTGACTGGCTGGAGCTTGGAAAAGACAACTCACAACTGCCCCCGTTCCGCAGGAGGACCAAGAGCTTCTTGGAGTACCATGGGAAGGGCTGGGATCTGGACCTCAACTGGGGAAACAAAGTTGAGGACAAGGAGGAGGAGAAGAAGCAGCAGCCTTCCCCAGAGAAGGAGCAGGCCAGCCCTGCCAAAGAGAGGGAGAGCCAGAAGGAGGAGAAGCCCAGCAGCAAGCAGACCTGCCAGGAAGAGAAGGAAGAGGTGGAGCCAGTGGTGGAGGAGGAGGAAGAGGAAGATGACCCTACACCCACACCAAGGCAGCCCCTGCTACCTGTGGTGGTGGAAGCCCCGCTTTCCCCCACATCCTCCTCCTCTACCAACAGCCCAGAGTGGGTCCCAGACAACCAAAACCATCTCCAGAACCAGACTCCAGCCCAGGTGAGAGAGGAGCTCTGTGCCCAGGTTCAGACTAGTCCACGCAGTCCTGCAAAGCCTCCTCGGAGCTCCCAGCCCCGGGTGATCAAGGTTGAGCTGCACCCTAACAATGAGAACCAGTTCCTGCAACAGTACCCGCCTTCTTCCCCTAAGCAGGCCCGGGCTGCAGAGAGGAACACCCCAACCAGGAGCCGAGCGCCACCTGCCCTGCAAGAGCCTGAACCAGAGACTGGGCTGCCTAAAGTGGGCTTAAGAATGGATCTGACTCCTGAAACTCCATCAGAGGATGAAGACTCCAGCTGGACCACCCTGTCTCAGGAGACACCCTCTCCTCAAACTCCACGGGAAACAGGTCTGAATTAAAGTGTTTGTCCTTTAATTTGATATTTCTTTTACTTTTTAAGTTTGCCTTTCTGTGTGAGCCTTTAATCATGCCTCTATTACACCTCCTTTCATCCACTGTCTCTTCTCCTACCTCCCACAAACTGTCTGATCTGGAAATTTACCAAAGGCCTTGTTCTTAAGCGAGCAAGTCACTCCAGCAATACTGCTGGAACCTTTAAGGCCCCTGTGAGCCACCTTATGGCGCAGAGAGCGATTAGGATGGGCAGAAGGATAGAATACTGCAGATAGCAGGGTGTGAAATAGGAAGAGGAAAAAGGAAGGGAGAAAGCAGAGCTGGGTTTAGTGTGCGATGATTGCTAAGGATGGATGACAAAGCAATAGTTTGAGAATAAGAGGGTACAGAGAAAATATAAAGAGGCAGACAGGGAGGAAGAAACCAGCAGAGGAGAGAGAGATGTTGTTGCCCACTGGGTCCGGCTACAGGGGATGAGCCCTGGAGTTGCTATGACAACAGAAACTAAGTAGGGACAGGATGACCATCACAGAAATGCACCCTGTCCATCCCTGTGTGTGTGTTCAGCCTTTTGTATGTACATATCAGGACTGTGTGCAGGCATAGGTACGTAAATGTTTGTGTGACACACTCAGATGTAATATGTGTTTGTGTATCGCTGTCATCCATCAGCAGATGTGTGGGGTGAGGGGGACCTGCCCCCGGGCTGGCGGGAGATCTCAGACTCATCAGAGATCTATTTCTGGCACATCCCCACTGGCACCACACAGTACCACCGACCTGTTGCCTCCGGCAACCAACACACCTCTCCCAACAACGAGCCAGACACTGAGCACGACCCACAACAGGAAACACAGGACTCTCTGAAGCCACCCAACGAGGTGAGAGGACTCACACAGCTCACATATCTGAAGCCCCGCCTGGTTAAACATTCATTCATTTACCTTTATGTGTGAAAAGCAGCAGAAAAGCAGTGTGGGATTTTTTATCATGAGAGCTGAAGAATTTTTTTGTCATCTTTCTCAACGCCCAGAGAGAATACACATTTAATTATGGTGCATATTAATAACAGTAGTACTAATACTAGTATTACTAGTAGTACTAATAGTAGTATTCTGTGAGTCAAATGCAGATGCCATAATTTGAGAAATTAGGTGGAGTCAGCGATTCTAATCCAATAAAAACATTTTTTGAAAGTGAATATCTCCTCACAGTCCGCTAGCTGTGCGTTCTGTGTGTGCACTGAAAGCTGTTGTTCATACACAGCCCTGGCTCTGTAACTGGAAGATGAACAACGTGGCTTGGACTGAGCCACACAGAACCATTCCAGCGTGCTCATACACAGGACAGGGGAAAGGCCATGGATGTATCAAGACAAAAAACAATTTGAGTGAGAGGGACAGTAAATTGAGTTCCACCTTTAAGAAAAAGTTATGCTGTCTCATATCCTTATGAGCTGGGCATGACATGTTTCCATGTCTCTTGCTTTCTTTTATAACATTTTTGCCATGGGGCTGATATATTAATAATAATCATCATCATCATCATCATCACAATAACAATTATTGTTGTTATTATTATTATTAGTAGTAGTAGTAGTAGTTAGCAGAAGCAGCAATAACACTTGCTAATTTGTAAAAACATGGGTCTATAAAACAAGGCATGAAAGTTCAAATCTTAGCTCGAGGTCAATTTACTAGTTTTGTTAATGCCTCTGCATGTATTTTCTCTTTTCTTTTGAATTTGCTGTGTTGTAGCTGTTTCTGGGTGTCCTCAGAAGGCACGAAGCAACAAAATAGTTGACAAAGCACCTAAAAAACACAATTGTAGTGAGGTAAAACACCAAGCAAACAAAGCTTGTTCGTAAAAACCAGTGACTTTGACGAGTTGGTTTGTGTTCTCTTTCGTTGAATTGAGGAGGAGAGGCCGGGTGAATATTCTGTTTACCAACAGTCAGCATAGCAGGCCTCCCTGCATGATATGCCTTTAAAGAACTTGAAATAAACCACAGGTTAAGCAGTTCTCTGTGTATCTGTAATCAGAATCTTTCACTATATCAATGTATGAGGCTATAATAATTGGCAAATATACATCTTAATCTGATGTTTTGGAAAGCTGTTGTCTCTGTGTTCCTCTCATGCTGCATCTCTCTCTCTCTCTCTCCCACAGCGCCCCAGCAGTCTGATATCTGACAGCTCGGTGGAGCCGGTCCCCTCACCCTCTGGCTCCTCCCAGTCCTCCTCCTCCTCTTCCTCCTCCTCCACCCCCTACAATGATGTCACCTCTTCTGGACCAAATCTCAACACCAACACCTGTACAGCCAACGTGAGTCACACAGTCACATCTATTTGGGTGTTCACTTGTTGAAATTGTCTCTCTCTTTATAAAAGTTCCAATACATTTTGTTGATATTTATTAGTAGTAGTTTTATAATTTATTTTGACCTGAGTGGAAATGCAGCTATGCTTTTCCTATTTTCCCCTTAATATCTTGGCTTTACTGTTGCATTTATTACATTAAAAAGAGCATACAGTAATCTTAGTCCAGGCCAGTCTCTGGTGCATATTTTAAAAAGATGAATATCTCTCATATTAAATTAAAATGAGCATTATCCTCTTAAGTTATTATAAAGAAAATGAGATCAAATAAGTTGGTACAATCAATATAAGAATCAGCCTGTTTTATATCCTCTTCATCACTTCATCAGTGTCAATCGCCAATGTGCATCTCTCTCTGAATGTCTGTTTTGCTTCAGGAGCTGAAAGACTATCCAGTCTATCCAGATCCCAGTCTGAAGGCGTTTGAAGGGGCTACCCTCCGCTACGCTTCACTTAAACTCAAGTAATACACATTATACAGTAAATACATGCATATATATTATTCAAGAGTTGTGTGTTTTCATGTACTAGTTTGGGAAATATGACTTTACTGTTACTTTTGTTTTTGTCTGATTTTTCCCTGCAGCCCCCCAGCCCAGTTAGAGACAGTGGACCTCAACAACACCTTCCCTGATCCAGAGGCAATGGTAAGATCAGAACAATAAAAAAGGCAAAAAGTTATTTATTTTCCCATATCATGTATTTTTGTGTGGATATCAGTGAAGCTAGTGAATCATCTATCTATACATTTCTAAATTGTGTACCCAAAAAAATCAATCAAATTGCAGTTGGTTTATTCATTTTAAGAATGGTCTTTTATCTGTTTCTACAAATCAACGCTAGTATGAGACGGATATCTATGTAATATAGTAATAAAGAGTGATAATGGGGAAACAGATTTAAAGATAGCAACAAGGAAAACTATTTTGTAACAGTGTAGTATTATTTTGGCAAAACTATGTAACCTGCTGACAATGAAATGGTTATATCAGTGCAATATATGGATTACAAACTGGCAATATGATGACCTAAATGGGTGATATCCTGATAATAAGAGGTTTTATAGGTTAGACAGTCAGAACTGGTCATTGTCATACTATAATACTGATATTCATACACCCTCCAAAAACTCCCTTTTGTTTCAAGCTAATACTCTACAAATGTTATCTTTCATTTTTTCACGTGTTACCTGGAAACACTTTAATATCTATGAATCAGGGCTGCAAAGTACAACATGTAAGACTGCATGTATTCAAATACTATTCAAATACTATTAATACTCAGTAAGCTAGTGTGCCACTGAATAAATACTTAACATTTAATAAGCACATATTCCCCTTTTCTTTAGTCAGTCTGACCTTATTTGTTGAAAAAATATCAGCCTTTAAGCAAATCATGTATTTGTCAAAAGGGAAGTCACCAGGCTTTGTTTGTGGTGATGTAATGGTCCTGTCCTCTCTCTGTTTGTTGCAGTGCCACTCAGTGGGTACTTTGTGAACTGAGCTATGAGAGATGTCTTTACAGCCCTGTTAGCCAGTTGTTGTTGTTGTTGTTGTTGTTGTTGTTGTTGTTGTTGTTGTTGTTGTTGTTGTTGTTTTAAAGAGAAACACACAGAAACCTCTTTGATTTTGACCAATTTGATCATTATTGAAAGAAAAATATTTAATAAAACCAGTTTTAAAAAGTTAAATGTGGCATGCTCACTTTTGTTCAATAAGAAGATTTCGAAAACAGAAAGTATGACAAATTATTGATTTATGTGATTTATGCATGCCTCACTAATTAAAATTCAAGTGAACGAAATGCTTGAGATATTCAGATATCTCATAGGAACCGAGACAGAGACACAGGGGAGAAGTGAAGATATGATCTCAGGATGTGTGAAAGTTTAATGAGGACCAAAACAAGAGAGAATCTCTATGTGTGTGTGTGTGTGTGTGTGTGTGTGTGTTTACTTGACAGTGTTATAGAGATTGATAAATGTATTTTTTGTTGTGGCATAGAGAAAAAAAGCGGAATAGTGAAAGGGAGAGAGGAGGGAGGATGGTAATAGCTTCTGGTCCGCAACAGTCTGCACAAATACTGCACACACACACACACACGGTCTTTCATATTTCATGTGTTGTCTTCCCAAATCAAACCTCTCTCAGTTATTGCTCTGACGGCTGGCTGGTGATGGTACAGTAGCTGTCACTGCATACTGCACCTCTGTAAGTTTGAGTTACTGTGCCTTGTGTTAGTATCTGTCGGTTTATATACTTAAGGTTAAACTTTATTATAAACTTGGACATTTTTGACAATGCATGGCTCACATAATTCATTTACAAGGTTATTTACTGAGATCTGGGACAGTGGCATCGTTTCTGTTAAAAAAGTCCGACAGGGCATCAAGCCTCAGACCCCTGAATTAGCCACACCTATTTGAACAGAATAATGGAAGAGGACAGTAAAATTATCACCCAAACTGTTTGTTTTAAGAGCCACATTTTGGTTTAACTTTGACCAACATTAATTGCCATAATTGTGCACACATGCAGTATTTAGGCACATGTTTGGAAGCTACATTATATCAAAAGTTTAGTTTTTTGATTATCAGTGGATATTTATTTAGTTGATACCTATTTTAAATATCAGTTCATTGCAGAAAAAGGGCTGATTTACTTTAGCAAATAGAGACAATGCGGACAAGAAAGAGTGTTAAATAAATGTTCATTTAACTTCAGCAATTGTGTGCCTCATTTGTTATTATTAATTTGTCAGCCACTGAAAAGCCCACATCAGTCGATCACTACCTTGTTTCCTGCCCCGTGAGACTTTACTGTAGAAATGTCACCCTGTTATTAAATATTACCAGTTATTTTGGTTAGCACACTGTTATAGCTGACAAAATAATAGCCAGAACTACTCAAATAAGACGTGAGTTGAAATTCAAAACTGGATCGTCTAACTGTGTGTGTTCTTTTCCCTGTAGTCATTCCCAGTGCGATCTCTGGGCTGGGTGGAGATGGCAGAACAGGACCTGTGTGAGGGGAGGAGCAGTGTGGCTGTCCACCACTGTATCAGACAGCTGTCCTACTGCAGGAGGGACATACGGGACTCAGCCGGTGTCTGGGGAGAGGTCAGTGTAACGGCAGAGACAGTATGTTTTCCATAGTTTTTGGTTTGTGACCTTTTCACAGCTTGCATGTCTATGAGCTGCAATAAGTTCAGCCAAAGAGTGACTTGCCATCTCAGTTTAAACTTCCATGTCTGTGAGCGGACTGTTGCTAATTAGGGCCCGAGCAGGCAACGACTTGCGAGGTCCCTATTGTATTTCGAATGATTCTTTATTTTTATTCTTTGTCCCAAATGATCGCATTTTACACTGCCTGAACATACCCCAAAACTCATGAAACTTTAAATATAAGTCACACCAGGCGAAAAATGTTATAATCTATTGTCATCCTGAATTTTCACCACTAGGTGGCGCTATAATAAAGGAAAGTGCGTTTTGGCTAATAACTCCCACATACTTCATCGAACGTTCAAAAATCTTATATCCACGCGTTCACTGAGTTTTGCTGAATCTCGTGATATAGGCCACGCCCATTTTCGCAAATTCGCGAAATGTCGCAAACATTTTCAAACTTTTTCGAACTCCTCCGAGGCAATTTCATCGTTTTGCACCAAACTTTACACACAGCATCTATGGACCCTCATGACAAAAAGTTTTTAAAAGAATTTTGATATCCCAAAAAAATACTCAAGTTATTAAATAACAATAAAACAACAAGTTTTGTATAATAATGCACAAACTATCCATTTAATCCTCATACAGTGTCTGAAGGAGGACTCTTAACTGATGTATAAGTTATGTATAAGTTAGAAGAGGCAGGTAGCAATGGTGGAAAGTAACTATGTACATTTACTCAAGTACTGGACTTAAAGTACAATTTTGAGGTACTTTCATGTACATTTTATGTAACTTTATAGTTCTACTCCACTACATTTTGAGGCAAATATTGTGCTTTTTACTCCTCTACATTTAGCTGACAGCTTTAATTACTTTTCAGGTCAAGATTTAAAATGACAAACATGATACATTTAAAATGATTACCTATTTTTATAAATTAAACCACTTAAAAGTTTATTAGGTAGTTAAAATAAGCGGAGTGGAGTCATTTCACAGTGTGGTATTAGTACTTTTACTGAAGTAAAGGATCTGAATACTTCTTCCACCACTGTCCTTTTTACTTCTTGACATTTTTGTTATTTTTATTTTTTTTTGCGCTTCTGCGCATGCGTAACGATGCCACGCATGCGCAGTAGCGCAACGGGGCCGCGCATGCGCATTGTGCAGAAAAAATAAATTTAAAATAAATTTAAAATAAAAAAATAATAATAATAATTTAAAATAATAATAATAATAATAATAAAATTAAAAATTAAAAATTAAAAATTAAAAATTAAAAAAGAATAAAAAATTAAAAAGTAAAGAAGTAAAAAGGACAGTGGTGGAAGAAGTATTCAGAGTATTGAGCATATTATTTTTAGCCAAAGCTCATATCCATAACCACATTGGGAAAAAAAAAAAATCTAAAAATTAAATAAAATAAAATTTAAAATTTAAAAATTACAAAAAAAAAAAAAGGAAAGAAGTAAAAAGGACAGTGGTACTAAAGTACTAATACCACACTGTGAAATGACTCCACTCCGCTTATTTTAACTACCTAATAAACTTTTAAGTGGTTTAATTTATAAAAATGGGTAATCATTTTAAATGTATCATGTTTTTCATTTTAAATCTTGACCTGAAAAGTAATTAAAGCTGTCAGCTAAATGTAGAGGAGTAAAAAGTACAATATTTGCCTCAAAATGTAGTGGAGTAGAAGTATAAAGTTACATAAAATGTACATAAAAGTACCTCAAAATTGTACTTTAAGTCCAGTACTTGAGTAAATGTACATAGTTACTTTCCACCATTGCTACCTGTCTCTTCTAACTCATACATATCAGTTAAGAGTCCTCCTTCAGACACTGTATGAGGATTAAAGGGATAGTTTGTGCATTATTATACAAAACTTGGTACAATTATTGTCAATGCCCTCCTGAGGATAACCCTTTAAGGTTTTATTGATCAGCCCCTAGGTAGCACTGTGGTGGCAGTCTAATTTCATATTTAGTACCGTGGCCACACTTTAACACTTAAGACAATGAAATTCATAGGGGTGGTATAGACTGGCCCCTGTAACACACACACCCCGACGGCAGCATGCCCCGACACCTGTGTACTACGAGGGCCCGTTCAGTACTGCTTGTTGTTTAATTATATTTTTTAAATATAAAAAAAATAACTACTTTTTAATTTATATTTTCTTTACCCAAAAATGTTTCATTTGGACACAATATCTCTTAAAGTTTGGCAGCAGAATATAAAATGTCCTATACAGCTACAAACAAAGAGAATAACATCACAAAAAAGATACCAAAACACAACAATAGACAGAGTATTTTTAAACATGTCAAGAGAGGGCAAAGATGCAAGTAGAGTATGCCTCGCAGCTCATTCCAAGTTTGCAGAGCATGAAAGGAAAAGGCAGACTTACCCATCTCTGTTTGGAGGTTTTATGAAAAAGAAAATGTAAGAAAAAAGTTTGTGAGTGCTCGCCCTGTACTTATATCTGATTTAAAAAGACTTTTGCTCCTGGCTGTGAGCAACCTAAAGAATTAATTATGTAAGAAAAAGGCAAGAACAAGAGAAAAAAGCTGAAAGAACAAGGATACTGTTTCTGCAGCAGAGATATAAATCTTTATCTGAATCATCTTACAGCCTGAGGTTGAGGACCACAGCTATAGTGCATTGTTGTCTGTGGTCTTTCAGGGTAAAGGGATGCTGCTGGTGCTTCAAGACCGCATGTTAACTCTGGTGGACCCGGACGATCGCAGCCTGCTTCACTCTCAGCCAATCAGTAGCATCCGTGTCTGGGGGGTCGGCCGAGACCACGACAGGTACGTGGACATCACAAATATCTTTCTCCTTTTATAAAAAACATGTTTGGTGTTGTTGCTTTATGGTTATTCTTGATCTCACTGTTAGTGAGTTAAAGCAAGGTTATAATAGTTATTCATTTTAATTTGTTTTTTTTTAATTATTCATTTTAGTTTAGTTTTTGTTTATTTTCAGAATCAGAATATTGATGTCTCAGAAGTATTTTACTGCATAATACAAAATACATGATCGGAGAATTGTAGGAATGTCTAATGTTTAATCTTCGCCCTGCTTTAGTGGTCGATTGTAAGGTGTTACACCATCTCCTGCAATGTTAGGTCCATTCCATTTTTGTGGTTCAGTGTCACATAAATGGAGGAAAATTCATGCTGTGTCATTTTTTTCTGTAGTGATAAATTATAGCTTAAAAAGGTCCACCTGAAATTAATGTATGTTTATTTTTATTTTATTTTTATTACTTTTTTAACCAGGCAACATCTTTTCAGTTGTATTGTTTCCTAAAGGGTATAGTTTTTATTTATTTTCATTTTACTAACAATATTTTTAACTGCTTGATTTAGTTTTAGTGTATTGTATTATACATAACACTGATTCCTCTTGAACTTGAACTGTTGACTTGACATGCACACAAAGAACACAAACACACTAATCTTCAGACATGCACATCAGTGTGCAAACACACATAAAACATTGTAAAAATGCATGTGTGGTTCAGTCTTGCTGATTCAGGAATCATCAATTAAATTCATTATTATTCAATGCATATTTGCAAAAACTGCATTCAAAACTCCATAATTATGCTCATTGCTCCAATTTTCCATTCCAGACTGGGGACCTGTGGGGCCTTCAGTCATTTGGCAGTATCCCATGGACTTAACCTTTCACTATTGAGCTGACAGTGTGCTGAGGCTAGCACAGCTGCTAATGGGGGGACAAGCTAAACCCTCATTGATATGGGCCCCTCAGGGTTTCCATTAGCCTACAGACCAACCACTTCAAACACTCACACAAAACATTCATGCTAATGTAATATACATACATGCATAGAATTGATGTAATATGTATGAGGCATGTAGGCCTATTTGTGTATGTGCATAACATACACACAACATGCTGACAACGGTGTAGAAAATCTTTTCTCAGTACTAAATGTTAAACCATTAAGAGCTTAGAGACTCTGGGAGATTCACTTTGAAGAGGTGTCCCACAATGACCGTACAAATGAGAAAAGTAGTGGAGGTTTTACAGCTCAGAGTAGCTGTCTGGTCCTGACATGTGTAATCAGCTGTTAAGGGATTGGGTGAAAATGGAATTTAAAATAGCATCTGTGTAAAAAGGCTTCCCTCGCTTATCCTTGCAGTGTCTAGCTTCTTTCTTCCCATCTGTGTCTTTCTATATATCTCTTATTTCTGTCTTTCTTCTTGTCTTTTGCCGCCATAGTCTCTTTCACCCACAGAGGGATGCTGTGGGATGCACCCTCCCACTCTTCTTCTCTCCTTCCCTCAACAGCAACACCACCACAACACTAGCTGTGTGTGTGTGATAGATAAAGAGAGGGAAAGAAAGAAAGAGAGTCCCTCCACTCTCATCCGTCTCTGAGGATAGAGAAACTTTCAGTGGCTGTCTCTCTCAGCGGTAATGGATAAAGCGTGTAGTGGAGGGAAGAGGGGAGGGTCGGCCCAGGCTAGCTCTCCCTCTTATCCTTCTTTCTCTCACTCTGTCTCTCTTCCTCTCTCTCACAGCATTACAGCTTCCACTCTCTTCATCCTCTCCTCCCACCAGCACTCTAAAATCTGCAGTCTGCACTCCTCTGTTTGGTTTCAGGCTCATCATTTTGCATGTATTATAATTCCACCCTGGCTGGGAGCGTGTGTGACTTAGAAGATATTTGATGCTCTGAGACTACAATGCAAATTCCGTATATGCAGCAAATTGTTTTATAGCATCCCGCATCTGTAGAGCGATGGTCTGTGTGTGTCTAAGACAAAAACATATTTGGAGGTTGGATTAACTTAGTCCTGCCACTAGAGTGCACTATACTCAAAGTATGTGTATCCAGAGACCCTGATAGACTGCAACTGAGTACACAAAAGTATGTCGATACTTCTGTTCATGTGTACCTTCGGTGTGGAGCTGTTTTTCATCGTTTTCATTTAGACAATAATGTGCTTCTGATTTTGTGGCAGTAACAGTTTGGGGAAGGCCTAATGTGATTCAATGTTCCTGTGCACAAAACCAAGTCCAAGCAATGTCTCACTTGGTATGGGGGCAGCAGCAAGACATATGAGCCAACTGGAAAGAATTCCACCTAACCAAGGGTTATTTTCACTAAAGTTCAACAATAACATAAATGTAGTAAACGACCAAGGCAGTGGTAGACCAGCAAATCCTGTGTTCTGCAAAGTAAAATCATTGTTTTTGTCAGTGGAGTCTGGTGGTTTTGATGAGAGCATAGAATGGCAGTGCTGCCCAATGGCAAGGTAATGTACTGTAATTTATTTAAACAGGGACAGCGTACAATAAAAGCTTGTATAAAACAAGGAAAGATGCATTGCACCAGGTTTTAGCAAAATGGTTATTTTCTGCCCGTAGTTCCTGGGCAGGTAAAGGTGGAAAAATAAAATATTAATTAGACTGAGTACAAAAACACAGGTCATAAGTATTATAAACATTATATTCCCATATCCCACCCTGCATTAAATGATTCTTTTGTTGTTCTTGTGTTATCAAAGGAGAAAATTTAAGAGATATTAACCTTGGCCTATGGGGAATGCATTTGTCGTGACCCGTGTGGTTGAGGGGACTGGACTGATCTGCACTAAAGAATGCTTTGCAGAATTTATTAGGAGGTGAACCAGGTGATCATAACATTATTGGAATAATCTGCCTTCTCCCTGATGTGTTCGTGGCTTTAGCTTGGAGCAACAGTTCTCATCATATGTCAGTGAATGAAATGTGAAAGGCTTATGGTTCAGTTTACTACTGTTTAGTATGTTTATATCTCAAGGTATTATTTAATATGCCGGTATGTTGACTGGGCTCTTGTATTTATAGTCTTGTCATGATTGATTTTTTTGTGTGTATTTATTTGCTGGTCAGTAAGTGAGTCTGCCTAGGGCTTCGGCAGTGTCGGCATGGTAGTGCTGTCATCTTGGTTGGTTCTGTGTTCCTCCAGTTGTGTGTTCTTTTTCTTTAAAAAGGAAAAATGACAAAAAATCACAACTGGTCTTGATAAAGCCTTGATCTCAATCCCATCCAGCACTTTTGAGGACAAACTGGAACATGGAGTTAACACCCAACGCCACTAGGTTCATAAATCTTGTGGAAAGATATGTGGAGTGGAGGCTGTTGGAGCACCATATTAATGCCCATGTTTTGAAGCAAGATGTGGGTTATATTTAGGTTGTCCCATTGGCAGATAGTGGGCTCTTGGGCACAGATGTGTAAAAGGCACTTTGGGCCCCTGGGCCTGTGCCCAGTAGGTCTGATCACATACTTGGCTGAAGCTGGTCGAGATGCTAATCAGAAAGAAGCCTTCTTGAATAATGTACAGAAAGTTAAAATGTGACAGAGAGAAGGAGAAAAATGGGGAAATAAAGGGAGCATAGAATTGAACCAATAAGCTAAAGAGAGAGACAAAGAGGTTTTTGAATGCATGTATGCAGAGTACCTCAAAGTAAAGCTCCCTTTGCTCTCTCTCCATCCGTCTCTCTCTCTCCGTCTCCTGTCTCTTACGCTATCCATCTATCTGAGGAACATTCCCAGTTTTGTCCTGATTGTTTTCTCTCTCTCTATCTCTCTCTCTCTCTCTCTCTCTCTCTCTCTCTCTCTCTCTCTCTCTCTCTCTCTCTCTCTCTGTCAGCTTGATTCAATATGAATGAGTCCCCCTGTCTCTTAAGCGGGGCGAGACGAAGAGGAGGGGGGTTAGCTCCTTGGTGAAGTCATGAGGCTATATTTGGAGCACTCAGCAAGTCGGACTCTGTGCGCGTACACATGTTTGGATGCATGTGTGTGTGTGTGACTGCACGTGGGCTTGAATTGATGAAGTCATAGGTCTATATCTGGAGCACTCTGTTCATATGTGTGTGCTGGTGAATGAGCGGGTGTGTCTGTGTTTTCCCCACTTCTCCATCCCCTCTTTCTGTCTGTAATGCTCTTGCGCTATTTCCACTCTTTGTCTCCAGCGCTCTTTCTGCCTCCCTCTTGTGCCATTGGCTGCACAGCTTTGCCTCTTCTTCTCTCTGACTCTCTTTGTTTGTCCCATCGTTGCTCTTTAGCAGGGTGTAAGCCTTCCCCTTTTTTCTTTTTTTTAAGCCACAGTGAGACAGGAGAGGGAGAGACAAAGATAGCAGCAAGAGGAGACTCTAGGCAAACAGGGGGGAAAAGGGTGCTTTTGAGAGAGAGTGGGGTACAAACAGAGCGATGGAGAGCCAGTGAGGGAGGAAGAGAGAGTGCATGCGTCCCTTCTTGCACTGAGCAGGACACAGCAGGACTTTGCAGGAGGCTCTTCAGACCGGGCAAGCAGAGCGAAGGAAGCCGACCGAAGAGGAAGATAGGGACAGAAAAGGTGTAGCAGAGGAAAGAGGAGGAGGAAAGGGAGAAGCAGGGGGAGGGGAAGGAAAGAGGGAGAGAAGAAGGGGAAAAGGAGCCCCAGAGGATTAAGGAAAAGGAGAACAAGAGAGGAGGCAGACAGGAAGAGATTTACCCCCAGTTGCTGTGGCGAAGGGGCTGTAGCCATGTCACCGTGGTTTTGGAACTAACAAGGCAAGGAAGTAGTCATCTGTAACGGGGCCGGCATGTCTGCTTGTGTGAGTATCCCTATCTCTTATTCATTCACTCCTCATCCATCCATCCAACCCTCTACTTACAGTCATGCATTTCTGCATCTCTTTCTATCTCAGCGTTACCCCCCGTCTTTCTCCTCTGATTTCCAACTGCTCTGTTTGTGCAGAGGACACGTCGCACAGCTCCCAGCTCTACTTTCATTCATTAGCTCTCCCTTCATATTTTCACTCATTTACTTCTCTGCCTCCTGCTGTGTGTTTGACTTCAAGCTGTGTACTTTCCCTTTCTCTCTCTCTCTCTCTCTCTCTCTCTCTCTCTCTCTCTCTCTCTCTATCTCTATCTATCTATCTATCTCTATCTGTCTCTCCCTCTCTCCCTGGCTGGCTGGCTGTCAGGTGCAGGGATGCAGGCTGGCAACAGCATACAGGTTTGCAGCCAGAGTCACTGAGACATGAACAAGACGTTCAGGGAGCCAGATAAGAAAGAAAAAGCATAAAAGTGAAAGAAAGAAAGGAGAGAGAGAGAGAGATGAAGTAAGCAAAGCAGGGATTGAGAAAGACAGGATTAAAGAGTCTGGATGTGCTGCAGGGATTTTTCAAAGTGTGTGTCAAGGCTGTTTGATATTTCACTAGGTTTGTGTTCTGCAGAGCCAAAATATTACTATTTTTGACGTATATATATCCTGCTGCATTCTGAATTTGTTTAAGTGAGGAAACTCTGTGTGAGTGTGTGTGTGTGTGTGTGTGTGTGTGTGTGTGTGTGTGTGTGTGTGTGTGTGAGTGTGTGTGTGTGTGTGTGTGTGTGAGTGTGTGTGTGTGTGTGTGTGTGTGTGTGTGTGTGTGTGCATGATAAATGCCTTCACTGTATGCATATGTGGAATTTCCCTCTCTCTCTTCTCGAGTATCTCCTGTAAGAAGCAGAGGAGGTGAAAAGAGGAGAATGAGGGATGAGCAGGGAAACACTAAGCGAAGAACAAAAAAGCCTGAGTGAAATGATTTACGACATTAGGGGGACAGGTCCTGCTTGTTTTCTTGTCCTTGCTGTGTGACACTTATTAGGATTGAGACTTTAGTGTTTTAAAGCGGAGGACGTGTGCCACTGTGATGTACGCCTTTGATAGCGTCTCTGTATCTGTAACCCTCCTGTCTGTCTGTGCGTATGTGTGTTCACTGCTATTAAAGTGAACTGTCGTCACCTTCCTTCACTAATGGCTCATCAGCAGATGTGCGAGCACGCACACACAAACACACACATTTCATTCATATTCATTAGTGGGAAACAGTGTTTGCTTATTCCCTTCAGCCCTCACTTATTTCCCTCCACTGCTGACCTTCTGTGGACAGCTGTGGCATGTAGAAAAGGAGGGAGAGAAGAGAAGAGAAGAGAAGAGAAGAGAAGAGAAGAGAAGAGAAGAGAAGAGAAGAGAAGAGAAGAGAAGAGAAGAGAAGAGAAGAGGGAGACACGCAAGCCTCCAGTATCATTAATATTTCAATGCTGAACACACTCCAGCGATCACCTCCATTTATGTCAATGAAGAGAGTTTGTATGTGCATGTTTTGGTTGTACTTCCAGTCGTGACGCCCCAGTTGAACCGCCTTTTATTGCTGATGTCAAGTCGGCTGTCACCTTAATTAACATGCAAGGCCCCCTCTGTCGGCCCGGTGGGACGTCGTCCGAACACCGAGACCCACTCGATAGATGCCAGAGTGATGGATGGCCTTTCCTCCTCGCTCCTGCTCCGATTTGAGCCCCTTACAGACCTCTCTCTTTCCCTGCAAGTCATCGCTCCTCCACGTCAGCTCCTTCCATCTACCCACAATCCATCACTCCCACTTCTACACACACATTCGCACACACGTCATGTTGGGATATGTCCACCCAGCCTCCCAGAAACCCCCATTCTCTAAAGGGTCATTATGATCTGAGCTGTGTCCCCATTGACTCTGTAGCTCGGAGTAATATGTCAGACACACACAGACATACACACACAGAATTACAAACAAAGACACTCAAGTGTACAAGAACTTGAGAAAAAAAAATCTCCCTTCTTTCTTGCATTTGTACTCCCACAATCCCTCTCTTTCTCTCCCTTTCTCTCTTACATTAGCATTGTTAGGCACACCTGCTGTAATCCCTGTCTTCCTGACGGATTACTCCTCCTGTTCCTCCTATAGATCCTTTCCCTTGCCCCACCAGCCAATAAATCTCCTCCCGATAAAAACCCTCGCTGGTCCCGGCCCGTGGCGGGCTGCCATGTGAGGTGAGGCTGATGCTCGCTGATCATACAGGGCTCAACACAGCAGGAGGCTGGCAGTTTCTGTTGCCCGTCCATCTCCTCAGACTACAGACGGCAGAAGTGGCCGCAGAGTGTTTAAGCCGAATATATTTGAATACTCAACATGCTTGGAAGTGCTTGATGTAGGTGTTTGATTATGTTTTCAGTGGGGCAGCTGTTGATATGTCTAGCAGAATTAATGTATGAGGTGGTAAATTAATCTCCACTTCATTTTTTCCAGAATCAATATCTCACTTTATTCAAATTATTTATTTTGACGGAGTGTATGCATTTATCACTTTACAAGATTATTATTCTAAAGCTTTCTGCAGCTCAGGATCAGACTACTTTTACTCACAAACCAATCATTTGCAAATAGATGAAAATAACTTTAACTTGTAAATGAATCTGAGCTCCACAAGGCAAAGACTCCCAATGCTTGTCCCTGATTGGCTTACACCAACTCCTCTAATTGAAATCAGTTAAACCTGCTGATTGGAAGGTTTGTTGGGAGCATGTCGATTTAACTCTTTTGTTTGGAAGGATTTTAGCAAGTGAGCAAGTCAAGTCATCCTGTTTTTGTATTGATCAAAGTTAATTTGAAACTGCAGACATTTTTTTTTCTTTTTTAAGGAAAAAACAATGTTGTTGTTTTTTTAAGTTTTTTGGGCCATTTTGTTTTACTTCTTTCAGACTAGTGGAAAGAAAATCCTCCAAAATACACATTTGGATCTTTATTTTACAACATGTTGTCTATTTGCATCTATTGATTCCTCATTTGTATATTTAAATATACAATTTCAGAAAATTTGTAACACAAAGTATTGTCCTAATGTAAGTGATCAATATCAATATCAATTGATATCAATATCGAAGTTTTATGGTGATATCTATTAGTTTAAACGTTTACCCTTCACAGCTAGTGTCACCCCTACAATACTATAAACATAATGTATTTCCTTGACAACTGGGCAAACTCTCTATCTGATGAAGGCCATGATTTTCATATATTTTCATTGTGGTATGTTTGGCAGAGATTTATTAATCAAGCTTTGAGAAGATATAAACTTTATCTGTCTATAATAAATCACATTGTCACAATAATTTCATGGAAAGGGTTAAACAAATCGAACAAAATAACATTTAACAAGTCAAATTAAAGCAGTGGCCGTTTTAAAGACAGTGTCATTATTAAAATGGAATATATAACAAGATCCCTTTGTAATATGTATTGTTCACTAAGTACCACTGTCGGATAGAAGCTGTTAATGGGTTAATTTATCAGTCTGAATTGAATTACTGCGAATAAAATGTGTTGTCTGGGACTCACTGGCTCAGAGCTGATGAGTGCATAACAACAGTGAGCAATTTGAGACACAACCCTGTCACAAATCATGCACTACACAAGTAAGTATGTGTGCACAGTGTATTGCACAGAGGTGAACTAACTAAGTAGCTGAAGTTTCCAAATAGACACAGCACAAGTCTTCTGTTTTCTGACAAACAGTTCAAAACCCAAAAATGATTAATTCACACATCACATGAGACAGAAAAAAGCAGCTAAAACTGTGGAAAGTTTGGCATTTTTGCTTGGAACAGAACTTAAAAGATTAATGAATCAATCCAGTTAGAAAAATGTAAATTGGGTGAGTTGAACCTTTAAAATTTTCATTTAGTAGAATGAAAGAGAGAAAGACAGCTAATTACTGTATTCTATGTGCAGGAAACATAATGATTTATGGCACATGCAGCTAATTAGGTTACATGCATACAGTATGATCCGACTGCACTGAGAGTAGAGCTTGGCATAACTCTTCACTAACTCGACACCAAATCCCTGCGCTCTCCCACACACTCTCTTTATCTCACTCTCTCTCAAACACACACACACACACACGCAGACACACACATTAGTAAGATCATGCATGGGGGCGTCATGCTGAAGTGACATCTCACTGAAGCTCCTTCTCAGTTGAGAATATCGGCAGTTGTGTACAAAAACACACACATACACACACTCCAGAGCAGTGTGATGTATAAATGATCAAGAGCAGGGAGAACAGCAGGACATCCTCTTTCTCCCTCTCTCGCCCACCCAGAATCACTCTTTCTCCCCCACATCCCTCATTTCCCACACACACACACACACACACACACACACTCTCACTCTGTCTCTCCATCCCACCCACCCACCTACCTCTGCTCTTAAATATGTAATGAAATACGACGAGTGTTGACACACGGGCGCTGTGTGTTGCCCCTCCCTCTCTCATTTGCCTCTCTGCCACACCGAATGTTTGGAATTGGGTCACAAAGCTGCATGAACATAAACTGGGGTTGTGTGTTTCTCCGTTTTAGTACCATTTTCACCATCAGCTTTGTAAATCTGTGCGTTTTCTTAGAAATGATGCAGAGGCGCTGAGGCTGAATCAAACTGATGCTGATGCTTTTGCTGTAAACAACATCAACTGTCTGCTCAAATCACACATGCAGCTCTGTGTGCCGCGCACGCTGCTTAATAAACCGTAGACAACAGTTTTATTTTTATTTCGACTTGATTTTGTCCTAGTTCTTGGCTGCCTTGGGCAATATTGGTGATTGTGTGTGCATGTTTGCATAGAGAGACAGGGAGTGTATGTCATGTGGTGCCTCCTCCTCCTTCGATTCACCCTCTGGCCCTTGGTGTTCATTTTTGCTGCTCATCTTGGTGCTGTAAACAAGTTTACGGTGTAGAGAGGTAATTACGCACAGACATTCTACATTAGGCCTAATGGCTGTGGGCCATGACTAATTCACCAGGTCGCAGGGGGTTTTCCCAGCTCCGTTGTCACACAGACTTTAAGCACTCCAGTGCATCTGTGGTTTTACTGGAGCTGCTTTTAGTGAGATCCAAATTAACTCCAAAATCCTGCTCTGTAGACACTTTTCTGTCACTGTGCCGCTTCACTATTGAGGGAATAGTTTTGTAAATTTGAGTTTCTTGTACAGTTTGAGAGAAATCAGAAGATTGATACTCCCATCCTCCTGTTTCAAGTACGGAGCTAGAGTCTGGCAAGTTCCTTAGCTTAGCAAAAAAAACCTGAAAACATCTACTCTGGCTCTGTCCAAAATTCAAAAACACGCCCACTGATTAACACAGAGTGTCTCATTGTTTTACTCATTTTACTCATTACAGCTGTAACTATTTCTTGGTGAACAACAACCAGGTGCAGTGACTCTCCAGACTCAGGTTGTCACAGTTACCAGGATTTGTGCCCCTAAAACCATAGATTGTCATTTTTACATTTTTACATGGATGAAACTAATAAGACACAGCACAACAAATGAATAAGTGAGCTTTTGAGGTTCTGGTTGGTGAATTTTTTTAGATAGCTTGTTTCCATTCTTAATGTGAAGCTAATCTAACTGCCTCCAGACATGTGAATGGTCTTGAATTTCTCATCTAACTCTCAGGATTCCAAGGAACAAGGAAAAACAAAAACAAAAAGGGAGAAACTTTGGCATTGAGTGTAATATAAGTACAAATATGTACTAATAAGAGAGCACTGACAAGTTTTTTTCAACTGTTAAATGTTTTGCTCAGTACAAATAGAAGGCACACATATTAAGAGCATCCTTGAAAAAAAGCTGATCATGTGCCACATGGCTGTACTCAAATCGACTTGTTTTTTGTTTGTTTTTGGGGCTTTCCATTGGCAAAAGTTGTGGCTAGTACCTGCATGGGACTATTTTTAGACACCTCAAACATCCTGCACAACCTGCCATCAGCTACCTTATGCTGATCAGCTGAGAATATTGCAGGGGAAAACAAAAAAATAAAGAAAAAGACCTGGTACTAAAAGTGAGTAGCAGAGCTATTTTTAAGAGAACATTTGGCTTTTAAATATTGATAATGGTATCAGTCTAAAAAAATTACACTATTAGTCAAGCTCTAATTAGAATTTTGGATATTCCAGCACACTAATGACACAACTGTTAATACAAGTTAGCGGACACTAACATTGCATCAATAGTGCAGTACTGTAAAACTAAGCCATCTGTCAGCAGCTCTGTAGAGTCCTATTACTGGCTCTGTAAAGTGTTTACTTTGCATCTCTTCTTTCTGGTTTTATCTTTGAGTTTTATTGGCCCTTTTATCACCATATTCTGCATTCCATTACAATAAACCACAATTAACTTCAGTCAAAAGCAACATACGCTGTTCTCTGCAAACACATTTATCAGCACTCAGGGGTCCAATTTGAAAAAACAGTTTCCTCACAACCGTGCATAGCAATGATTATTTAGTTTGGACATATGAAAATGGAGAATTTTACGACAGAATACATGAAGATTAAGAGGGTCCATCAAAAGAATTTTGAATTAATCAAAAATTGAAAAATGCATTTGAAGGCCGTGACAGTAGAAATGTCACTTTTTTTTCAGCTCTTACAAAATGAGCTTTAGGGTGGATTTATCTTTTACTGCTTATTATAATTCTCATGAATATTATTAGAGCTGTCATCTTTATGTGTTCATATTGCCTTTGTGCTGATAATTTTAATAATCTAGAAGAAATTGCAGAGTGCTTTGCTTTAGTGAGGAGGATTTCACGCTGCATCAGGTTTTTAAGTGAGCTTATGAAACAAAGAGTCTCATGCAACCGCCGCAAGAATAATCAGCTTTTTAAAAGAGAATAATTGGAGGGAAACAGCTGCTAAGTATAAATATACCTGCAAGGTGTTTTGTATTCTCTTTACAGTGTGATGAAAGGGCTTTCCTCTAAATCACTATCCAGCTGTTGTCTCCACTCCAGCCGTCACAGTTCAGCGTTGAAACTTGCTCTGAAACTGGATCAGATCCACATCCACTCTGGACTCCAGCCAATGTCACAACACTGTCAGTAATCATAGAGTTAGTTCAGTGCAAATCAATAAGTAGAACATATTTCCCTGCACACACACTGTACACACACCTGGCCCTCACTGCCTCCCTGTGTCCTTTCTGCTGACAGGAGAGTCACAAGAACTTCCTCCTCAGACATTTCTAATCAGCATTTGCCTGCGCAATTAGCATATGTAAGTGCATTAGCATAGCGGCCGGCACTACCCAGACACTCTGTAAAGCTGTTTGATAATTGAAGTCTGTGTGAAGTGTGCGTGATGCCACGGAGCTATGTGTGTTTGTGTGTGCGTGTGACAGATGGTTTGGAGAGGACACGAGTCTCTACTGAGCGATACTGGAAGCTACAGAGCAGAAGAGAAGAAGCACAGCAGAGCATCCTGGGGAATACTTACATTTGTGTTGTTTTCACTGCCTCTTAAAAAGCCTCTTTTACTGCAGCGGTTGTGGACACTTTAGTTTTATTACGGTGTTTTAGCACCTGAAGATGCATGGTGATGCCATTCCGTAAAGTTTGTCCAAACTACTTGCTTTTCAATTAAACATTATTGTCATTACATTTGCAAATAGCAGAGGTGGAAGTCACATGTGTGCAAGTCTCAAGCAAGTCTAAAGTTAATGTGGTGAGAGTCAAACAAGTCAAGTCCAGTCCCTGTTATAAGTCACACGAGTCACAAGTTGAATCCAACCCTCAGACCTGTTTTTTTTGTTGTTGTTGTTGTTTTTTTAATAATTGCCACACTGGAGTCTGATTGTAATTAAGTAAATTAGAAAATGACTCTAAATCGTACTTGATTTAATTCCTCAGTAAACACTTTCCTAATATTGTGTCAATCTTAATAGTTTCAAGTCTTCTTCAATGCATCATGATGTTCATTAAGTAAATTATGGTCCCATGTAGAGTAAAATAGACGATAATGCATGTTATTTTTTGGGGTGGAGCTACTTGTGATTGACATGTTCCTACCTCAACAATATGTGTTTTAGTTAACCCCTTTCATAGTGTGTTTTTCATTTATTAAAGTCATTGTGATATTTAAGTCACTTAAATATATGCTGTTCAGTGTTCAGTTGGGCTGAAAGTCATCCTAAGGAGTCGGCTGTTCATTTTGAATTGCAGGTGCACCTTTCTAACCAAGCAAGCAAGCTCGGTAGGATAGAGTCTTTCCGGCTCCTGATCCGTTCTGTGCATGCACTGGTTTCAAAAAACCTGGTTGGATGGTGTTCAAAAAATAAGATGGCAACAGCCAAAATGCCAATTTCAAGGCAGAGTCCAATGGGTGATGCCCAGATAAAAACAAAGTTGAATTAAAGTGATAAAAATCTGGAAGAGATCTCATTTTGCATGCAGTTGTAAGACATTCCCCCTAACTTCAGCTTGTCGCCACAGCTCATAAACCATCATCTCAAACGTGAGGCTTTGGTTGCAGCGATCTTGCATTTACACTAACAATCAATAGTCTTATTTCATGCTGAAAACCATTAGAATGGAGGCAAAGACATCAATTTCACAACCAGCAGAATCAGTGCTTTACAGCTTTGTGCATTATAGATTTTTTTCTTTCTTCTTACATTAGTCATCAGCATTTGTCAGCAGTATAGGATATTTCTACACTTTATTTGGTTGCTTTTTATTTATTCAATGAATGAGAGAATCATTTCAAGTATAGGAGATCTGAGCATATTACTGAAATGTGGGGATGCCATGCTTCAGTATGTAAGGGTGGGATTTTCCTTCAAGTGTACATATGCTAATGTTTCTACTACACCCAGTGCTGTTTGTACTACCAATGGTGGGCTGATGTCAGTGCTGCAGACACTTTCTTACACCCGGTTCACCTTATATATCTGCAGCCGTGACCTCATTTAATCTGTGAGTTGTACGCATCATCTCCAGGCGATTCTGCCTCACAGCCATCAGGATCAAAGACAGATTGGTAGTAGTGAGTCAGTCATCCTTTATTCAGCTCTGGAAATATATGGAGCTCAGAGAGAGAGAGAGAAAGAACACGAGTGGTGGGAGTATTGCTTTAACTCATCTCTCTGCTTTCATACCTTTCATCTCGTAACTCTTTTTACCTCTCCTTTTACTCTCCACCTCTTCCTCCGCCATCAAGCCCCTAGTGAGTCTCACACCTTGTTCCCATTCCTCTCTGCTTCACTCCCACCTTTTCATTTTGGTTTTCTGGCCTCCTGCCTTTATCATTCCCCTCTCTCGACATTTTATCTATCTATCCTCCCCCCTCACTTTCCTGCCAAAACCTCTTTCTACATCTCTGAGGTCTATGTGTCATTCATCTTCTGTTGTTTGTTGATTGGCCGCCTGCCTCTCTGTACCATGTGTCACCCCCTCCATTAACTGAGGTCAGGGATAACTGCTCCTCAATGCCAAAGAAAGCCAACAACTCTCTCTCTCTCTTCTTTTTCCTCTCTTTCTGTCTTTACACTAAGCCGCCTATTTGAAAACACATTTTATGTGTGAAAGGGGTTTCCTTTCTTAAAGCTCTCAAAATACTTTTTTCAACTGTAAAGTGTCAAATCAATACAAAAGTGACTGATTGGTACTGAAAGGGCACTGAAGGAAAAACAGGACAATAACAGAATATATTAGAACTAACTGTGGAACAGGCACAGAAGAAACTTGCTGAGATCATTTAAACTATAACTGTAGAAGAAAAAAATCTTGTGATATATTGGCGAGTTTAAGTAAATGACAGGATGTCATAAAATGGGCCATTTAAGGGAAATTACCGCCTTACTACAACACACTAAACACTGCACTATTGGCTCAAGTGTGAATGCAGCAGGCAGGAATAAACACAGGGAGAATGGGAAGGGCACCTTGAAATATACTTTCTTTTTACATCTTTCAATTGAATTTATGCCACAAACTAACAGAAAATGAATGCATTCTGTTTTATTTATATTTTAGGCAACATTCCAACTTTTTTGGAATCAGGGTGTATTCACCCTCTGGCTGAAACACTGTGTTGTAGCACCTGTCTCTTTAAGCCTCCTCCCAGTCTTATGTGATTTTTCACAGTATTCATACATACAGAACCTACACTACAGCATTTTACAATTGGGTCTTCAACTAATTTTATTCCAAAATTTCAATATTCCTGCTTTTGAAATGCTCAGTTTTCAGGTGTAAAAAATCACTGGCTCAGCGTCATATGCAAATTAGTTTTAAAAAATAGAAGAAAGGGGTACATTGCAGAGGTATGTCGAGAGCAGCTTTTGGGCCATTCAGAATTTTGACATTTAAAATCCAATTCCACCAAAGTGACCGACAGTGAAGAAGGCATGGAGTCTGCATTAGAAATGGAGTCGAAGGAAGTAGAATGGCAAGTAAATGGACTCGATGCAAAGAAAATCATGAATGAAACTCAAACACAGAGAGAAAGAGATGCATTTTAATACATGCAGACACACACACACACACACACACACACCACACACACCCGTGCTTCTTACTAAGTGGTTTATCAAAGAATCAAAGGGAGTCAATGTTTGAATTAGCCCTCTGTTCTTTTTTCAGCCAGCGCCTCCTTTCTAGTATTCCTGATAATAGATTGTCGCAGACTATAATATGGAGGAGAGCGGCTGTGATGAGTTACACTGTTGATATGAATCATTCTGTGTTGCATCTTTGTTCTTTTTTTGGGGGCTTCTCCTGTTGTGGAAAGAAAAGCGAGTGAGAGAGCCGAGGAGAGGGAGAGGAAGATTAAAGAGCGAATGCAAAGGGGAGGATGAAAGAGAGATTGAGAGGAGAAATAGGTAGAGGGAAATGGGGAGGAGGGGGAGGGAACGGTGTAGTAACAACAAGGTGTGTGTGTGTGTGTGTGTGCGTGTGTGTGTGTGTGTGTGTGTGTGTGTAGTATGTTGTACATCTAACGGGAAAGGTGTGCTGTGTCATAATGTAGCGGAACGCTAAGCCATGGAAATGAAAAGTACACAGACCTGAGCTCTAGTGCACACACACACGCACACACACACACACACCTCATAGGAAGATTGAGGTGAAAGAGCATTGTGTCTGTTTCTGACTCAGTATGTCGTGTGTATTAACGTTTCTCTTTCTTTTTCTATTCCACCTTCCACTCCCTTTTTATCTATTTTTTGGCATAATTCATTCTTACATTCTTCTTGTCTCCTAATTTCCCATCCTGCTTTCTTTCTCTAACCCATGTATTCCTTCCTCACTATTTCCCTCACCACCCTCCTTTTTCTCCTCATTTCCTTCCCTCATTTTTCTCACCTCCCCTCTGCTTCCCGGGACCCAGAGAAAGGTAACTGCTCTTTGTGGCGTGTTCGAGTGTGATCGTGCCTCTCTATTGTTTTCAGTAATCGTTGTGCCACCGCCCCCCTCTTGTGCAATCACATCTGTCACCTCAGGTATCAAATCAGTGGCTTTGCTTCGCCCAGAGTCACTGTTGCTCTTTACAGGAGTGCAGCAGCATCTACTGAAGGTCTAAATCATTGGTGTTAAATCATCAGCGAGCCAGACCGGCCACGGGCTATTTCCTATTAAGAGTTGCATGCTGTTTTATAGCATTTTGATCCCCCAGAGAGGGTACAGAAGTCATAAAAGAACCATTTGTAGTAGAAGCAAGGCCACTCATGCTGCTTTGGTGACACACTGCTCAAATGTCCCTGAACAAAACGCATTGGATGCATACACACACCACACACACACATCATTGCACTTTCCTTTGTGGCCACAGGCACAGAGCATTATCGACCCAAAGTGTGTGAGCACACAATTAAGCAGAGGAGACAGTCCGGATAATGGACTCATAAACACAAAGAGCCCGCTGTGATAAATGCCATATTTCTGTTTGTGTGTATGGTTATTTGGGAGTGTGTGTGTATGTGTGTGTGCATCTGGTGACACTGCTGTCCAGTTGGCTTCTCTGCATGTCCCCACTCCCCTCTGTCATTCTGCTTTATCTGTTTACTCAATCATTTAAGTCCTGGCGGGAAACACATCCTCCTACCTTTTTGTTCTGCAGCTCATCACACCTGTTAATGAGGAAGAAACATGTCTGTCTTTCATCTTAGGTGTGTGCATGTGTGTGTGTGTGTGTGTGTGTGTGTGTGTGTGTGTGTGTGTGTGTGTGTGTGTGTGTGTGTGTGAAGTATATCCCACATGTAGCCGTGTTTTATCTACCACCCACTTTCTGAAGAAAGTTTCTTTCTCAGCAGAGCTTTCTCTCTCAGTCTCACCCTCTCACTCCTCACTTTTCTCCCACGTTGCACCACTGTGAAGCATTCAGCACATACAGTAGTTTCCTCATGCACATCTGCCTTCCTGTGTGCTTATTTGTGCCTGTGTGTGTCATTGTAGCCAAAGAAGTAGAGCAAACAACTCAAATTCAGAAGCTTGGTCGGTGGCCCTTCACTTCAAATATGACACTCTAGGTACTACTATACCGTCAGTTTGGGACTTGTCAAGGATGAGGCAGCTTTTCAACATAAATTGTGTTCGTTTAAACGGACCAAGCATCAGTGTTTGATGAGTTCGGAGTACAAACGCTTTGTTAAAGGGGCTTTAAGTAATCTTTACTGGTGTTAACGAATTAGAGCAACACCCTCAAAGCTTATGGCAGCCTGTAAATGACACAAATAACGAAGCAACATTTTCACAAGTGAAGGTGCTAATGAGAGCAACAAGAAGTTGAAGTAAATATAGCATGATGCAAAACGGTGTAATAATAATTGTGTCATTTTTTAAATTTCTTGCAATTTATTTTTCTGGCTCTTTATTCCATAGTCAAACAGCTGACAACGCTGACAGGTGCAGACTGGGGAATGGAAAGTTTTAGTTTCCCAACAGAAGACATGTCCAAGGACAGACTTTTTTTGATGTTTGCAAAAAAAGTCACCTCCTGACAACACATACAGAATTCAGAAAAGATGTAAAACCAGCTCTAATAGAACGCTTGTTGATACGGGGGAATGAGAATAAAGTGTGGCCTCAAAACATGCGAGGAATTTCAAATTGACCCTAATATATTACATTTTAGAATCCTGCTGATCATGCCAGAATTGAACCCATGAAACTAAAGTAAAAAATGCTGAAGGGAATATAAAATAGAAATTAGAAATCATATCCGCATATTGGCCCTCAGATAGGTGCCCTTCTGGGAAGATGTGTTTAACCTAATATGCAACATTGTCCAAAGGTGGCTCTCCAAGGAGTAATTCCAGGAAGCTTTTGGAGGAAAACTGTACTCTATTTGCTGAAAAACCAGCTAGTAGCAGCTATTCAGTATTAACATTAAGTGGATAAAACCTGACTCTCCAACATACATTACATGGAATGAATGTCATTAAGGTAAATTTACAAAGAGATAGAATCCTGTAATGGGCCCATTAATGCAATGAGGTTATTTATCATGTTTTGTAGCCACAATAATTTCTTTGCATATGACATCTTACACCGGTGCACTTTCCAGATGGAAGGCAGGCATCTGGAGGCAGGTTGAAAATACCTACTGCGTGCATGTTTATCCAACCCTTTTAGGTAGTAATTTCAATTTTCTCTATTTCCAGTTTGTGCAGCATATGGATTTATCACTTCCTGCCCTCAATCTGAATTTCACGCGTCATAATAGTCACATGACTGCAAAAACGCTGTTGTTCTCTTCCATCTCCATCTTATTAGACACACAAATAATTCCCTTCTTGTGAGGCAAGCTCACTGATTTCTGTTTTCTTGATGTACTTCTTCCACATTAATCAAAATGATTTGTTTTTTTCTCCATTACGTGATTGTGAAATCTATTATGGTTTGTTATTTTCCTTTTACTTATGAGCATAAAAGTTACAGGGCAACTGGGAAATGTATAAAGAAACTTGCACAAGTCACTGAAATTTAAATAGTTATAAATAAGTATAAAGAGTAGGACGATCACACACCTGCTGAGATAATTACTGAATCATCTACATTATGGGACACCAGAGATTCTTACTTACAGCCCCTTTGACTAAGCCAAATGTTTGCTACATCTGCTGTAGTTCCTTGTTTGTTTCTTGCATTAGAGAGTCGTTTGTGATCATTCTTGTGTGTCTTCTGTCCATGTTTTTAGGGACTTTGCCTACGTGGCGAGAGACAAAAACACGCGGGTGCTGAAGTGCCACGTGTTCCGATGTGATACTCCTGCCGCTGCCATCGCCACAAGTCTCCACGAAATCTGCTCCAAGGTGGGTGTCATTACCACGCTGCCTCCGCATGAATGAGCTTATCTGCTGCTCTGAAACGAGCTATCAAGCTTTAATCAGGGTGACTGTTGAAGAGAGAGAGAAAAAAGTTTGCTGATGTAGTAACCCTTGGGTACTTTTTTTTAGTTTGTTACTTAGATGCTACTCCTACATGCATGTTGTATATTTCTAATAGCCAGGAGTTCAAAAGACATTGGCAGTGCCCTGATGAGATTTATGTTATCTTTTACTGGAGAAGTAAGAGCTGAGGAGGGAGATAGAGGGACGTTTTAAGAGCATGGAGAGGAGACAACATTCAGGTTACAGAGCGAGAAAAGAGTTTTCTGTGTGTGTGTGTGTGTGTGTGTGTGTGTGTTGAATTCCAAATACCTGATAAATAAAACAGGATTACATATTTCCAGATTTTACACATTGTTGATGATAACCCTACCCCAACCCATCCAACAGTAGGATCATGCACAGCAGATTATGGTATGCAGTAAGCAATCTTTTTCTATTGGCAGCAACTGGTTGCAGCAGAAACTCTAAGCAACAGTTACCACCAAAATACCACCAACTCACCATTAACCTTCCACCTGTTTGCACCTCTCCTGTCACATATCCACTGTTCACACTACCTTGGGCGCTATAATAAATCAAAGACAGGCAAAGTTAATTTCAAGGAAAGGAAAATATCAAACTGTCAAACCGATGTTTGCGTTGGTCTTTGCAGCTACACGAAAAGAGTTTTAAAGGTCATACATGACTGCAAGTGTGCTTTGACCATGCTGTAGTCAGCCCTTTTGAGTTATTCTACGTTTGGCAGAATCATTTGCAGATCCTCAGAAACAGATTGTCCTGCCGGGCTCCATCAGGGTCAAGTTTGACATTTCTAGATCAGTAGGTGTAACAGCAGCTGTAGCTCGATCATTTGAGTAAATCATGGCTGTAGCTGAGAAGTAGTGTCGACTTTATGTCTTCATCACTTGAAGTAGCATTGCCTGAGACTCCCTCCTGTAAGTCAATGAAGTCATGTCATCGTGAGTAGTACTGGTGATGTCTCTGTTACTGGAACAGACAGTATCAGGATCTGTCCTTTGAATCACTGGGACCTGCAGCTCTGTCAAAGACCACAGCGGGGGCTAAAGCTTAGTCATAGTTTTCATCAGCCTCTGAATATTTCTCACTGGAGACACCACCATCTGAAGCTCCATCATATGATTCAGAGGCAGCTGAAACCCTTTATGTGAGCTTCATGGACACCAGGTGGGCCGTTGTGACCAACCTGTTGCCCCTGGAGCTGTGTGTGCACAAGGTTGCATGTTCATTCTGGATAGTGGGAGGGCCAAACTAATGTCAGTGAACTTCACCCTGTAGGGTTGATATTTTTTTTGGTTGACAGGCATCTTTATGAAGGATGCTGATACCCTTGCATGCTTCTAATGCCTTGTGCAGTGAGCAGCTGGTGTGTGACAGGACAACTTTTGTTGAGAGAGAATAACAAGGTTTTTCTTCCCCTCACTGGATCCAAAAGGCTCCTGTACAGCGTCTAAAGGTTGAGCCATGAAAAGGTCTTGAAACTTCAAATTGAAAATTAACATACAGACTTGCTGGAAGGTTTGTAACAGTCAGTATAGATTAAGTATTCTTCTCACTCTGAAGGTGTGCAGGAGGTAACTGAGCAGATTCTGCTTGCAGGTCTATAGATATCTGCATGTGACATCATTCAGTTCTGAGTCATAAAAATTCTAAATTCTCTTTTTCATACAGTAACTTGAATGGACCAAAATGCTTTGCCATCTTTGTACAGTGACCATGTTTACAGGTGTTGTTCTCATCATGAGGTTAAGTCATAGACTTTCCTCAGTGGAAGCATTTAGTCCATAAATCTGTTTCGTCAGATAACATTACTGACATTACTCAATGTTAGATGCTTATTATTAATGGTGGTGCAACAGGTCAAACAGCTAAATACATTTCTGAACAAGAGATGTTTTGGGCTGTGGAGGAAACTGTTTTCCTCATCAGGAGCAGCAGGGTGTGATTCCACAGACAATGTTCATTTGTCTATTTGTTCAACGTTCACATTATTGTTCAGTTTTTATTTGTTGACAAAAAAATAATAAATGTAATTTTAGTTGTAGTCTAGTATTTAGTTTTAATATTATATTTGTTGCATAAAAGAGATTGTGAGCAAATATTTTTCATACTTTTCATTGAGGAAATCAACACTACATGAGTCACACTGATATCTATTCAAAACATACACATACAGTAAGTAGATTCTAATTTTAAAAGCATATGCATATCAGGGTGTTAACTGGTCTGTTTTTTTACCGAATGAATACAGTGGATATTATGATGAAATTGACAGCAATATTTGGTAATATTTATCATTAGTTAAATACTCAGAATAGTTTCTTTTCAGATGATTGAATGGTGTCATATTATCTGCATTTAAACAAATTGATGGTGGTTTAAGAGGGTCCATTCCTTTGATTTGTTTGACACATCGACATGTTACTCTTCTGTACACAAAGAGAAAGCAGTCTGTCCTCAGACCAGCAGTGACCTTGTAAAGGATGAATCTACCTGGAACTACAGATCTTCTCCCTTAGAGACACGTTGACCCATATAGAGAAAGACATTTTTTTCTCCATTAATTTCTTCTTATCCCCCACCCTGAATTGAAGAAAGAATGTGTGTCTTTATGTCTATATGCGTTGGAGACCATGACTTTTCGCACCGCCTATTTTAAACACACACTATTAGTTTTCTTTTTACTGCAGCGGAGAAACTTGGTGACCTGAGTCTTGCAGCTGCGCAGCACTCTGAGCGAGTGTGTGTGTGTGTGTGAGAGAGAGAGAGAGAGAGAGAGAGAGAGAGAGAGAGAGAGAGAGAGAGAGAGAGAGACAGAGAGAGAGAGAGAGAGAGAGAGAGAGAGAGACAGAGAGAGAGGGAGAGAGAGAGAGTGTGCATGCGTCTTCTTGCATGTTCCCCTGTGAGCAGAGTTGCAGACTCACCATAGACTTTGATTAATGACACCTACAATTAATCAAGTATCTGTAGCAGGAAGAGTGCAGCAGCTCAGTGCAGGGGCCATGCAGACTATTCAACACTTTTTAAAGAGTGTGTGCACTGCACCAGAAGAGCAGAAGCGAGACAAAGAAAGATTTCTTTTAAGTATTCAGTTAAACTTAGATATACCACCTTAAAGAGCGGATTTAAAAAGTGAAGGCTGGGTATATTTAATATTTTGCCACGAAAAGACCCAAAGCTACCATGTATAGATCTAATAAATAGTATTACCTATGTTAATGTTGCACTTGGTGACATGACTAAGAAGATAGTTTGTTCAATAGAGCAACAAATCCATGGCTGAAAAATAATCCCCTCATAACTACACAGTTTTGTTTTTTTTAAGTATATATTTTTGTATATTTGAGACAGTTTTTCATCTTCAGGGGAGACCAACACATTTGGGAAGTGGGAAATGGAGCTGAACGATTCGGAAAAAAGTATCTAATCGGTTTTCCCTTCATGGTGTGATTTTTTATTTTTATTTTTTAAAGGATCTGTACCAAGCAAAGCATTTTCTCAAGTCTGTAAAATAAGATGTGTAGGCTGGGAGATCTCTGCAGCAACACAATTTTGACACACATTTGACCTTTAAGAGATATTACACCTTGTATATTGCACTATTCTATATTGCGATTTCATTCATTCTGATGAATTGTTCAGCCCAAGTGGGAAAATACCGATGAAAGGAAAAAACGTCTTTTCATGGGTTTTGTTAACAATAACAAAAATATAGAATGTTACCAGCGTTATTCCTTAAATGTGCTCATAAAATACTTTTTCTGTTGTTTATTTTTGAGACAACCTAAGCTTATATGACCAATGTGGTGTCCGCTTTCAACCACACCTTTTCTTCTCTTCTCCCCATTTCCATTCTGATCTCTTCCACTTCTCTTATTGTGTTTTTAAAAATATATTTTTTTTATCATCCCTCTTGCTTCCCACTCCTTTCTTCTCTAGATTATGGCTGAAAGGAAAAGTGCCAAGGCTGCAGCTGGCAGCTCCTCCCAGACCGGCTCCGATGTACCCCTACAAGGTACACTCACACACACACACACACACACACACACACACGTGATCTTCTTTGAGTCTTCTTCTTTTGTAGTTCCCACATGAGAGAATTGGATTTGTCAGCCACGTACAATCTACTCTGCTGTGATTTCTTGTCTCACATTATAGCATTCCTCCACATCTGAAACCATAGCCATATGTGTTTTAAAAAATGACCTTATCGCCTCAGGGGCGACTGTGAACATTTGTTAATAGAACAGATAGCAGTGTTTGGTTCAATTACAGCCAGATAACGCTGACTTCAGAACAACTCCTCGCTCCATGATCACTGAGCTTTATCCTCCCAGCGCTAATTCTATTCACCGTTTCCTATTTCGCTAAGTCCCACCGCTTGTTCCTCTCAGTCCCAAGTAATTACAGGAAGAAAGAGAAAAAGCACCACCACAATTCATCCTCTGCTGTAACTTCAGCTAGTGTGTGTATCTGCTGAGCGCGGGGGAAAGGAGCTCCGGCATCAGAATATAAAAGAACTGTATCGGCTCTTCACTTACAGAGGCAGTCGACCTCATTAAAACCCAATTAGTGTTCCTTTCAGGCGAGGCCTGGTGCTCCACGGCGCCCATCCCAACCCCAGGATCAAAGAACTTATTGGTGAAACATCCTTCACATCTTTTAAAGCTATTACTTGCGTGAATGCATAGTCCTTTAACTGAAAAACTAGTTGGTACATAGTGAGAGGCGTTGTCCTTGCAGAGGATAGAGCAGTCCATTCTCTGAAAACAGTTCTTGTTCTCGCCTGGATTCGATCTCTTCAGGGTAGCTGGGAGTGCACAATCCCGTGTTGGGACACATTTTAGGAGATTAGTAGCAAATTATTTGGGATGAGCGCCAACACCAGGATAATGGCCCCGCTGTCCTCATTGGATCTGGCCTGTCTGAGCTCTACTTAAATATGGAATTAACGTATGAAATGCTCTTATTCATCATTTATGTAACTACTGTTTTCAGTGCTTAAGCAGTTCACACTAAATGTGTGAGATATTAGGGACATTTTATGCACAACACCGAGGAGGTGAATCCAGGCAAAAGCCATTATCTCTCATTGATTCCCTGCATTCAGTCCATACTGACCACATGGAGATCAGTTTTTGATGAATTGTTAATCTCTGAAATTCAGTAATTAGCATTGGATTGTGCAAAATGGGCTGAAACTCAAAATGAGGATATTGTATTATGTTAGGGCTGGCTTTTCTCTAATTAAAGTTTAACTTTCAGTTTCTGACCTCCTTGCAGAAGTGATGTGCAGGTGTTCTTGAGGACACCGCGACATCATTGTTGTGTGGTTACAGGTTCAACACAGCACAATCAATCACATGCATGAATGAAAAGTTTTGACACTTTATTTAAAGAGGGCATTAAAACTCTGCTTCTCTGATTGCTGTTGTTAGGGCTTTTGTATTTATTTTCAATGCAAGTGAAGTGTTTTGTTTGCTGCTTTATAATTTCTGAGCACCTCTGGGTTTATCAAACTATGCGTCTTGCATTTTTGCAGGAGCGCCCTGAACGCCTCCAGTAGAAAAACTTCAAGAAGAAGAAAAAACACCCAACATAATTTGCATTTTCCCCCATTGTTCAGATGGATGAATTAACAGCAGATTGTCAAACTGTCCCCGACTCACCCTAAAATAAGTCTTGAACTGACCATCATTCAAGCGGAGTATCATGTATCATGGATCTCTGTTCCACTATGTCCAACTGGGAACAATCACCCTTAATCAATGCCAGACCAAGTGCCCTCTAACTATCAGTTCAATTCAATTCAATTTTTTTAGATAGCCCAGAATCACTCAGTCTCAAAAGGCTTTACAGCCTGTACAGTATCCTTTTTTTGTGTTATATATCAATTTAAAAAGGTACAGACTGGTGAGTTTACTTCATGGCAAAGGGGGATTTCAGTGATTGCATATCACCTGTGGGAATTTGGTATCTGATCTTTTGTTACTCTACATTTTGTTTATACATTACAGATGTTGTTGGGTTTGTAAATAAATGGCCCAGTTACCAACTGAACTGAATGTGCCATTTAACAATAATAACCATTTAAATTTGATTCAATAATAATTAATTCCATGTTGCATTTGGTCTCATTGTCCTGCTCCATGTTGACTAAAGACACAGCAAAGTTAATAATTAATGTCACCATTTGAGGGTAATTCTTCAGTTTCACCCACTTTAATATTGCATTCAATTTTTATACTTTTGCCTTTAAAGAAGATTAACAATCTTTTAACTGTGCAGTTAAAATTTAACAACGCTCAGTGGCATTTACCTTGTCAGAGCTCATCTGAAGCTTACGCAGCTAATTGCATGGTGTGTTAATAGCGAGGTCCTGAGGGTAAACGATGTTAACTTTTGTGCCGATTGAGATGCAGGTGATACAACATCTTTGATCGTCCTCATTCACTCATCCTCTCTGCCTACAGGCCGCTGTGTAAACAGGCACAGCTAGGTTTTAATATGGAAAACTCTGAAAGCCTGCATGCTCCTGTGTGAATATATTTTTCATGCCCTAATCATGTCAACAACGCCCTAAAATATTAAAATATTCACCAGTGTTTGTTTATTTCTCTAGTTTAAGCCAATTATCATGTGTGGACTTTGCTTTTGGAACTTTGCGTAAGATGTCGTGTGATTAAGTTCCCTGCAGGCAGTTTGTGCGTGTTGTGTTTTAATGTGTGTGTTTGTGTGTATTTTTTCTCTGCAGAGTTTCCCATGCCAAAGACTGAGTTGGTACAGAAGTTTCATGTGCTGTATCTGGGTATGACGTCTGTGTCTCGGCCCATAGGTAAGCCTGAGCTAATCCTGAAACACACACATCATAACTCATCCAGCACCGCCTCACTCTTCAGCTCTCCTGTGATTTGTCCCCAGGTATGGACATCATAAATGGGGCCATAGAAAACCTCCTGACCTCCACAGGCAAAGAGGACTGGACTCCTGTCATATTGAGTATTGCTGACACCACTCTGGCTGTCATCAAAGAAAAGGCAAGGGAGCTTTTGTTGCTGTCCTGAGGAGTAACAGATAAATAAAAGATGTGAATGTGCTTGTAGATTAGAGAGGAAGAGCTAATAGAGGGCAGATCTAATTCTCCTCATTGCTGTGTCTGCAGGAAGAGGATGAGGAGGTGCTGGTGGAGTGTCGAGTCCGTTTCTTGTCCTTCATGGGCGTGGGACGAGATGTGCACTCATTTGCCTTCATTATGGACACTGGGAGCCAGCATTTCCAGTGCCATGTTTTCTGGTGCGACCCCAATGCAGGCTGTGTGTCTGAGGCTGTGCAGGCAGCCTGTGTGGTAAGTCACTTATCAAATGAATGATGATGAGATTATGTAATATGTTGTATTCTCACTATTCCAAAGAGTTTTCTATTTAAAGAATACAGTTTTTTCTCTCTTCTATCTTATGGTATTCTTCCTCAAGAATTGCATACTGCACTTTTAAAACCTGAATGATAAAAACTCACCCCCCTCTGTCCTCCTTTTCCTCAGCTGCGGTATCAGAAGTGTCTGGTGGCACGGCCGCCCTCCCAACGTGCTGGCTCTTCTTCCTCGCCCTCTGCAGACTCTGTGACCCGCCGGGTGACCACCAGCGTAAAACGCGGCGTCCAGTCTCTCATAGACACTCTGAAAACCAAGAAACAGCCGTCCGAGCTCCCCCAACAATGACCGTCACCACGACAGCACCCACCCCCCCAACCGACGCCTTGACGCCTCTCACACACTATCGCCACAACAACACCTAATCAGTACCAGCCATGGTAACCAATGATGTACATATATGTTAACAAACACCACCGCAAACAAAGGAAAGAAGAATCCTTCGGGACGCCTGATGATTAAAAAAAATGCAAAGAAAACTCTGTTTTATGAGGAGGAATGGAAGAGTTGGTGTCACTGGTTAAACTTGCAAGTGGAAACCACCTGCTGGCTTCATTGGCCCATACTGTATGTGGGCTGGATGGATTACTTGATCAAGCACTCTACAGATGAAAACAGGATAACCAAGAAGAAAAGAAAAACATTTCTATTAACAGACTAGAACCATTCATTGGTTTACTCCATTTTCTGTCATGCTCTGTCCCTTCTTGTAAAAACAGTCTTCAGCACAGTTTGAGCTTCTGGACAGGACGCCTGAGACGCCATGCTAAGGGAGCCTTCCAGGACAGAGAAGGTGTCGACTTGCTGTCATGAGATTTTAACAGGTGAATAAGAAAAGAAACAGACAGGACAGATAAGACCTGCCAACTCCCTCCCTTTCACGAAATGGCAAAAAAATGTTTTGACTCCTTCGATGTGCGTCAGACTTGAAACAAACAAAAACATCTCTTTCAAGGATGAATGAAGTGATTGTAATAATGAAGTGTATGTAAATGATTGTAAGAAGGAAGAGAGAATTTAGGTCACAAAACATGTAGATATGAGGAAGAGATGTTGGTGACAGATGGGACAGATGTGGGATTTGATTTTGCATGTTTTCTTGATGGGATATGTTTTATGTTGATGAGGGGTCTCGGTAAGAAGACTGGTGAACACACGAGAAATAGATGCTCTTAGCACAAGTCATCTCCACTTGACCATGACTGGATTTACACTGGTAAAAAAAAAAGAGGCTTATTTCCGACCCAGTATACATGAATAAATGGTTATTCTCTCCCCCATTTCAAAATCACAATTAATGATTGTCAGTCAATAATTTTTATTTTTCATTCCTTGATGGATGAGTAGATCAGCATAAGAATGGTATCAGTTATTCATGTATTTTGAAGCTTTTAATTAGATAAGATTGTACTTTTTTTGCATACTTTATAGAAAAACAGAGTTTAAATGCTCAAGAATGTTACATTGCTTATGTTCAAACGTTACAATTTCCTCAGGAATCTTTACGCATACACCCAAGATTTATGTGGTAGCAAGAAATTCCAGGATTTCAATTTGGCAGATGTGAGGCATTAATGGCTATATGAACAGTGGTACACCCTAATGTTTGCCCTGCTTGGACAGCATGGAAAAGATCAAATATGTGCATTGCAGAAAGGGTAACTATTTTCTCTTCCTCAGTAAATCCAGCCAGTCTATTCCCACTCACAAAGAATACACACACACACAAACATGCACATACAGCAGCAAAAAAGGCTGCTGTCACTGCTTTCAAAACCTTTACACTGCTCCTATGGCTCCTGGCCACCACCTGCACTCCACATGAACTCTGTCAATGCAGTCGGATTGAGATGAAAAAGACACACACACAAAACAAACAAGAAAGATGCTGTAAATCATTTCAGTTTTGTTCTTCACTCATCTCTACACCATGTAAATGTAATCTGTTGTGACAATAAATGCATTACCAAAAGAAAAATGAGTAGCTTCTTGAATATGTCCTTTAATTTTTCAGGTCAGTGGAACCCTATATAATAGCTATTCATCATTTTGTGACATTGAAATCACATTGGCCCAGCCCTATAAATATATGCAGTTTGATTAGATTCTGACTGTGGCAAGGTTGTTCTTTATGGCACACACGGCTCTACTGTAATAATGGCATTGTAATAATGACAAGCATTGCTCTATGAAGTGAAATTGGCAGATCGATAACAATGTACACATTCTCAGGTTAGATTTAGATACTACTGGCTTTATTTCAAAAAGATTTTGGCAAAGAACGTTAATGCGTCTTTTATATTTGTGTTGGCATTTGTAAGCTTAAAACATAGCCCGGGAGTTGACCAAAGCCTTGGAGAGATCGCTACTGGAGCGGGAGAGTGGCCCGCTTTGACCTGGGGGTCGCCATCTGCTGTAGTTGAAGCTGCGGCTGTGCTGAGGTGGGAAGAAGTTGGGGAAGTGGACAGGAGGCAGGGAGAGCACCACAGGCTTCAGCACCACAGGCTTCAGCACCTCCTGAGGGGCTCTGCGGGGGCGGACAACTGGGGCCAGCGGGGTAGAAGGAGGAGTGGCGGGATGCAGACTGGTGGTGGAAGTTGTAGTCTTTAATACAGGGGTGATGCTTTTCTTGGGTACGCTGTTTTCTGGTTTGGGGGAAGAGACGGAGCTGAATGCAGAGTTCTTTGAGGTGTGCAGGCGCAGTGCTTGGGCTCTTCCCAAAGGAACTAAACGGTGAGATAGAGATCAGAAGTGGAGGACCAAAGTACATAAAAGATTAAGAAAAGGGGATGAGGAACGACGGTACATGCTGCACTAATTATGTTCAAACAACTTTATTCACTGGTATTCCTTTTATGCCAGGGCTATACCGCCTACCTCTACATGTGTGTGTACCACGGTGTTGCTGATGAGCACTGCTGCCAGACATCCTATGTTGACTTTGCTTTTGATATGGGCCAATCGATAATGTTTCAAATAAGTGTTGAGTAATTTTTCCTTCTTCTCTGTGACATATTCTTCAGATATAATAATTTAAACTGTGGTGGCTCTAACATGTTGCTGAAGTGAAAAGCACACTACGATGCACACAAACTGCTCAGGTAGGCGATGTGCCCTGGATGTTAGCCAAAGGAGGAAAGGATTTCCTTTGGAAAGGAATAGCTTGAAATTTTGTGAAAAAAAATGTCATGCTGTGAATTATGTGAGAAGATTGATAACTCATATTTGTTTAGGGATGAAATTACAGCCAGGAGATGGTATGGTTAGCTTAGTTTAGATTAGCTGTTTATAGCTTCAAATATAACACACAGAAATGAGAGTGTTCTCACTAATCTTGCTTTTCTTACTCTAACTCTGTGCAAGAGAGAAAATAAGTGGGCCAAAATGTGTCCTTTAATCGGCTGTATGTTCCAGTTACTGTGCTACATTAGATAAAGGACTGAAGTAATCATGCGTATATACCTTGGATTGACTGCCGCCTGTTAGTAAATTCTTGATGTCCACACAGAGAAGTGCTGTTGCTGCCCCTGGTCTCTTGGTTTTTGGATTGAGTGCTGGCAGAGAGGTGGGGCTGAGAGTTGCGAGCATTGGTTGTTTTTGTCGTCCTGTTGGTGTTTCCACGATGCACTTTTCTGGTTGGCTTGTTGGAGCCGATTCTGTCCAGTATGCCTTTAGCATTTGCCCTGAGAAGCACTTCATGTGGTGCTTCTTTGACCTCTGGCTCAGGCTGGTGAGAAGAGACAAAGCAAAAAATGTTGTTTTCTAAGACATGACCAAATTACTGGTTAAAACAAGGACTGGTGAATAAACATTTTACACTGAAGCATACAGTCAGGTACCATATGACCATAACTGACAGGCCATCAAGACTCTCCAATTGTACAATTATTCTTGCATTCCTATTTACAAGAATAATTATACATTATTTCTAAAAAATGACATAAATCACTCCAGCACCACTCCAAAAAAAGAAGAAAAATGTTATACGCATTGTACATCAAGCAGTGATTCCCAACCAGGAAAATATAATTGTGGAGCTGAACAAATTAGAAAAAAAGACACTTAGATTAGAAAATGTAAAAAACTAAAAAATATTTATATATTGAGTCAGTTGTAAAGAGTCACAATGTGAGCATGTATGAAAAGAGATAGCAAGCAAGCAGATAAATTGAGACACCTATCTTAAAGTTATGTGTAAATGATTAACAAGTAGCTCAAAATAAATAATATACAGTGAGAAATACAAAGAGTTAGCTAACTAAAAGTATTTGCTAAATGGTTGAAATACCTAAACATCCAGTTTTTGCCGCTAGTTGTCCAAATACAAATTTTAATTAAAATTAATAGAAAAAAATAGAAATAGAAAAAAATCTTTAACAATACCGTAAAATATTGTAAAAATTGTATGAAAAAATGTGGATAGTGGAGAGGAGAGGAGAGGAGAGGAGAGGAGAGGAGAGAGCCACCATGTCCTTGCTGCTGGCTGCAGGGTCACCTGCTGTCTCAGCACCAGCCCACACAGCAGCCTACTGCTCTCCTCAACGCCTGAATTATTCACAAGCACAGTGTACACTACGGGGACATGCAGCCTGTGTGGGTTTATGTGTGTACTTTGTTTTTAAGTGCCTGTCTATACTTTAATGTAAATGTATATGTGTTGTACAAGCTGTTTGTAATTCCATGTACACAGGCATGTGTACACATACTGTAAAGTGTGAAAGTGCATTTTGCACATTTCTTATTTGTGTTGATATAGTCTGTGCACACAGGTAAACACGCTTCAGAAGCAGCGCTGTAATGCAGTCTTTGGTGGACGCCCTGAACTTCATTGATGCTAACTCATACAGACAGGGGGCGCTGAATTATTCAACAGACACTCTCCCTTGCCTCCCTTTCTTCCCCCTCACCCCTGTAAATCTCACTTCCTCTCCATCTCCACTAAACAACTATGCCATACTCTGTAAATCTCTCATTTCCTTCTTGGCTCTGCCAAACTTAGCTGCCACAACGTATCCTGGAGCTGAACCCAGTCTGTTTCAATACTTGCGTCCAAAATCATCCAGCCAATATATCTTGACAACTACACCCAAATTTATGAAACTCGCCCTAAACAATAAAGAGTCAATGTGAAAAAAGGCTTCTGAAACCCCTATTAATATTGTCCAAATATGCCCTTCAGAGCTTAAGAACTTTTAGCGGAAAGTCCACCTGTGATGTGTTCTGCTTCCTCTGGAAATTAGGCCAGAAACACATTACTTGACTGTCTTTATTGTCTCCAGCTGTTTCTGTATGGAGGGCTAATAAAGAACTTTACTGGGCGCCGCTGTGACAGTCGATGTAAGCCAGACAGCATTCAAACACTTATATAATTGCTATTTTTATGGTGCTTTTCAGAGTGCCACAATAACTTTTGATTAGCTGAGTTTATTGGACGCAGGGAGAAAAAAATCCTGTTTGAGGCACCATTACAGCAGTTTGATTATCTTTTCATTCCTATCTGCGGAGGGATAAAACATGATGGATGGCCAGAAAGGAAGAGACACCACCGTGCGAGAGCGCTCCGTCACACCCGTTGGGGGTAAAATGGCTTAATAACGCTGCACTGGCATCATAAGCATAAGATCAGATTTCATAATGTGAAGGAGTATGTCGTAAACTTAGCTATGTTGTAGATTATGAGAATGTGGGGAAGCCCAGTCACACAGACTTGATGAGTAGCTGATGCACCTTAATCAACCCTGTAGATCTACTGCAACACACTGCAACTACAGCTGTTTACAGCTGGGCTTCCCTCCTGTAACAATCTCACTACCACCAACAAAAATGATCATGTAAAGGAGGAAAAAGGTTTAGACAGGAAGGGTCCAGTGATGGTGGAGTGGAGAAAGGATGAGCCTAAAATAGGAAAACCTGGAGAGAGACTTTATAAAGCAATGAAAGCCTGACTAGACAACACAATAGAGTCAGAGACTGAGTGCCTCACAATTATTAATGCTCATAAAATAGTCAGGAAATGTATCAGAAAGCTCCTTTCAGAAATAGACACTGTTACAATAAACTGAAATCCCTTCAAAGACACTTCTATAGTGTCTAATTTCCAAGTGTAATTCAACGTCATACATACAAGAAAAAGTGGATTTCTCCTTGTTTTCTCCTCTGGGTAATAAAATCCAAAAGCCTTTCTCTCTCTCTCTCTCTCTCTCTCTCTCTCTCTCTCTGCTCTAACTGCACCTCTGAAGCTAACCCTCTCACTCCTATCATCCTTTCATCTCACCCTGACTTATTTCTAAAGCTCTTTTTTCCATTTCAGCATTCATCCACACTCATCCGGCCACCATCTCCTCCTTCATCTCGAACTCTTTCTGGTTACAGATTAGACTCAGAGAAGACGTCTGCATCTGTGTCCCAACATTCTCATTTCTTCCAGCAGCCTGACTTCTTTTTTCATTTTTTTTTTTCTATGCACGTTTTTGACCCGTCACAATCTGTAATGCTCATTTTCACCTGCTCTCAACTTTAGGAGCCTAGTTCCCAAATTACCTTGCCCTTTTTGCCCAAACAAATTACATTCAAAGGGTTCATTTTCTACACTTAGAAGGCAAACATGTTGGAGTTTCCTAGTGAGTGAATTGTTTTTGATAGATAGCTGGCAGCACAGCGTACATGCTTCATCATAATTCCCACACTGGTTTGTTTGTATTATAAGAGAGCCAACTGCTCTTCAGGACTCAGAGGATCGCAGGTAAAGGAGAACGGAGATTTTCAGCAGATATCAGGGATCAGTCACTTTAAACACCAAAAAACTGTCACTGAAACATATAACAGTTGGCCAAATAATATTCTGGCATCATACTGGGAAAGCCAGAGGTCCGGTCCAGGGCTAATGTTGGAATTTTTCTGTCATTAAAGACTTGACAGCTTGCCGGGGCCGGATGCTAAATGAGCTAAAATTGTCCCTGATCGTCTCTTTGGCTGCACTGCCTTAAAGCAGTAAGAGCAGTGGACCGATGATGTAGCTTTTTGAAGGAGCTACAATAGATTCTGTTCAAAAAGTAAAATTATCCTTTAGGCCATAAAACCTTGAGAAAATAAAGTACTGACTTTGCATTTTAAGAGAAAAGCTGTAGGTTTTACCAATCCTTTCTAATACCAATCTTTCTGGAGGATCCCAATAGGGATACTGCACCTTATAAAATGTTAAATTAGATTTGACTTTGAACCAGACTGCTGTCACTCACTCATGTTAAATTGACTATTGACTTCCTGCAGTAGATAAGTCTAGTATCGAGATAAAAAATACAGTGAATATTAGTGATGCAGATAATATCCTTTCTATGTCAGTGAATTGGGAGTTAACCACTGGTGTTCTCTTTGAGCTTTCTGTTAAAGTGATGCTTACCTCTCTGCTAAGAACAGCCAGGAAACATCCATTGCTCTGTTCTGAGGGCTCTAACATGAAGAAGTGCTCTGTTTCTTCTAGACCCTCGGCATGGTCAGGAATGCTGAACGGGGATGGACTGAGCCTATGAAACACACAAATAGAAATATAATGACAGAACCGGCTGTTAAAAATATTACTTAGCACGAGACATGTTAATGAGGTAAGTAAATGGACTCCACTTGTTATCTAAGTAAAGTCAGTGTAATCCATATCAATAATAAAGCTGGTGTTTATTTATGCTAGCCTGAGGCATTGACAGCACACCAGGCCAGCTTACTGCAGGGAGGAGTCTTGGTACACCCAGGTCTATAGGAATGGTGAACTTAGTAAACAAGTCTTAAGTTCTTCAAACCACACACACACACACACACACACACACACACACACACACAAACAAAAAAATATTCAACAAATACAAAGAATGAAGAGAAGAGAAGCTGTCTGAAAATGTTTTTTTCTGCCACTTTCACAGCATTTAAAAACATGAAATGGCACCTTTGATTATATTTTCTCCTTCAGTTCCTGCCTGAGGTGTGCTGAGACTTTGACAGAAACCTGTCTGAAGGGAAACAGACAAACAACCCGGCAGGCTGACAGACAGTGAGGTAGACAAAGACAAAGAAAGACAATGACGGAGACAGATGCAGAGTCTGCACCAAGGTACTGAGGAACAGAGAGGCTGACCTGAAGTTTGCCTGTCTTGGTTCCCCCTCCTGCTCTGAGCGTGTCTTGGCTTGCTCCAGGGCTCTGCTCACCACCTTCTCATTCTCCTCTTGGTATGACGAACAGGTAGAGTACACCACTGCTAAAACCTTAGGGACTTTACAAAAAATAGGTGTTAGGTTTTATAAATGTGCATTGTTATCAACAAACTGTATGCTCATTGCAACTTTACTGCACTTTTAAATGTAAAAATACCAAGACACTGAAATAAAGCTGCTCTATTGACATACGACCGCAATACAAAAACAACAAACTCATTTAATGTTTAATTAAAGCAAGAAGACAAACAAACACACACGTCAAAAAGTTTCTTACTCTCATTTTATGACAATTAATTTTGATTATTCAAACTGAGCCATCCTCCTCATCAAGCGCTCCCTTTGAAGAAATGGCTTCTTGAATATTAATTCCCTAGTACTGTTTGTGTATATACATGGCTCATTTTATTCAGCTGCTGCTGGCTTGTAGATTTGTGAAGCTATCGGCCGTTTGATTTCCTTCATTTGGGCTTTGATTTCTTTCTTGCTCACTAATTATAGCCAGACAGAAACAATTAACGCCAAGCTGATAACAAATAAAACCTGCTGAGATTCAGCAAATCAGCTCCCAACAAATGTTAAATATCGCTACTAAGGAAGTGGAACTGAAACAAAAACATGAGGACTGAAGCTGAAACATTTGTCATTCACATATCCTGTAATACAACACACCTACGTCACAGCTGCTGGAGGTGTGTTTGCACGTTTGTGTGAGCATCTGTCCATTCATTTATTTATGTAGAATCAGTGAAATGAGACCATCGACTCAACTAAGCCAAAGCACTCGATACACACCCGCCATTAATTAACAGTCCTATTAGAAAGTATCTACACTGGCAAAAAAGACGAAGGCTGATCGATGGCAGTGTGATTAGAGGAGCTGGTTTTCATTGCCCCTAACAGAAAGACTCCAAATGCTCAATGAACATGACCCAGACCAGCACAGAAAGAAAAGCACTGAACAATACAAGAATAGACCACGACTAATGAGTGAAGCACATAAACGCACATAAACATGCTATTGAATGTAATAAAACACAAGATATATAGCACGGAAAAGTCTGCAGAATAGAACTGTCACACTTTTATAGAACAGAATATGACTTCACAAAGAAGTTCCATCTAACATGTTGAGTTCTACAGAATGAATGCAGTAAAACCCAGAATTAGTAATTACTTGTTTAAAATATGCTGAGAATACTGCATGAGACTGTGTCTGACCGGCACAGCGCAACATTAGCATTCCTAATTAAGACTCAGACAATCTCCCAGGGATACCACAGGCTTCAGTCTAATGGCATAGCAGATTAGATAATTAGGAAGAATAAACTTCATTGTGTCAGCGAGGTGAGAGAAGCTGCGAGCTCAAGCTTGAGCTCATATTCTGCTAGTGTCTGTCTGTGTGTGTGTGTGTGTGTGTGTGTGTGTGTGTGTGTGTGTGTGTACGCATGTCAACGTAAGAGCAGGTGGTTCGACACTCACACTTCAAGGCCTGATCAATATCCTTCCTCTGCTGAGCTACAAGAGCTTCCAGTTTGCTCTGGGCTATGGAGCCCTGGGATAAGTCCTGTAGCAGTTCTGTGTCTGAGAAAGAGCAAAATTTCAGTTTTATTAGCCGTTCTGTTTACGAGTGTGCTGTGCGTAAGTATGGGTTATATATAAGCAACTCTAATATAAATGACACACACATAAATAGATTGATGGGCTTGCTTTGACAGGTTTATTAAAGTGTGTAGATATGCAGCCTATGAGAGGTTTGTGGGTGAATCATCAATAAGTATCTTTAAATCTAGATCAAACAGCAATAAAACGCACAAAATGGAAATTGTTATTCACATAACGCTCTTCATCTTCTGTTTGAACACAGAAAAAGAAGTCATAAAGTGATGGTAATGCTTATCAATAAATTCCACTCCATCAAACCTTAAAACTACAATTTTCCTTTTCTTCTTTTCTTCGCTTTTAACCAAAAATAACATTTAAAATGCCTTAAAACATATAGTAAACTCTTTTTCAAACAGACGTAGTAATAAGAGCTATGTAGGAATAGGAATTTGCATAATTTGCATTCAACATACATCAGTACTGTATGTGCCACTGTTTGTTTCTAGCATGGACACAATTTTACAACTTTTTGAAATCCACACAAATCCTTATGTACCTCCATTCTCTTGCAGTATGAACTCGACCGGGTTGCTGACTGCAGACACAGAACACTTTGGGGTCAACAAGATAACGCGCACCTCCTGAAGTCGCTTGTCACTGCCATCCAAAGACTGGAAGACCTCTGGTATCAGCTTCACATCTGAGCAGAATGCACTTGGGGTTTAATGATAACCTGCATAATCACAAGCACTTCTTCACAATGTCCCACTATATTTCTTTGTAGAAAAAACCTTGCCTGAAGGCAGCTTTTGCAATTATAAAAATGTCAGCTTTGTTACATGTGCTTAATTGTTTTCCTAACAACTAGCCGAAGTGGCAGCCACTAATATTTACACACAGCTCATAATCGCAGCAGCCCTGTCTAGTTTTAAGTGTACTGCCTTCATTTAGAGTCAAATGTGCTGACAACAGAAAATTACCCATTTTTAACCAATGCTCTCTGTCTAAATACCCCCAATCTTTGTTTCAATTGGTCATGAAAAAGCCTGTCAACATGATCAAATGTAATCACTTCACTTTACCATAATAGTTTTATTTCCAAAATGGCCATTTGATAAAAAGAGCATTTAGTTTGAAAACTAGTGGCGTGGTATGACAGGCAATATTCAGTTAGTCATTCTCTCTTTCATTGAAGTAAAAACGCATAAAGACAAAGATAGCCTATGGAGTCATGAAAACAAAGACAGTAAATTGACTGTGTTTTTCTCTGCTTCCATCTCCTTTGTTCCTCATACAAAGACACAAAGAGATACTGCACTCATGGAGCATCCCTGTTATGCCTACTCTTGCAGCCCATGGCAGTGATGGCCTGCTGCAGCTCCTCCCTCTGAGCGTCTGTACGATCACTGACACAGACGTAGATTGTGGGCTGGTGGTTGTCTTTGGCTTTGTGTTTCTCAGCAATTAGGGATGCCGTGTGGGAGACCGTCAGGCCAGAGAAGCAGCCCACCATAAGAACATCTCCATCCTCTGGTAGCACGGAGCAGATGGCATTTGGGCCCAGACTGCAAGATTTATCCTACAGACACATTGAGTTAAAGCATTAGTTTAATGACGAGACCAACAGACTTACATTAGACTTCTCTGGAGTCAGCTTCCGGCACAGCAGAAATGCTCTGCAAACTGATGAGACACAAACTAAGATGAGAGAAAGTAGGAGGAAAAGTAGCACTGTATGATAATGTTAAAGCGTGAATTATGAATTGAGGTGTAAATAGGCAAAAGAGAAGAAGGAGTTTGGAGCAGTTGTTGCAACGCAGGTACTGAGAGAGAGGAAGAAAAAGTGTAACAAAGCAATCAGATTACAACAAAGATGTCCTTCAATCAACGGGGTCCCCTCTGGAAATAGAGCTGCACCACTGCCCTGGCTTGAGTTTCTGTAGTTACTATACAGATCACAGGGTTGGTCAGGAAATACAATCCGAGGTGGAGCACCACAAGGACATTTGCAAAGAGAGAGAAATAGGGGAGAGAAACTGGGATGGAGACTCATAAAATGGAGGGAGGAAGAGGTGATTAATTAAGCAGTGGTGTTGAATATTCGATTGAATTTGGCTGCAAAATCTGATTTAATTGTGTTGTGGTGCTGTGTGCTGCTTACAGTTTGTATGGCAGCTTGACTTTAATGGAGTAGAAATTAAATGATTAAACCACTCTCCCCCTCCCAGCCTGCAGGATTCTTTATGGCTCAAAGTGAAGTACAGCTGGAGAGAGAGACTGATGTGAAATATTTGTATCTGGGAAAACTAATCTTAGTTGGCATAAGGGATCTCAGTCTTATAATCAATTTGAGCAAGTCCATTACCAAAGTGAAATCATAAATATTGAGAGTGACTGATGGGGCTGAGCAGATTTCCTTATTAAAATCTGCAGCAAGAAGGCTGCTCTCGTCAGAACCCTCGTGTCTATGTGAAGCTTGTACCTGGATGATGAGTTTGTGGTCACTAAGCAGCTTGGTGGTGTACAGCTGAGCTTTCAGCTGAGCAGGGAATGCCAGCATATCCCCACAGTGGGGATCCTGGCAGAAGGTCTGGCCCTCCAGCTGCCCAATCGATTTCACCTGCGAGAAGCCCGCACTCTTCAGCACACTTTGGACCTCATCAAGGCTAGAGGGGAGAGGAGAGGAGAGCCGATTAGTGGAAGAGAAGGGAGGAGGGAAGGAGGGAAGAAGGTGAGCTGTGGGAGAGTGGGAGAGGAAGACTGTCATCATGGATAATAATACTGTGTAGAATTGCTACGTGGCCTTTTAAAAGACTTTAGTAGTAAAATTTGCCGTAAAAGCCATTAAGATACACACATGCGCACACACACATACACACACAACTAGTCCCCACAGGTGACCTTTACAGTCCTATAGCTTGCTGAGGGTTGTTGCTGATTGAATCTGTCCACAGCAGCAGGATTTACACCTAACTACATCAGCCTGTCGGTGCGCCTGCAAGAACACACATTAGAACACACACACAGACACACACACACACATAGTCCAGTGGTTTAATTGGATGTCAGCTGGGCACCTAGCCCATAAAACATTGGGCAGCATCCCAACTTAAAGGTCTGTGTGTGGATGTAGGTGTGTGTAGAGGCTTGCACACACTCGATATGTGCTTACAGTGCATTCCTGGGTTCATGTACAGGTGTGTGTGTGTGTGTGTGTGCGTACAGGTGATATCTGCTTCTGCGTTGGTGGTATATGTTTGTGTGTGCTCAGTTAACCTGCTCCTCTGTGTGTTGACCCATGCGTAGAGTGGAAGGCTGCTTGATCTCTCCTGCTTCGTCTTCACACTCTCTGGCAGGATACACTCAATGGACAAGAGATCATGTTTGATCCTGCAGCGGGCCAGAGAGGCTGCCAGCTTGGTTTTAAACCTACATACAACACATACAGAAAAAGGTGTTTTTTGTGTGTGTTTTTTACCACATTTGATTTCTCGAAATGTACTTATAAATCCACTCCACGTTTCTCCTTTTTCCTTTTTTTTGTTATTTTTTTCTTTCCTTACTTGAGGAGATAGTTCTCCACATCTCTAACTTCCTGAACGATCTCATTCTCCCCCTGGCGTTCCCGTGGGAGAAACTTCCTGTCCTGGAAGTCATACAGCATGACGGCAACAAGGCTCATCTGATCATCTGGCTAAAGGATAAGCACAAAAGTACAATTAATTTCTAACTTCTGTTTTAACAAGATAAGAAAGAAAACGGAGGAACAAGGAGAGAGGCTGCATGCCAAATATACAAATATCAGATTTTTAATGAAATTACAGAGACACAAGCTTTCAATTAGTGAAAATGACGCCTAAAAGGTTAGCTGCATATGGAACATATCTAGAATATAAATGTGCATAAAACCAACACAATCTGGCATTTGGCAATAGTGTACTGGTGATTTCTCTGTTTTGGTTACCTAATGAGGGGTACAATACAGTGATGCTATTGATTTATATTAATTTAGAGACTAAATTATCTAGTGAAAACACACACATGCATACAGACACATGCACACAGAAACGCACACACAGTAGATCAAGGATGTCCTGCCATGACCCCACTGCTGCCACTTAATTAAACATAGGAGGAGGCCTGAGTTATGTCTCTGCCTCTCCTCCTCTACAATTAGCTCTACCCATTCTACTCTCTAACCCCTCTCTCACTCTCTCTCTTTCTCTCTCTCTCTCTCTGTCTTTCTTCTGATGTCTGCGTCCCTCTCTCGCTCTCTCCACCTTTCTGTCCCTGAGGGTGGGAGGGCACCAGCCGCATTAGTGGCAGATGGTGTTCCACAGCAGCAACAGCTTGCAACATCCTCACTACTGGGCTAATGGGCCGAGAAGCTACAAGGGTTTATGCCGCAGCTAAGGAATTAGCCAGCACTTATTATTCATTCCAGAGGCTTTTGTTTTAATTTTTGGAAAGGTCAGTTTCAGAGACAGGTTGTAGCACTCCACTTTTCCTCTCTTGACCTTGTCCTATCTATCCCAAGTCCCACTTGCCCTTTACCAAGGTTAAACCCTTGGGTGTGGGAAAATTCCCAGTCATTAAGTTACCTGGCAACAGCGTCCCATGGTGGGAAACAGGCCAACAGTAAACATGCCTGCTGTGTTAAGTCACCTCAGATGCAGGTCTATGACAAAAGACGCTGTCTTGGGCTCACTATATTTGAACTCACGTGACCATAAGCTGGGTTTGAAAATAACAATAGAGTTAACATACAAAACAGCTAATTGCTAAATGCTAAATTTGACTCATATCAGTTTAAGAGATAAGGCAATTGTAAAACACAACACTAATATGTGATATTGATTGTCAGTTGATATCATGTTTATTTGTAAACTATTTTCAAGAAGATTCAAGATTTATGTGGCTCATTTTATTTGGGACTTGGGCCTATTTTCTGTTAAATGTCCTGGTGTACCTAATATACTTTCCTCACATCTACAATGTCACTCATTTCCATCCTTCACAGGACTAAGGCTTCATTTTCGTTCTCCATTGTGATCAAAAGCGCCTCAGGCTCTTTCAGCATACAAGTCTATCTATAACTTCATTTTTTATTCTCATTTTTTCCCTCAATACCTTCATGTCCCCTTCGTACCCAGCGCGCCAATTCTCTCTCTCTCTCACCCACCTCTTTCTCCTCCCTCTATCAAGGTTGAACTTTATAGATGCCAGCAGTGTAAAAGGAGGTAAGAGTGAGCTCTAAAGACTGTCTCATTGTGTCTGGGCTTTATTGTCTCACTGGAGGGATGCAGAGTAACGACCTGCCACCAACACATAGAGAGACCCATTCATTTCACCCAGGGCCATATTTCACAAGGCTACAGTGTGAGTGTACGCCTGTGTGTACGGGGTTGCTTTGCAAACAGGCATGCATGTGTATTAATGTGTCTGTTTGCGTCCTCTGAAGTAGACATTAATTGTCAACAATCTGTACACTCCATGACAGCTCAGTTTTCTGTTAACAAATTCACCACGTCTTACTTTCATAACTCTTCTCTATCAGCGATGTGCACAGACTAGCTGTGTGCATGTTTTACCACCATCCAGACTGTTAGAAAAGCAGCTCGAGCAGCCCTCCTCTTTTCCACGGCTTCTTTTATGTGGAGCATTAAAAGTAGGGCAAAAGTACATGCCAATCTCCTCCAGAGGATACCTCTTCATTTAAGTAGCAGTGCGTTCATCTACAGTCTAACAGCCGCAGGTACACGGATGAGCTGGGAATGTATTTTTTAAGTCTTTGCAGCACAGAATTTGTATCACTAATAGCATTCAGCACCCTTGTCCTAGGATATATGTAGGAGAGTCACTGTGCAGAATACACTCAGCCGCCTCATCATCCAAAGACGCTGCCGCTGGGTTGCCACGGCATTTTGATTTCATCACTAATTAATGGGGAGTTTTGCTTGAGAAAAGTAATAAAGGAAAAAGGCACGGCCAGCCACATTCTGCCTCATCGTACCTTTTAGATGTCTTACTCCAAAGGGAGCAATTGTCATTGATTAGGGTAGGGAATATAAAAGACACAAGGTGCTTTGTGAGTTGATGAAAGCAGAGTATCAGTGTAATACATCAATATTACTTTTACTGATTAGAGGTCTGGAGAAAAGAACAACGAGTATGTGGAGCATAAACAGCAGGTCATGAATACTGAAGAGCACTGAGTAAAGCACCATCAAAGGATTATGAGCAAAAGAGTTTAGGAAAACAGCGCTAGATACACAAAGCTTTACACAAAGAAATAACAAACTCCAAAACTCAAGTTGAGCTATTCTCAGAATCAAAAGGATTTTGATTTTCAGCGGCACATTGAAAGTTACAGATATGCCTCTCTGTCACATAATGCCAAACCATACCAAAGGATTAAAGATTTTTGCTTGTCTGAAACTACTGCTGTATAAAAATATACTGCTCCTATGGAACTCACCATGGGCTGAGTGATGTAAAAGCAGCTGTCAATCATGATGTCCTCCAGCAGCTCTTGATCTGTGCAGAGACATAAAAGTGGTAGAGAAGTAAAACAAGGTTAGGTAGATGGATGGAATGTAGTAATGGGGACTTCCATTACTAATTATGTGGCTGAGTAATAACAAAGCATATTAGTGCCATCTTTTATATCAATGTCTAATTATCCTTTGAAAGCAATCCCGGCTCTTTCATTGGGGGCATTAGGAAGAGGCACAAGGAATTACTAATATCCATTAACTGGTGAGATATATGCTACGAAGGACAAATCCATATCTAATGGCAAGAACGTGTCTAGAAAAAGAGAGAAAAAAGATTAAGACAAAAAGCAAAAGAGGCTCCTAGAGGCAACCCAAATGATCATGATTTAATTTGAAAAGATAATTCAATTAGATGGAGGGTTTAATTTCCCATGATTAAACACTTATTTGGCGCTTAATTAGAGTTAATCTGATTCTTCATTTGCCTCATTTCTTTCATTTATCGTGTCTGTGGTGAGTGCGTGTGTGCAATCGAAGGACTAATGATATTAATGGCATCTATATTAATAAACAGATCACATCTAAACATGATCAGTGAGACCAAATATAACAGACACGCCTATATTTCACACCAGACTAGACTGCATTTGTATGACTTGTTATGTTCTTTGTTTTATTCAACACGTTCCTTACAAATGATGAAGTGATGGCTTGATCAACAAACATGATAGTCTTATATTACACTTTTATATTATACAAACACAGGACTTGTTGTAAAATATATATTGCCTCCATCCAATTTAGCACCTTTTATGTGGATATCTATTCAGCAATTAAACCAATAAGTTCCTCAGTGCATGCTAGTGATCATGAAAGCTAAGTTTGCAGCAGCAAAATCTGTTGTTCTTCCTGCATCCAGCGCCATCAGTAACATGAGTGGGTGTCATCCTTTAGCTCAGCAGGAGTTCCTTTATCATTTATGCAACTTATCCTATACTTTAGTCATTCCATCTTTCATAATTTAGGTCAAGTGTGAGTTGGTACATGTGTGTGTGTGTGTGAATCTGAATGCACGCATGGAATGCACACACAGAGGAATAGATTTCATCAGTGGACTACATTTACTATCAACACTGACTGGAGATCCACGTAAAAGGTACTGAATTTTTCCCTTTTTGTAAATTTCTCATTTCTCCGTAAACTATACAATTGAACTTTCCTTGACCTTATTTATCATATCTGAGCAGTAGTCCGAAAAAGGCAACTATGAACTATAAAGTAGTGAGAGCTGCCAATCAAATATCTTTATGTGGTTCATAGAATTTTTCTATCCCCATGCCCTGGCTGTCATATCATGAAGGCAACAACTGTCTCACTAGTCTACAGGATGCTTTCTCTCTGAAATACACATTAAACACAAGCAGACTTATCGTTTCCACCCCCATCTGTGAACAGTGGGCTCTCTTTTTCAGTATGAGGGAGATGGAGAGCCAGCCATTTTATCATGTCAGGATTAAAGAAAAGTTGCTTCCAAAGCCACTCTGCAGGTACAGTGTTTGCTCATTACACACTGGAAATGGGCAAAAAAAATTCTCTACCGTGGATGGGTTTCTTGTGAGGTTGGGGAAAAGCCTCCTTATGTTACTGCAGAGAAGTAAATAAAAGGTGTGAATGAGGTGTATGTGTTTGTTTAAGTGTCAGAAGCCAGGGTGTAAACATTAATATGCTTGTGCAGTATGTGTCTGCCACACGCATGGTTGCCTTCTTGGTTAATTCTTATTCTTGACAGACACACCTCTTAAGCTGCAAAACGGAGGTAAGCCCAGCCTATCCACTGGGACACCATGGAAACCTCAGACACTGCTGTTAACTTATCACAACATCTCAAATAATGCCAAACTGTACTCTGGGTTGCAGCCAAATGCACGCTGGGCAGATAGCGAGTAGGTCAGAACAAACACACACATCTACATGCAGTAAAAACCACATATACACATACACACAAACAGCCGAGGTAAACAACCAAATGTTTGCAGGTAATAGAGCTTATCTTTAATTGAGGAAACAAATGCATATCATCAGCAGGGGTCTAATTTATAGCAGGTTCAGGTCAATGGAGTTTACAATAGTGGCCATTACTGCAGAAGGCCTTAAAGATAAGCCCTGAAGAGATAACCACTCAGTGCACACACAGAGCAGCTCAGACCCCTGAGGGAGCCATGATGGTTAGGTCTGTAGAGGTCATAGTCTTCCGCATGCTATAAATCACACACAGCAGGTTGAGTAAAACACAGAAAAAAATTCTGCTATAAATCACTTACAGTAGACATCTTTACACAGCAGTCACAGTGCCTGGATTTTAGTAGCGGGACAAGACAGATTTTCCTAAATCAGAACTCCTGACTTTAGAAGATGACATGAAAAATAAGACTTGAAATCAGTCTAACAAGAAATAAATCCTACACCAGCAGGGGACTCTTGTCATAGCAGAACCCGCATTGAGGTTGTGTGTTTTGTGGCTTCCACCCAGGTATTCCACAATGAGCAGTGACTGATGGTGACTCTAGTCAAACAAATCCTTAGTGAAAGAGCCAAACCTGAATGCAGGCTCCTTTTCTCTTCAGCCAGGTCTTTGTCTCACAATGTTCTGCGTCAGTGCACCCGATTGTACATTAATCTAAGGGGAGCAGCCAAAAAAGGTACGTGCCATAAATTACACAATCACTGTTGGATTAAATGCCAGTTATATCTTACATATCATGCACGTACCAAATGTAATATTTGCTGCGACATACTGGTCGTAGCTGTTCTGACTCTGGCCAAGGACAAAAAGACTTCTCTCATGCTCTAAATCCAGCCTAACACAAAGTGGTCCAAAGAACCTTTCTAGTTGCACACAGAGAATACAGCAGCCACAGTCATCTGACAAGGGCGTCTGGCAGCCCAGCTGGACAGTATGGACAATGAGGCAGAAATACTCAGAGGAGTAGCCAGAGGAAAGAATGGGGAAGAGAAGGAGGGGCTCTCATGGCAAACGACAAGGTCAGTTACTTTTTTTTGCCAGTAAAAATTCATGCAAAAGTAACTTTACATAACTCTATCATATCTGCACATACTCTACCCCGAGCAAAGAGAACACAATGTAAGACAAGCCAACAAGAAATAAAACCTTGAAAACATAAACTGCCTCTAGGTCGGTGATCAAGCAGGCAGCCAGTCACATACTGTATGAAAAAATACTTTTTAAAGAGACGGGAGAGGTCAAAGTAATAGAAAAGTCCTGAAGATATACATATATAAAAGAGAGAGAGAAAGCAGAGAAGTCAAGGCGAAAACGGCTTGACTGCTCATATTTGTCATTTGGCTGACTTCAACTTCGTCTTTGTCTATGAAATGTCAAATCCACACCAGGGTAAACATTTTCACCAACTCCCACTCGATATTTTAGTATTGACCGACAATCACAGCAACACAGAAGTCAGTGTCCTCAGCCACCGATGCGGAGCTTACAGAGCGTCTTTTTTGTTTTAAGCAGATAAGAGTTATAATCACAAGATCAATACCAGGGCTCATTGGCATTTTGCTCTGCGTGTTTTTTCGCTGGTGAAGCATTTCTTCTTTAGGTTAACAACTGACCTCAGCTCAATTTTGGATCAGTCATTCCAAGGCAGTGCACGAAGGATGTGTCTTGTGTTTGTGTGTGTGTGTGTGTGACTGCCAGCATGAGTGCAGGTCACTAGCAAATCAATTTCTGCACCAAAAGTCAGGCTGTTCGTTGAGGAGGAGGAAGAGGAGAGATTAACATTGGCTTCCAGGCTGTGTCATATATCTGCACTCAATTTCACCACACAGCCAGGTAGAGTGAATCTAACATGTGACCAAAATATTTATGTGATTGAAACAAGCCGACAACCATGCCTCTATAACAGGAGTAAAGTTTAATCAGTACCAAGCCAATCTCCTTGTATAAATGATATGCTGTCAAATTGTTAGGCAAATACAACAGTAGTAACAGAAGTTAATTAAGCCGCAGTGTGTGTGGCAGTGGGGCTGTGTATTATCGAATCGAGAATCTGGCTATACAATACGCATCATGTAACTGGGGTTACAACGCAACATACTGTGATACTGTAAGCAGGCAATTTATTTCAATTTTTTAAATCAAATTTGATGAAAACAATAACAATTTCAAGAACACACCATCGTATGCATGAAATCTGAGTTTAAACATCATAATAGTACTATTTTTTTATGCAATCTGTCTTCTAAAAATCTTTCATATAAACTATTACTGTTCAGGTTTCTACCTATAATCCTAGCCAATGATGGTATTTGTAGCTCCTCCTCTGTATAAATTATAACTGTCATTCTACAAATTAACTAATTCTAGAAATGTCAGACATGGCGGATGAGGCCAGTAGAAAAGTGTCCTAACATCACACTGATAAGAGAGAGAATATTTGTCTTTACAATAGACTCTGAACAAAAAACGTGATTCAATTTAACAAGAAATGCAGCACATTGTAATTATTCCAAGATGAAGCAGGCCATGTTTCCCTCTAAGCAGAGCTCAACTCGAAACTCTTGTGTGTTTTCAAGTGCCTACAGAAACAGCAGTTTCCTCATGCTGGGTGGTGTATATACATACATCCTCTCAAAGAGAAAAGACAAGGGTAACTTCATAAGTATTATGACCTATAGCTGTAAAACTAATATATAGGTTACTGCAACGAACCTGGGGCTTGTGATGATGGCTATTTTGAGGTGATCTGCATTAATTGAGTGACTTGAAGACCTGAGGCTTATCCAAGTTTAGTGGATGGGTGGTGAGAAGGGAAAAAAATCATTCATAGCTCCTGCTACCTGACCTCTCCATCCACCGAGAACGCATTAAATCGATTCCAGCCAGCTTCCTTCACTGACAGACGGCTCACCCCCCCACACCCCCCTCATCACCATGGTGATTACACACCCCTGTGACTTTAGCCACCCAGACCCCACCCTAGTCCCAGATAACAGATTATGGTCCAGATTGATTTGTAGTATCACAAACAATTCCCCCTGGTCATTTAAGCACTTTTTTCTCTTCTATTTGCCCTTCATCAATCTATCTATATCCAATTCTACCTGTCAATTAACTTCCCTAGGGCTATTCATTCCCATTTAAGTGGCTGTTTGTTTGCCTGGAATAGGTTTTACTTGCAATTTGATGTACCTGAAATGAATCAAAATAGGGGTTGTTGAACACCCTTTGCTGATGTCCTCACTCCAAAGTTGCCCAAACCACAAAATGTAAGTGAGGACATGTACATACATGCAAGGTTAACAGAACAAGGAAGGTAAACGGGGAAAACAGTAAAGAATGGTTCAACAAATCCAACTAACTTAAGTCTACCAGTAACTTACACACTCACATTTAAGTGTATTAAAGGCCAGCTCAAAAGCTGTACGTTGCATCTCCACATCTTTTACTTCAGGTAATGAAAGCCCTTTTTCTTTGCCATAGTTCACCAACCGGTGGGCAGCAGGCTTCTCCAGGTGGTTGTTCTGGAAGATGACTGATGCCAGCAGGTAGACTCTGTCTGGAAAACCCAGCTGACCTTGGCCGGTGGTCTGGAGCTCTAGAGAACTAGCAGGGATGTCATCGTCGGCTGGTTTATCTGGAGGTGTCAGGTCCCTGCTGCCTGCAATCTGGGAGCCAGCCTTTTTTGTCTTGCATGTGGAAGAGCGATTAGGACGTCCTCCAATGTTTTTATTTTTTACCATCTTCTCAAGATTTATTTTCTCTCTGACACCTGAAAACACACCATGAAATCCTTACTGACATAAATAATGCATAAACCAAACATTCACAAGAAATGTGTTTGATAGTTTGAGACTCAAAACAAAAATTGTGATTGTGGGTTATACAACTGACTTTACTTAACTTTACTCATGCAAGTGAAATTCATAAGCAAATTGGGTTAAAGGGATAGTTCAACTGAATTTAAAAATATACATTTTTTTCTTCTTACCTGTAGTTCTATCCAGACAATTTTGGTGTGAGTGCCAGAGTGTTTGAAATAACTCAACAGTGATTTTTATTTACAGAAATCGTGACCCGGTTACTCAAGATAGTCCACTGAGCTGTCAGTTTCATGAAAGAAAACAGTCTAGATTTTTTAAATAGCACCACAGTTAAGAAGAAAAATAGTATTACATTATAATAGTATATTATAAATAATGTATTTTATATTTGGGATGAACTGTCCCCTTTAAGTAAATGAGGTAAATAAGGTATTTGTCAATAAAAAAATCCATAACACTATATCTAAACAGAATCAGAATTACTTTATTGATCCCAAGGGGGAAATTGCTTTTTTTACAGTTGCTGTTGTATACTACATATACAACAACAACATGCAACAAGTATTATGTCTTAAGTAAATAAATAGAGATATGTAAAATATGTGAAATATGGATATTAAGGCAAATATAGAAATACCTTTGACATAAATAGAGATATGTACATATATATTTATGTAACAACAGTGTAACGTAGTGACTTAGTTTTCTATGGGTTACATTATATTTGTTTTTGTTTAATTTAAGGTTTGCCAACCAGATTGTAGTCAAGCTGATTAATAGTATTAATATAAGGGTCAATGACGTGATCTAATCCATTGTCAGTTGGTGTAACCAGTATTTCTTCCCCATAAAAATCTGTATCTATATCTATATACAGGAAAACAAAAGTGAACTAAAATGAGAAAAAAATACAATCCACGTTTACATTGCAACATTATGGTATATAACAAATTTTACACAATTTGTCAAAACTTTAGAAAAAAAAGGTTGTTTTAAGAATATGTTCTGCTCAATATTGACGAAATGTGTAAATGAAGAAATACTCAGAAATATGTTTTTTTAAATTAAGTAATTATATGTATAAGTCCACTTAAATACACTGTAGGTGGAAAAAGTTTAATATTCTTTTCTTTTTTTTAAATCGTTAAAAAATGATTGAGTGGTTACACCATTTGACATCTTGCGAACCCTTATTTGTCACTGACCCGTAAACTAACATAGTTACTTATGCTACTCTGATAAATATTGGGATCTAGGTTAGTTAATCATTAAATTAAGCCTAGCTAAAAAAAATACATCAGCCTAAAGCACACAGTAAAATTCAACTTTGATTCAGTTTTTTAACGTTAACGTTAGCTAACGGAGTGATTTGTCACAACAAAACTAACGCAATAAATCAAAACATTACTTTACTTTACCTGGCTGACGTTACTGTCTGTTAGTAGCTGTAAACAAGGAAATATTTCGATGAAAGTCACATTACCTTATGAGAAGCGTGTCCTCTTTTCTCTCCCACAAATGTTCCCAGGACTCTCCATACTTAATCACCAGTCATTTTACAAGCACGTACTTCAACGGTACCACCGCTGGTTTTGTTAACCTGCTAGCCTCGACGCAGAGTTTTAACGGCCAGTAACGTCCCCACTATAAATCTGGGACCGTTACGAGGCGGTGGGCGTCCCCACAGATGTTGACTGAAACCCTCCTGCTCCTACCCTTGAGTCTACCAAGGTTAATTTGCTAAAATGCTTTTTAAGTCTTTAGGCATACAGGGAAGAGTCTCCACTTAAAAACAAACTTTCTAAATGTATGTCAACATCGCGGAGCACTTTGGATTAGCGTGTCGCCGTCACCATAGCAACGATATGCTAATTTCAAGGTCCAGTTCTTCACGGATGAAGAATTAATCTCTTTAACGCTGATGTCCTCGGTCTATCTGGGACACTGTGGGCTTGTTAAACTTTTACACAGCATTATGTCAAACGAAAGCTAATGACAACACTGGTGTACAGTAATATATAAACCGAAATCAGTTGCAGATGACGTTAAACTGCTGTTTTAAAACTAGGAGACGTGAAGGAAGTTTTAATAAAAACGCAGGGGCGTAAGTAGCTGAGAGTTAAGGGCCCAGAGTTATAGGAGGTCCCCTCCACTTTCTTCAACCTTTTACACCCAAATTATTCCATCTGGGCTACTGTGTGTCTACGTTGTAAAACTCAAACTTACACCAATTTCAGCTGACTTGTATTTCAGTTTAAGCCACCAATGTTATCAGTGGTGGAAAAAGTATTAAGATCCCTTAATTAAGTAAAAGTAGAAAAGTAGGCTATCAACATCAATATGTACTAAGTAAAACTACTCATTATGCAGAATGGGCCCACTCAGATTGTATATATATATATATATATATATATATATATATATATACTAAATATATTATTCGATTATTGGTATTGCTGCATTTATGTAAGCAGTGTTTTCATTTTGTAAAGATAGGGTTCATTTGAACTCCTGTAACTGGGTTGAATTATAAATAAATATCTAATCTCTTTAAAATGAATATATTTGGCAGGCAGTTAAATGTAGTACAGTAAAAGGTACAATATTTGCCTAATTGCCAGAAATGTAGTGGAGTAGATGTGTTGCATAAATTGGAAATATTCAATTAAAGTACAAGTGCCTCAAAATTGTACTTAAGTACAGTACTTTGACCAGCAGTCCTTAGTTTGATATCTGTCTATATGGTGAAAAAATTGAGTCCCCACCAAAAACAAAACCATAATACAACAATATTACATATAGGTTACATATTGTATCATGTGCCATTTGTTTGCAGCTTTGTATACTTGAACAGAAACCTATTTCAAATGTATAGTTTAATAAACTAGGTCCAGACACTTGAAATTTGAAGTTCATTCTGTTGTCATGTGTCGAAATGCTTTCAGAGCCCAATGAATAGCCCAAAATAATTTAAATCTCTGTCGTGTGATAAAATAGATAGAAGGTATAATGTTAGTTCGAACAGTAAACAATATACTTAATGTATGAAAAGTAAAAGTAGTCATTATGCGAAAGCACAACAGCACAACTTTGTGTGATATTAATCTATTATTATGAATGACAAATTAACATGTAAGTAAAATGTTAATGTCATCACTTATACTGACCAGTTTAAGATTAACATGTTTATTGTGTTTAAAATCCTAATCTGCAAAACTATGAACTAAAGCTGTCAGATAAGTATGGTGCAGTACAAAGTAAAATATTTCCCTTTGAAATATTATAGAGCATTAGTATTGAGTGGCAATAATGGGAACACTCATGTAAAGTGCCTCAAAATTGTACTTAAGAATGGTGATTGAGTAAAAGTACTTAATTGTGTTCCACCACAGTCATTGGTGAATACATTGTATCACCACAGTTATTTTCCTGTTCTCTTTGTCGTTTCAAGTAGTAATAATAATGACTGATAATGACTCTCGATGTGATATTTTGTAAAGCCCTTGGTAATTTACCCAGCAGTCTTCCCCCAGAGCCTGAGCTGCTACGCCTGTCCAAATGACATGGTTCACACTTCTCCTGGTCTCCCGGGGTGATTACAGCCTGCTGTGGCCCCTCTGGCTCACTGAGCACTAATGGAAAGCAACACAGTCAGCTTCTCTCAGACAGACAAGAAGATATTCTCACTTATATCACATGCATTGTGCTTTAGTGGGGCCATCACTTTGTAGAACTGGAGAAACTCAACAGGCATGCTGACTGCTGCCCCAGCATTTTTTTTACTCACTAACTCACTTTCATTTACAGCCCTGCAGATTTAATTATGGAATTGCAGTAAGTAAGATGTATGGTCTCTGGCCACACACCAACAGGGAGAACTAATAAAGAGCCTATTAATCTTTTTTTCACCTAACAGTTGGTAACTTTGTGAGCAGCAGATGAGAAGACAGTGGGAATCATTTTGAAGTGCAGATCTTGTGCACTCATGTTGCCACATGCAGCTTCAAACAGTCAGCTTTGGGGCATCCACCATCAAAATGGTATGTGGGAAATGAGCGCCATCTACTGTGAGATTAAGGCATTGAGGTGAAAAAATTAAGATGAGATAATAGCTTAAAAATCCTGTTCTTTAGTACCATTATGACTCACTCTAACTATTGCATCCCACTCCTGGTGAATCATTTTTTTGTGAGTGACATTTTGTTTTTTAGAAAGGCATATCATATAAACAAGCATAAAACAAGAACTATGGGGAGGGGGATACAAGTAAAGTAAGAGTAAGAGATAAGACACTGTGTTGTAATTGAGACCAAAACTCCTTCCATCTTTTTCATCTTTTTGGGTCTCTTTGTAGTTGTTTTTATGTTTCTTTTGGGTCATTTTGAGTCTGTCTCTTGTTGGTACTTGGTGAAGGTCTGGGGGGGCCTGACACTCCGGTCTATGCACGACAGGCTTGTTCAAGGATGGCATGGCATGGATGGATGGGCCAATCCAACCAGGGTGTTTTAAAAGTTAATTTCGGCAAACTCTGAATATGCACATACCGCCAGTATTTTTCATTTGTGGAACTTAAATTTAGCCTGTAAGTGATTGAAGCATTTGAGGTCCTCCTCTAAGTTCCTTGGTTTCCACATCTCTGAGGATCTCTCCTGGACTCTCAACACCTCCACCCTGGTCAAGAAGGCTTCCCAGCATCTGTTCTTCCTGAGGAGACTGAAGAAGGCCCATTTGTCTCCTCAGATACAGGTGAATTTCTACCGCTGCACCATCGAGAGCATCCTCACCAACTGCATCTCTGTTTGGTACGGCAGCTACCTTGGATTGCTACACACACGCTACAGCACTGAACATTTAAACATTTGACCATCTGCCTCCAGCCACTGAACATCTGACATCTGCACTGATCTGTTTGTCACTGAATTTATCCCTGTATTTATTCAACTGCACTTTATTCATACTATTTAAACTGTTTGCAATACCTACTGCTATCTGCTGCTAAAAAAAAATTAAAAGAACAAAACCCCAAACCCTATTATATTTATTTATGTGATATTTACATATATTACTGTACATATACACTTTAGTGCCTTTTTGCACCCCTGGTTACATGCTAAACTGCATTTCATTGTATAAGTACCTGTACTCTGTGCAAGGACAATAAAGTTGAATCTAATCCAATCTAATCTAATGTAGAGGTCACAGAGCACTGCAATACCATTCTGCACCCATTTTTCCAACAGAAGGAGGATACAAATTTGTAGGCAGAGATTGTAGAGGTCAGGCTCAGGAAGGGTTGGAAATTAAGGATGTTTGCAGTCTTCTTCCAAACTCCTTTAAGGCATGACAGTATGGGATGAGACTGAGCACTCGGAGTTAGAGAGGCAGGAAGATAGAAAACCAAGGTCAACCATGAGAGTGCCTTGAGGGGCATTTTAAAAGACATATAGAAATAGGAAGGGAGGAAAATCTATAAAAATACATAATATTTGTATTTCAGTCTGAAATCTAGCAGAGGAGTATAAACTTGAGCAAAAATGTAAGAGCCTCAAAATTCCACTACAGTAAATGAATATACCGCAGTGTTCCCACAACATAATGTTCCCTTGCCTTCCTTTCTGTTCTTTATTCTTTCTTATGCCTTTCACCTTGTGCACACCCACACAAACATACACTTGACTTTCCAAGTTAAAGGTATGGGCTTTTTGGAAGAGGGGGGTGTCAGAGTGTGCTCGTTGTGTTACATAATTAATGCTCCATATTACCTTTCATCCTCGCTGCCCTGGCTGTGCTACAAACAAAGCTTGCTCATTAACTATTCACTGGATGATTTTGAACAGAGAAATGATTCTGCAGATACAGAATGTGTGCTAATGCTGGGTCTCTCAGCCCCAGGCGCCTTATTTTACAGAGACATGCCATGTCTCTACTGGTCATATTTTAACTTTACTGAATACCCCCTCACATGTTATGGTCATATGATGACGTACCTATAATTCAGTCATGATTGATGGGGATGGTAACAATCAGCACATTTACAACATGCTATCAATATAGCTGGTAGGGATTGTATAGGAAGAAATACCAGAAGTAACCAGAATGTATGCAGAGAGGCAGGCAGCAGAAAACAACGATTAACAATAACATTTAATCAATGAATCATTTAAGTTTTCATTCAAAAGCTGCAGAAAATGTTTTCAGCCTCTCGAATATGGAGATTTACTGCTTTTCTCTGTTTTATAACATATTAAACTGAATATCTTTGTTTTGTTTTTTTAGTTTTAATAGCATTACCTGGAACTTTTTATAGAGCCTTCATATGTACCATGGCCCATTTTGTTTTGTTTTAGATAAAGAACCAAAATCATAATGCTGCTATGTGTAGGACAATAAATGTTTATGCGTTATGTTTAGAAATCATGTGCAAAATAGTGAAGGCAAAATGTGTTTATTTTCAAGTCACTGTAAACTACACTGTTATTGTTATGAAAGAAAAAGCCACAAATATAATTTTCAACGTACATCTGTATAAAAAATGAAATTGTCTCTTTGATTTTTTTTTTATTTGACCATAAAGAGTTCACTGAGTCAAATATATTTAAAAAATCTGTAGCATCATGGTGCCTTGCCAATAATGAGGATGCTCATGAGGAAAACCATGATTAAGAAGATCCACATGAAGAATCTGTCCATCACTTTAGCAATCTTCTTCCATTCTGCCCCTTTGGCGCATGTGGCCCTCTGCTCTCGGAAACAGTTGGCGATATATTCAACATTGCTCACCAGCTTGGTGTCCACACAGGGGAAGCTGCTGCTGTGGCTGCAGAACAAGCAGGGGCCGAAGGTGACAGTGGGGCCTTGAGGTGGGGGTTTTTTGTCTTCAGGGCAGCAGGGAAGTTTTTGGTCTTCAGCATAGCAGGGAACCTTCTGGTCTTCTTTAAAGCATTCACCTGTATGAATTTTCCCAGAGCCTTCATATTTCCCAGGTGCAAAGCTGGAAAAGTGGCTCCTCTCCTCCCTGGTAATGTGATGCTGGGATTTCACTCTGGGATGGTGTTGGGGTTTGGGGGTCTGAGGTCTGGGGTATTTGCGACCCTGCCAGTCCTGCTGGCTTTTGTGGCTCCCTGGTTTACCATTCGCATGAACATGGGAGTTGAGTTGCTGGTGACGGATATCGTCCTGGGGGAAGTGAGAAGATGAAGAAGAGGAGGATGCAGAGGTACAGTTCTCGCCTACCTCGTAAACAAAGAAGATCTTCGACATGTAGTCAATGATGAGGACTTTTGCCCAGTGGGGGACTGGTTTGGCCTCTGCACCACAGAAGTGAATGTTCATGATGAAGATGGTGAGAGATGTGGAGGCTGTGACCATGGTCATAGTGGCAATATAGTACTTCCCTGTGTAACAGACAGGAGGGAAGTTTGATTAGAATTTTTAAATTGCACTTCTTTGACTTTTGTTTCTAATTGATCAGCATTTGTCGTTTGTTATCTGTGGAGATTTCAGTCAAATGCCCTTACACAAACCCTGTAAGGTTTCTTTTTCACCATTTTAAACCTTTCTTTGTCCATCTTGCTTCATCTAGAGTACTCAGAAAGCACACTAGGAGGGATTGAAATCAGCTTTGAAGAGATGAGTGTCAGGAACCAATATTTTTCATGTGTTTGTACAGAACAAATTTTGTTCATTATGCATTTCAAGAAAAAAGTCTAAATGACAAGAAACTTTTTGTGTTCAGTAAAGTTAAAAGACATTTACAGATTCATTGTTCCTGTGTCAATAAGTCATCAGAGGAACATTGTTTTTAGAGAAACGGCATCTATCAGAAAACAGTTACTGCAAGCTGCAACCTGATTTTCATCAATGCCATAAAATGAACAATAACCACAATATTTAAGGGTGTAGTAGTACTAAAATATCCCTTCACAAAAATGGGCTATTCTTGGTAGTTGGCTACTACATATTGCTTTTTAATAATAGTAATAGTAATTTATGTGAAAATTTTATACGTATATTAGACGTATTGAGGAAAATCAGGTTATAATCCGCAGTCGACTTTACCAAAGTCAAAAAGTTGACTTTATTCTTGACATTTCAACCTTTTTTCTCCACATTGTATTTCAACTTTTTTCTCCACATTTCGACTTTTTTCTTACAGTGCATAATGAATTTTTTGAGGCAATCCGTGAAAGTGTTCACAAAATATTTCCTATTTTGATTTTTATTACTGAGCTTATTTAATGAAAATGCCAATTTGGAAAACCATAATCTGAGTGTTATAAGTTTACTGAGAGTTTTTTGTTATTATTGTGACTGTGTTGAAGATCAGACCACATTTAGATAAATTGTGAATAAATGTAGGCCATTTTAAAGGGTTTGCTTTCTTTTTTTTTTGGCACTGTAAGAAGGCTGTATCTAACAAACAGGACTGCAAGCCTCTATGTGAATTTTAAAGATGCTAATGTCTTTAACACAATCCTAAACAAACACAGTCTTACCTATAAGGGGCACACTCTCAGATGGAGGCATGCTCTCAGCCACCATCAGCTGAAATACAGTGAGAGCCAGAAGAACGGTCACTCCGAGGGAAACCTTCTCCCCAGAGTCTGCTGGCAGGTAGAAACCCAGAGGAGCCAGGAAGGAGATGAGGAAGCAGGGGAGGAGGAGGTTGAAGATGTAAAAGGAGGAGCGGCGCTGCAGGAGCACTGTGTAGGTGATGTCTGGATACGGGTCAGAGCAACAGCCGTACATGATAACACTCTTGGTGGCTGGCATACCGAGGCACACCCACTCCACGTTTTCCACGATGTCTGAAAGTTCCCCACTGTCCATGCCCATAATGATGTCTACCTGGAATTAGGGTAATGGATGAGTCGGTGTGGAGGAGGAACACAAGCAGCTCCACCCACTGACATTTTCCAAGGAAAGACAAACTCAGCAAATTCATGTACACACGAATGTATAAGCACAGAAAGTATGGCTCTAAAAACAATAAATCTCAAGGCAAGAGTATGTGTGATCTCTTTTTCTAGGTGGCCAGTCTCGGTTACCCCCTATTGCAGACACAGGTCACAGCTTTACAACCCAGACCTGAACCAGTCTTGTACTATTTAACTTTAAGTCAGCAGACTTGGAAATCTAGGTGACACAGACCATCACCATCCTGGTTGATAAAAAGGCCATAATAGTTTTGTATTTTCAATTAGGTATAAGTTTAATTTTAATTTTGACTTTTACATTTCATTTAATTTTAGTTCATTTTAGGTTTAATTCGTTGTCAGAGTGCATTTTCTAGTTTTAATTGAGTTTCTTCTTTTCATAAAGTTTCATATATTTAGTTTTAGCTCTAGTTTGTTTTGGGGGGCAACAGGTGTAATGTCTCAGATGTATGTGCAGTAGCTACATGTACATACAAAATACATGGTTTGAAAACTGTGTAGGGTTGGCCATAATGTTTGAATCTTGTCCTGACCCCAGATAAAATTAGGTTAGGTTAACACTGGAGCTGAGACAAATAGCTTGATCAGTCATGTTCTTTTTATTTAATTCTAAAAGACTAGACTGCATTTAACAACAGGGATTCGTTGTGAAAGCAATTGTGGCATAGCGCCATCTCCTGGAATGTTAAGTTGTAGTTCTGAAGTGAAAATGATTACTGAAATTAGTTTTGTTTTGTTTTGTTTTGTTTTGTTTTTTAACTAGGCAATATCTTTTCAGTTAAGTTTTAGTTTTTTTCTACACACCTGGTGGCCATTGTAGGTCCAGGAACCGAAGGTCAGATTACATTCCTGGCTGTCAAAGGGGAAGTAGCGGACGTCCACCACACAGGAGCTCTTGGTGATGGAAGGAGCATCCCAGGTTATCTCTCCATTGTAGCGGAGTTTCACATTGGTGTCCATCGGTCCTGAGAAGTCATCGTCAGCTCTGGAGGAGGAGAAAAAAATGGACAAGTTATGTGTTATTTGGTTAAATGGTGTATATAGTATGTTGTATGATTTCAAGAGTGAGTTTCCTGTGTATTAGACACACCTTTACATTCTAATGTGAAGCAATACAACAGTCCTGTTGTATTGCACTTTTATTTTTTAATTTCTAGTGAAGTGAAAAGGGAAAAAAAAGAAAATAAAATAAAATAAATCCTACACTTACATTTGGACTACAGACTTAAAAAAGACCTGACTGACTCTGCATTCATATCATTTGAGAAGATTATTACTGTTAAATTATAATGAAAATGTTACAATTACTGAAATTATAAGTGAAGTGTAAGGCTGTGGAAGTGGTTAGCTCCCAAGGGTGTGTGTGTGTGTGTGTGTGTGTGTGTGTGTGTGTGTGTGTGTGTGTGTTTATGTGACGTACGGGCATACTTGTTATAGAGGACGAGGTCGGGCCTCCACACAAGGCTGCTGGGGATGTGGATCACATCCAGTCCATCATAGTCCTCTTTATTCCACCTCAGATATGCATCATGCCAGGTCTGCCTGACCCACAGGTAGGTAATCAGCACCTGGTTTCTCTCATCCTTCACAGTCATAATCACACATACCATATACACATACACACACCAACAATGGATACATACTAAGAGCAGCTTAAAGAGAGAGAGAGAGATCCTCTTGGTCACCATCTCGTTTCTCTGTATCTCATTAACTCTCTATGAGCATTAAGAGGGGTTCGGATGATCACAGCAGCTGAAATCCAGGCCTGTCTGTCAATATCAGGTGGATGAACAGAGTCACTGGCTGCAAGGTGAGGGTGGGGGTTTTGGTATCGCTGCCAGAGCTTAAATGATGTAAACCAATGAAAACATAAACGCTTTAGGTAATGGGACACTCCATTGTCTGGCCCCTCTTCTCAAACATGACAAACCAACGTCAGGCAAGATATGCCAGCCAAACGCACATGCACAACATGTGCTGATTCACTGTGGGCTGACACAGCACTGAACCTGAGCAGGAACCTGAGCCAGCTCAGTAACAGTAAGCCCATGCTGTACAGTAGGAGGTCTGCCTCGGCATTCATACACATCCACTTCTACAAACCTTAAACTAACATATTTTTGTATTGGGTCTAGGTTCCGTGTATGTATAGTCAGTATCTGTGTGATCTCTGACAATTAACATAGAAATAAAATTCTTCAGAATGAATTATTTGTATGCAAATTAACATTATACCAGGGCTGCAATGTGACTATTTGATTTTCCAAGAAGTTTTCAGTTACTTAATACGAATTGCATGGCAATTTTTGTATTTTTAGCGCAATATATTGCACTTCAACTAATATATATATATATATATATATATATATATATATATATATATATATATATATATATATATATATTGCAACTTGTATTAAAAATCGGACACAGTTCCACAATAAATTATTTTACATGCTCAGCATTAACAGTTGGTCAAATCAAATGACTTACAAAAACAGTATTGTCACAAACTACTGTGTTAATTTTACCACAAGCCAAGTTTTTCAGGTTTTTCAGTTGAACAAGGACATCCAAGACAGTCCTGCTGTCTGGTTTATGTCGTTAATCAGTAACAGTGCATACAATAAGCAACTAAGAATTTATATTTCAGAACATTGCCATAGCACTACTACTCACCATGTCTTTGATCTGAGAGAGAGTGATCTGCAAGGTGACGTTGAGGGCTCTGTCTGTGTCCTCCACAGGCCGCAGAGCACTGGAATAATTCTCCATCAGATCATTTAGGAGCTTGTGGGCATAGTGACCCTGAGCTGAGTGAGCCACTGAAGGGGGAGAGATTTGGTCATCTTTCATTTTCCAGTTCCACTGCTTTTAATTTAATATTTTAGTGCCAGTACTTCTGAGAGGATTTTGATGACTGGGACTGTTACCACAATGAAGACCATGAAAAACTCACTTGATTTAAACATTTTGTGCATTCTAATACCAAAACTATTTGTGACAGGGAGAGTATGTCCCAATATGAAGTATATCAAATTCAGCACGCCAAAATGACCAGGTTGTCCTACTGCATCTGGTCACATTTTGCAGTATTAAAGGCAGCATGCTGTTCTAGTTATTCTGACCAATAATCCTAAGAAATATATATGAGCAACAGGGTCAAAGTTCAAGGCGCAATGTTAGTAGTATGCTCCAATTGTGTTCATGCTGCATGGAGCAGTAAGTACTTTGTAAGGTCAGCTGAAGTGCGTACATATTATCATTCACATTGTTCCAATTGTGCCTTTTTCATTAATTTCTTTTTCTTTTTTTTCTGAATGCCATCCATGTTTATTCATCATATTATTCTGTATCATGACTAAATATTTTAATATTTATTACAAAATATATATATTTGTATTAATTTAAACATTTAAATAAATAATTTGAAAGCCACAAAGTTAATGTTAAGTGGTTAAAAGTAAAAAAAAAAAAAAAAGAACATCATTTTAAATGCTCTCAATTTGAAAGGCTCAACGCTTTGTGCGTTTTTTCCCAAAAGTAAAGCAGTGTGTCCTATTTTAAATCACCACTTTCTTTGTGAAATTAACAACAGCTCAGGGATAATTTTTGCGTGCAGGAGCGTCTGACTCACCTTCAGGAAGAAGCATCGCCAGACAAATTATTGGAATCATCTTGAGAATTAAGATTACCGCCTCCAGGAAGAAATAAAACGGAGCTGCGACCAGTAATCTATAGGAGCCCTTTAGTTTCATCCCCTAACAGGCTTACATGATGCCCGATCAACCCCGGTTGAACTCAGTTGCAGATAGCAGGGCACTGTTTCATCTGGGCATCTTGGCGGTCAGAGCGGCTCTTACTGCTTGGCAGGGGAGGCAGCATGTCTGCTGACTGAGAATAAAACTCCGGCTATCACATAGCAGCCGCAGACTGAGAGAAACAGGATGCCTACGAGTCATCGCCTCACCACACACTGGGCTATTCAGCTGTCAATCAAACGGCTGCAGCCAGGTGAGATGCTGGCCTGCTCCCAACATACTAACAGCAGGGAGGTATGGAGCAGAGGAGGGCTAATACATTCACTCAGTCACACAAACAAGATTAGTTCTTCAGATACGGGGGAAAAAAACAAATAGTAATAACACTGCCATGATTTTAAATTTGAAAGTGATATAAGATGATGGGATATATTCTCATCTTCAGCCGATTTGATGCACTTTCTGCTTCTTCCTCCACATTAAACGTTTGAAAAAAAAACAATGTTTTACTTTAAGTTCAACTAGTAATCAGAGTGTGGATCTTTTTTGCGGAATAAATAAATAAAAATGGCTATGAAATAAATCCTGAAATATATGCTTGAGAATTAATTCTGTAAATAAATGCAAATTTTTAAAATGTCTGCTTTTATTTATTTCAGGGTACTTTTAAAAATAATAATAATAATTCCACATTTATTTATTTTTAGGAGATTTTTCATGGGATGCATTTCATTTATTTGTATTATTATTGATTTGTATTGATCTTAATGGTAATCCAAAGGTATTAGTGGACATTTTTATCAAAATAATATTAACATTAATTTAATATGCCTATTTGTTGAGAGGACGTGTCTGACATTTTTCTGAGTTGGACAAAAAAAATGGACAGCCACATTATCTTTGACATTTCACATAAAATAAAATAAATATTATCGGAAGGTCGGAATTATCATTGTTATTGAGACCTTCGTTACCTTAAATGCTACTAATAAAATCGTATTAAAGGCTTTATAGATTCTTTAGACCTTCCAGTGAAGGGTTGATTACTCATTCATAAATACTCATAGATCACTCTCACTCTCACTTAAGGACAAAGCTCTTATTCCCACAATTTCTGATTTTTCCTGTTTTTCAATAAATATTTACTTTGTTTTCGATGCTATGCAGGTTTTCTGGTTTTCTGGCAGAAAGGTAAGGGTCGGACAGTACATAGTAGGGAGGACATTCAGGAAGCTACTAGCTACTATAAGATACTAGAAGTATTAGTTTACATGGGACATCTTGCCAGACAGCAAAGCTATTAAAATATGAATCTAATTGAAGGAATCTTGTGCAATAATAAATACATGAATAAATAATTTCAAAGGCCATTACAAACTCACTGATATATTCCTAGACACTTCCTAACAGCAATACAGAGGGAGCTTTATTTTCCCATGAGTCTAAGCATCAAAATAAATCAATTATAGCACGTCTGGTTTATCCATGCTGTGAAGTCAGTCCTATAGATGCTTCAACGCTTTAATCATGCAACGTGTTGATTTATTTGGCCTACATTTTTGTAACAGAGAGACATTATCTCAGTGCCATTAGATGAGCCAGGGAGCATGTTTTTTTTCATTCTCCTGTATTCACTACTATGTAGTACAGTCCTCTCTGCTCTGGGAGGCTTGGAGGAGTTCCAGATGGTAGGGGAGATATGCCAGCATCCAGTGGAAGGACACAAAATGAGCTTTTGTCACTCGGGATGCCTGGGAAACCTGAGGCTGGATCACTGTGCAGCAGGTGCAGTGCTGCTGTACAGTTAAATCCGCTGTAATATAGTCACTGAGGTCCATCAATAAAGCTACACTACATACTGCTGTTAATTAGTAGATAGAGGCACGTTCGTGGCAGTTTTTTGCCTGTTTAATGAGTGTGCAGGCTGAAATAGTGTTCATATTATTGCCAGGGATTCTTGGAGAGGTTCAGCACCGCACAACATGCCACCAGGCAGGCCATCTGTTATTGTGCTCTTTCTCAGCGTGTCTCGCTATAAGAAAGGTGATGTGAACATTATAACTGCCTGTATCACTTCCTTGTTGACGCTCCAAATGTACTAAAAATGTGCTTGCTCAACCAGGAACCTTATGCAACAGCAGTGCAATACTATTGTAGTTAAGGCCAAAGTACTACTGTACAGAAAGGCAAATATACATAATACATTCTGCAGTTCTCCATGCACATTCTTCATCTAAATTGGCTCGCATGCTCCATTTTCACTGGCAATGCAATTCCCTGTAGGTACATTTTTTCTTGTATATTTAGTGCCTCCCTCACCCTAGTTTTTATTCAAATGTATGCACAGCCAAACAAGCTTATCATCACATGTTGGGTACTAAGCTAAATCAGCAAGTATAAACCGTTGCATGCATCTTTACTCCGGTTTTGCAAACTGTAACTCCAGCTAGTTGGTTTGCTGACCGTAAGTTGGCAAGAGGATGTGTGCAAACTGCTGTAAAAACCACAATGGACATGCATATTCTGAATGTGCTGTACACATGTCCAAAGGATGCTCCTAAAACCAAATAATACCAGCAAATCACACATCTTAACTGTAAAGTGCCTTTCCAGAAAAGGCTTAATTCAGAACTGCCAGTTGATTTCTTGCTAGAATTTCGAGGGGGGGGGGGAATTATTCCAGTTGAGAAATATCACACAGAGCAGCAAATACATGTCACAGAAAGGACAGAGTGTGGATTAATTTACACAGACTTTAATATCTTTATTTACAGATGAATCATTTTGACATATTTATCTGTTGGCGCAGTTAAGATGATGCAATATTTTTCAAACTCATTTTAAACTATTTTCATCCAGACTTGTGACAGGTTGTGTTACTGCTGAACCATTTTTTTTTTAATCCGTTTTGTTTATTTAGTTTTCTTTCAGTTTAAAAACAAGAATCCAAACGTATTCCTGCAGGAGGCCAAAACCAAATAAAAGTTTTTAAAAAATGTGGGGAAAGGGACAGGTGAAGTAAGCCATGTCAAAAAACAGGTGTGGGGATGGGGGCAGGGGTTTGCTGCAGGAGCTTTGGGTTCATCAGTTAAAGTGGTAAAAAGTGGTAAAGTGGCATGAAAATGAGTATGGCTACTGTGTGAACACCTCGGTGACACTTTGAGCTGGTTTCCAGAATAAGCCTCGTCCAATGCTGCGTCTGCTTAATTTCACGTTTTCTACCTGTTGTACTTCCATTTACTTTTCCAGTTTTATTTGAATGTCCACATTTTAAGTGACATTTTGTAGTGCCCTTACAAACTCCCAGTGATGGCACAACCTAATGATTCAGAAATGTCCCAAAATTTCAGAGTATTACTCAATATAGAGTACCCTTACCCACCATAAAGTTGCCCCAAAGTGTATATTGTGTAAGGAATGAGATGAGAGAAGGCAGGGATGTTAGACAAAAATACTACAAAAGGAATACCAATTTAAAAGTGGTTCGTCTAGGAGTTGGCTCAATCCCTGTTTAGAAAATCGGCCAATAAGTGCGTAAAAATCTAGACCAGATCCAAAAGAGCCTCCTTGAATGGCTTGACTTGCTCCTACAAATGTTTTCACAAATGAAAGTAAATGCACTGCATAGGCAAGGATAAGCCGCTGACAGCCGCTTCTTGGACACAGCCAGAAAAGCTGGGAGAGTGGCGGGCATGAGCGGGGTCTTAAGTCTGGCATTCGCTTCAAAGGGGATGAAGATGTGGTTGAAGTTCTGATTGTAGCACGGAGTGGAATGTAGAATGATCTTAAAGAAACCAGAGATAAGAGCTCACAGAGCGACTGATTGGAGTGCGGTACAGCAGAGGTGATGAACGGATAGGGGAGATTCCACACAGGGGATAAAGGGTGGAGGAGGGATGGGGAAGAGGGGAAGCGTGGAGGTGAGGAGTCCACAGTGAGACAGAGGGTGCAAGACACCTTTAGACAGCAGGAAATTGGAGGAAATTGGAGGAAATACTGTGTGTGTGTGTGTGTGTGTGTGTGTGTGTGTGTGTGTGTGTGTGTGTGTGTGTGTGTGTGTGTGTGTGTGTGTGTGTGAGGAGGGGATGGGTATCAAGAGGAAGATGAAGAGAGTGTCAAGATTCAGTTACTGAGCAGTAACTCTGTCGCCGTCTCCACATCCCAGGATTTCGACGACAACGCCACTATTACTGCATTCTGGGAAGAAAAAAACAAAAAAACAATCAGAAACACTCATTCTGCAGTATAAGTCAACAGTGCAATTCACAGCAGGGGAGGAAAAATAGTTGAGCGACACCTACTTTTTCAAAGCCCATGGCACAGAGTTTGTCTATTTTGCGTGTGTACTCCGGACTGGAGACGGGAGCGCCTGCATAGACATGAGACCAGAGCCTCGCTGTCTGTTTGAACATCTCTGGGTTCTGCTTGTACTGCATGATGAACAAATGTGGAAAGTTTGTTTGAAAGGGGCTCAGCACATCTCCTTCAACAACTGAAACACTGTGCTTCTCTATTTAGTTTAGATCCCTCAGCACACATGTTCTTTTGAGCACTTATGATCCATCCACACTATTTTGTATGTGTGGTTCTACAACAGATCGCCAGTAAAATAATTCTCTCTCTGGAAGAGTTTGAAGCTGCCGAGACATTCAGAGCCAGGAGAATTAACAGAGATGCAGTCTGCCAGACACTCATTTTAGCCCAGTGCTGCCCAGCAGCATGTTTCCATTCTGTGTTTGCATTTAAATTAATTGTTTTTCATCATCATAAACTATTAGCATTTAAACTGCTTGTTAACAAATAAAATATTTTTTTTAATAACAGCTTACTGCCTACACATGATATTTTCACTACAAACACTGCACTGTACTTTAATATGTAACAATTAACTGGTGTACAGCACAGAGAGAAGCATAATGTATTCACCCATATACAGTAAGGTCACCTGAGGCAACAATCCAGGGTCATACACATGATAAGCATGACGGAAATATATGGACAAACAAATCTACTCAACAATTGCTGCAATCAACACCAGTATTTCTTGTAACTCAATATTTTGGCAGCATCTGAAAATGCATCCTGTTAATGTTAAAATCATATAATTTGGGAGTGTCCCAGGACTTTGTATTTACAGTATACAGTTTGAAACGTAAAACATTCAGTGCATGTATTAACACAGCCACATGCCAAGTAGATGATGGGATATATTCAAAGTGATATGGCAAAAATACATCACCCTAACTTGTGAGATTTAAGATACATAATCATACCAAAAAATTACATAATTGTCTATTGGAATTAGCACTTCATGTCCACCAAGTTTTTATGGAGACCTATCCTTGAGATTTTGATATGTTCCTGCTAAAGGGAGCAGATATGTGAGGTGCAAAACAATTTCCTGGATTCTTTCCCTGTCAATCCTTCCTATATGTTTCACTTCCTATTGTCAATTTAAGGCAAAAATGTAATAGTGGAAGAAAAAGCAATTGAGAGGACCGTCCCATTATAAACACATTTTTTCCTTAGCAGACTGCAACTAATGATTATTCTCCTTATCTTTAATGTGGCAATTTTTTTCTCCAGTAATCGTTTGCTCTATAAAACAGAAAACTATATAAATATCTGTGGGCCCTCTGAATTCATCAGATGCCTCATATTGTCCGAACCAACTATTCAAGACGCAATAATATCCATTACACACTGCTCAGAAAAATAAAGGGAACACTTAAACAACACAATGTAACTCCAAGTTAATCACACTGTGAAATCAAACTGTCCACTTAAGAAGCAACACTGATTGACAATCAATTTCACATGCTGTTGTGCAAATGGAATAGACAACAGGTGGAAATGATAGGCAATTAGCAAGACCGCCCCAATAAAGGAGTGGTTCTGCAGGTGGTGACCACAGACCACTTCTCAGTTCCTATGCTTTCTGGCTGATGTTTTGGTCACTTTTGAATGCTGGCGGTGCTTTCACTCTCGTGGTAGCATGAGACGGAGTCTGCAACTCACACAAGTGGCTCAGGTAGTGCAGCTCATCCAGGATGGCACATCAATGCGAGCTGTGGCAAGAAGGTTTGCTGTGTCGGTCAGTGTAGTGTCCAGAGCATGGAGGTGCTACCAGGAGACAGGCCAGTACATCAGGAGATGTGGAGGAGGCCGTAGGAGGGCAACAACCCAGCAGCTACCTCCACCTTTGTGCAAGGAGGAGCAGGAGGAGCACTGCCAGAGCCCTGCAACATGACCTCCAGCAGGCCACAAATGTGCATGTGTCTGCTCAAACGGTCAGAAACAAACTCCATGAGGGTGGTATGAGGGCAGGTGGGGGTTGTGCTTACAGCCCAACACCGTGCAGGACGTTTGGCATTTGCCAGAGAACACCAGGATTGGCAAATTGGCCACTGGCGCCCTGTGCTCTTGACAGATGAAAGCAGGTTCACACTGAGCACATGTGACAGACGTGACAGAGTCTGGAGACGCCGTGAACAACGTTCTGCTGCCTGCAACATCCTCCAGCGTGACCGGTTTGGCAGTGGGTCAGTAATGGTGTGGGGTGGCATGTCTTTGGGGGGCTGCACAGTCCTCCATGTGCTCGCCAGAGGTAGCCTGACTGCCATTAGGTACCGAGATGAGATCCTCAGACCCATTGTGAGACCATATGCTGGTGCGGTTGGCCCTGGGTTCGTCCTAATGCAAGACCATGCTAGACCTCATGTGGCTGGAGTGTGTCAGCAGTTCCTGCAAGACGAAGGCATTGATGCTATGGACCGCCCCTTCCCCAGACCTGAATCCAATTGAGCACATCTGGGACATCATGTCTCGCTCCATCCACCAACGCCACGTTGAACCACAGACTGTCCAGGAGTTGGCGGATGCTTTAGTCCAGGTCTGGGAGGAGATCCCTCAGGAGACCATCCGCCACCTCATCAGGAGCAGCCCAGGCATTGTAAGGAGGTCATACAGGCACGTGGAGGCCACACACACTACTGAGCCTCATTTTGACTTGTTTTAAGGACATTACGTCAAAGTTGGATCAGCCTGTAGTGTGTTTTTTCTCTAATTTTGAGTGTGACTCCAAATCCAGACCTTCATGGGTTAATAAATTTGATTTCCATTGATAATTTGTGTGTGATTTTGTTGTCAGCACATTCAACTATGTAAAGAACAAAGTATTTAATAAGAACATTTCATTCATTCAGATCTAGAATGTGTTATTTTAGTGTTCCCTTTATTTTTTGAGCATTGTATTATAGTCATAGCCCAAGAAAAGCAGCAGAATCTCACATGAGAAACTGGAACTACATTTTTTCAAATGCTTTAAACAATAAGTTCATCTTCAAAACAGCAAGACATTTTGTTTAGACCAAACATAATAATTAATAAATAGTTTGCAGCTCTACAGCAGTCTATCAAAACACTCCATCCACTAGTAAGTAGTTTGTTGTGGCAGATTCTACTGCAGAACAGGAGATACAGACGAAAAAGTGTCACATCATTTTTGAAAAATTCTGCCAATAATGTCACAGTATTTTGGGTATGAGTAGAGTAGTAAGTATTTACTCATTCATAAATGCTGAGTAACAATCAAAAGTAGTGTAAATATGATCTCCAAACCAGGATTATATTTACAAAACAGTTTACAAATGTTAATGTTATGATAGTTATTGTACCTGAGCGCTGTTACAATAACAAAACTCATGGTGTAAACAGTTCAGAAACTGTATCTCATAATTGTAATTGAATATGTTGTTCTGCTTAAAATACTAAATACATAAGTTCATTTGTCAAACAAAAGTGAAAGCATAAATACAAATGCACACCAACCTGATTGGCTACCACTGCGTCCTGTGGATCATCTGGTTCTGCAGCTGCCAGTAAGGCTTGTAGTGACAAGAGGACCGTCCTCAGTGTCATAGCTGCTGCCCTGAAATTACATGCACGGTTTAGTGCAACACCAAATAAAGTCAACCTTTTTCATAGACTTCAACAAATGTATTACCATGTGGGAGTGGTAGAGGTAATCAACAAAATAGTGGACAAGCTAGTGTAAACGCACAATATTTTCTGCCAATACAGGACTGCAAAAAACAACAAACAAAAGGCAGGGTTTAATGACATTGTAAAGTTGCATGGGACCATTGGAGTTTTTGTCTTCACCACCATTGTTGTCACTGCAGTCAGTTTCTCCCAGTTATGATTACTTAAATTGTCATTGTTTGCAAGGTCTCCTCCCCTCCAAAACAATCAAACCAGTTGATTAAAACTGGTAAAAACCACTCAATGAAAGCAGTTTCATGTTAAAAATCAGTGTTTCTCCAGCACTGTTCTGTGGACACAGGGCATCCTTAAGGGGCTACGAGCCGAGCTGTTGCCGCTAACGTTTGCTCAGCTTGTTTCTCTGATGACTTATGATCCAGGCCTCCGATTACTAAAATTCTTCATCCAGTTAAAATCTATATGGCTAAAAACAAACAAGATCTAAAAAAATGTGGCTTTATATTGGATAAAAAGTCAATTTATGACAGCTTCTGGCAGACAACCATAACACTGACACTGACGTGCAGAAGGGAGTATGCAACATTAACAGACGACCAAATTAAACAGACCATTATCTCGATTAAAATGATAGAAACATTTGGGATACTGCAAGTAAAGTGTATTTGAACACTTATTGGGATTGATGACAACTGATGCTTAGCACATCTTACCAACTTGTTGTATATTAGGACCATTTACAAATTTGACAACAGGATTATGCTGCTAACCAACTGTTGACAGAAGCTGGGCAATAAAACAGCAATTTAGAATAGCAATTGCTTTTCTAGGAGAAACACTGTTTTGCATAACCACAAAAGTATTCCATGATGGATGTGTGTTCAATGAAGAATGTTAGGAATCCTGGTTCACATTCACTCACCACTGATCTTTGAGAATGTCCAGACATATTGCACCTGTGACTGAGCTGATGTTGGGATGCCAGATCTTTGTGATAAACCGCACCTGAGAGATTAAATGAAAAAGGGACGAAGAAAATTATCGGTGGCCTAGCACAGTAATTGGAAAATTCTGAAGCCAGTGCTTTAAAGGAAAGGAATGAATCCCTACCTTGGGTGGATTGAATGGATACGTCTCTGGAATTTTAATTTCTAGTTGATATCTACCCCCTGAAGAAAAAGAAAAAAAAGAAAGAGGTATCACAATTATTCAATCATGACTACTTGAAGCATGCAATAAAAGGGCAAATGTAAAGAGGATTATTGATTAAGTTTAAATCATTATGGATTAAAAGCCTCTGGAAATATTTAGTTGGTGAGGATTTTTCAAAAATAACTGTCAGTGTTGCCTAATATCACATAACGACCATGTGCAACCATGCATACAGGTTAGCAGTGTGTCTGAATGAGCCCCTCACCTTCATATGGTGTGTCAGGTGGCCCTGCTATCTCTCCTTTAAGTTCTGTGAAGTTCTCATCCACCAGATCCACCTTTATCTGGTTTTTGCTCGTCTGAAAGAGTGAAAAGGCAAAGATGCATTATGACTTCAGCAGCGAGACAGACTGCAAAGTGTTAAGCTAGCTTGCTGTCAAACTCAAACCTGCCTATGCAGCAGAAGTTGACACCCCCCGCAGCATTAGCCAAAGTTGACCTCAACTTGTTGCTCACATCTTACGGATCTACATATGACATACGCCCTCTAACGTGAGTCAACACAAATCTGTGCAGACCCAGGAGGACATATGTGAGAGCAAACCTTTACACGCGGGTGACACAAATCTATATTTGCTAACAGGGCTAGCTTGGTTACCATAGAAGGCATGGCAAGCTAGCTAGCTACGTTAGCATTATGAACTTGAGGCTCAATTATTTCTAGTATGGCGTTCATAACTAGATGAACTGCATGCTAACGACAGTAACTTCCCTGTCTTTAACTTCACCACAGTGGCATGTTAATGGCTATTTCTAGTAGCCATTTGTGAAGCTGGATGCACTGCCGTGTCTGATTGAGTTAGCTTAAGCTAGCAGTTTGGTGATTAGAAAGCGGACAGCCAGCGACGCGTCACACACATTCAGCCTCGTAGTCAAGGAGATAAACAAGAAAAGCTGCAACATTAACAGACAAACGAGACGACCAACCTCTTCGCTTTTGAGCACCTCCTTGAATTCCCGTTTTATCCTCTGAACTGCGATGTTGGCCATGGTTCCCCCGTGTTCCCGTCCGGTTGGGGCCTCGCCGCCGTCCGACCTGACTGCCGTTAGCTAGCTTGTCCTGCTGCCTACTGGAGCTCTGCACTTTTAGGACACAACCTCAAAAAATAACAGCTGCAACGATGTCCGCCGTCAGTCCCGCTTACCGTTGTGATGTTGTTAAAACGGCTCAGCGTGTATCTATCATCTCAAATGTGTAACAACACAATGGTTGGTTGTACTGAAAACATTTTAATACCAAACTGCATGCAGTCTGGAGGAGAGGGGGTCATGTGATCTGTATTGCCATCCTGAACGCCTCCTCCTATTGGTCGATCTGTTCAGGATGAATAATGTATTATTATTTATGTTGTTGTTATTATTTAGATTTTTAAAACCATATGACATCCGTAGTGGGGTATATATAGAAAAGACAATATCAGTGTGCCATTTAAGATAACATTTTAATGGAAAATTAAAGTGATCTTTAGAACAAACCTAAACCGGTAAACAGGGTTTCACACAATCACCAGCAGATTACATTTAACCATTACCATAAAATCATTTACTATTAGTCAAAAATGCTTTGAAATGAAGCTAGGCAATATTGTTCGAATAAGAAGTTTCAAGTGAAAGGCGAAGACCAACTCAATTAAGATTTCCAATATTTAATTTCCATGGCCTAGGAAAGTTCAGTCAATATTTATGAGTTAGTCTCTCTCACACAGCCAGAAACCAGAGGTGCAAGTCTCACATTGCGATATCATAAGGTAAAAAGTCTCGAGCTTCTACATACACAAGTAATGGGAGACTGGTTTTGTGGATCCACAGAATGTTTGATTTCCTTTTAAACCCCAAATGAGCCCCATTACATTGTAATGTTAGCATTTCTGAAACAGAAAAATGTACCTTTATACTATAATATTATAGAACATTAAGTATAATTTATAAAATCCCTCCTTATTCATTGTCTATGGGGATGCTTCAGAATTTATACTTGATGATGTCCCAAATATGTGTATAAGCACTCTAGTTTTTGGATTTGGTGAAGTGTTGTTGATGTTCACCAATATTTCGAATGTCTTAACCAAAGGAATAGCATGCATGAATTTACAAAATGGGCAAACCATTAAATTCAAAGTGATGGAGATGCAGTCATCCAGATACATTACTCTCATGTATGCTGAGCTCTTATAGGGGGGAAAATAATGTTAACTTCTGAAATAAAAAGTTATCTCAATGCTTCACAGTCACAAACATTGCTGGACACTAACACATGAGCAAAGAATGTACTTTTAGGTATTTTTAAACAAAAGACAGATCCGTGTTTCACATTTTGTTCCTTCAGAGCTGCAAACTATGACACTAGGGGGAGTCATTGTCCCGTGGAGATGCACACAACAACATCATGTCTGGTGTTTAAGGAAGTGGATACCACTTGAAAGTACTTTCTTTTTTACTTGTGCACTCCACAATAAAATCTGAGCTAAACTTCACGTATATAATGTCAGTTGCATTTTAGTATGATAAACATAATATAATCGTTACTGACTTCATCACATGAGTAAGAGCACAGGTAAAGCATTTCTTCTCATTTATAGTAAACCATAGAGCTCACATAATCAATTATCAACATTTGTTAAAGAACATTCAGAGTCTGGCATTCAATAAATCTCTTCATCTCATGGTCATTTTAAGGAACAGTTTATCCCATTATAAAAAATAAAACATTTTCCCATCACCTGTATCGTGTTATTTATCAATTTAAAATTAATTTAGGAACAGTGGTGGAATGAAATAAAGTTTTACATTAAACTGCTCACAACAAGGTCTGAGGATTATCTTGATTAACCGGTTCATAATTTCTGGGAAGAGACAATGCTATTGAGTTTATCAAATTTATTTTTGGGCACTTTGGCATCTAGTTCCATTATATTGGAGAAACATCTCTACAACTGATATCTCCAACACTCAACTACTAACACCAATATAACAGAGATTGATCAATCGTGCTACAGGTAAGAGGAAAATATGTATTTTGGATTCTGGGTAGCTTTCACAGTTAAAGTATTACAGTAAAACATATGACAACACTTTATCATGAGAGTGCTTGTTGGTAAACCAATCACATAATTGTCTCAAGCACACATACACTTAGTGGATCAGACATTTAGACATCATTGCTCTTCTCTGTCAACACACAGTTTGTCTGCTACACAGTCAGGCAATGCTTTTACAGTTAGCCCTTAACGGACATGAGCATATAGGGACTCCATCCCTTCTTCTCCTCCTGTTCACCCCCCTCCCCCTGCCTCTCGCTTGCTTTCTCTTGGTGATGATGACAAAGATGACAAGTGCTGCAAACATAACAGCTGTTATTAGGAGGCAACCTCCGAAGACCAACATGGCTTTGTTCTTGAACATCCATGCGCATACAGAGCACGGTGCATGCGGCCCACTAAACCTGCAGGTCTGCATGGTGTTATCTTCAGGGAAACCACCATGGGTCATGATTTCTTTGTAGACAGCAACAGAGGCTTTGGCTTTGGATTGGTGGTGAGCTGAGGTGAAGAGGCCAAACTGGGGGACATGTCGATCTTGTAGTTTCCACACATAGAAGCCTTGCAGGTTCACACCATCTAGTTGGCGAGCTGGACATAAATAGAATAAAGGAGAAAAGTGACACAAACAATGTTAAGAGCACATCGCCAATGGTTAAAGGTGCAAATGGTAATTACTGGCCACATGCCCCAAAAAATAGGGGGAGCATTTTGCCATCTGCAAATCATGTATCATTTATTAATTGCAGCAATGTCACTGGTCAAGTTTGTTCAAGATAACGTTACAGTTAGACGGGCAAACTGATCACTACAGTGATTTACTGTAACCTGTCGAGGCACAAGTGGTATTGCAGGCCAGGGCTGGCTGGTTAGCATGCTAATTTCAGCCGATATTTACAACACAATACAGAAATGTCTTTAACATCAAAACTGTCACTCCTTCACATTCTTTTGATAATGTAAGTTAATTTTTTAGAATATTTTAAACTTCTGGCTAAATATCTTTAGACCAGATTTTAAAACAATGTGTGCATAAACAGGTCAGCTTCTGTAAGGGCCATAAAGGGCAAAGTATGAACACAACACTGATCAACGTGTTTTTCTCTCCCTCCCGCTCTTTTTTTATGATCTTAATGGTTTCTCATTAAATCTTGGTTTTATAGTAGGAGGCAATGTAGTGATAAAACCTGTATTACCTCTGTGTCTGTGTCTCAACATCCTGTACACTGCATTTTGTTCCCACTTAAAAATGATTACAAAACATTTTGGATCAAAGAGCAACATTACTGACGAATATGTAAGATCTGAACGTCACCTTTGAAGGCCTCCTGCAGATAACTCTTGATAAAGTGTTGCCTGAGTTTGTCCTCCACAGGAGCCTGGTCATCAACCCCACTGCCTGTGACAATGATGGGTAGAGTTCCTCCATATCTCTGGCTCACCCAGTTCAGGATCTTTCGCAGGCCCCAAGGTACAACAGCCTGCCCCAGACTGGAGGAAGGCCATGTAGGATCAGAAAGGATCAAACAGCCATGATCAGGAGGTTGTTTGTGCTGAAGATTACTCTGTGTGTGGGGATATGGAGCAACTAAACGGGTGGTAAAATGGTTCAGTGCGATAAAACTTAGCGCTCCTCTCAGCTCCTGCCTCTCCGTCTCAGTAAAGCTAGGAAGAGGCGATCCAGAGAGACCCGTTATTCCAGCTCTCTCTTCCAGGTATGCCTTCATTTTTTCTGGGTAGTCCCCCTTGCTTTGCTTCTCCTCATATCTAGTCCCGAGCAAGGGGTCTAAAAAGCGACCAAGTTCAAACAAAAGGAATCTCTGTGCTGCTGCTGCATGTGAGTCCAGAAAAGGGTTTGCAGGTTTGGCCCAATCTGCATGTAATGCCAGTGATACCAGTGCTCCCTGTTGACTAGAGTGGTCCCTCTCGTACAGCCTCCAGGCTTTAGCGTGAGCCAGAAGAAGGTTATGAGCAGCCTGATGCTTCTCTTTCCCACTAGGATAAATATCTACCAGCCTGTTTGGCTCATTGATGGTGATCCAGTATGGAACCCAGGACCCCAGCTGCTGGTAGCACAGTGCTGCATATTTCTGAAAGGCCTCCACTGTGCTGTAGTTGAGCCAACCACCAGAATCATGCAATGGCCCAGGTAAGCCCAGATGTGGAGCTCTGTGTGTGGGGTAGTAGAGAATAACGACAGCCTTCAGGTTCAGCTTCTTGAGCTCAGTCAGGACACAGCGGTAGTACCTTTTAGATGTAATAACAACATGAAACGGGATAAAGAATCAGGATTTAATATGTGCAGACAGAAATAGACAGAGCCAGATAAAAGTACATTAAAGTATAAACTGGGATGAATTTGGGAAATCTGTCCATGATTGTGTTAGTGTATTTCTACCTTAGAGCTTCAGTGTTCACATTAAAGAGGTCTCCCTGGGGTAAAATCAGAGACCAGTTTAGAGCAAAGCGGTAATGAGACGCCCCAGTGGACGCAAACAGGCGAAGATGACCCCAAATGGCCAAATAGTCTGTGCACTGGGCTCGTCTGGTGTGAATCTTCACCCCTGGGACCGGACGCAACGATCCGTCTCCTGTCAGGTTCCAGCTGTACAAATTGGGGTCAGTAAACTGTGGTGAGAAAGGGAAGAAGTGGACCTACAATGACAAAAAGAGGTAAAAGAATATCAGGGTAAATATTGCCATTATGCATTTTTGCTGTAAAATCACTTCTCAGATTCTCTCTCGTCTAACCTGTAAAGTCGAGTCAGCAATACCCCAGTGAAAGTCGCAGGGGAAACGGCCTTTAATCTCTCCAGAGGTTTCATCACTGGGGAAACCATTGTCAGCTGCAACACGTCTGTAGTACTGGGCAGAAGTCTTGGGGGTCCTGGTTCGGTTTGGTTGGGTGAAGTCGACGTAGAAAAGGCCTCTCCTAACAGTGTAGCCATAATTCCACTCAAATCCATCTACCAGTGACCAGGTGGAGTAGCCAAACACCTGCACACCATCAAACTTGATAGCTGTAGAAGAAAACATTAAAGTAGCTGACTTCATCTCATTGTCTAATTTTTTATTTGTTTGTTCTTCTCGTTCCTTCTCTTACCTTGCAGGACCTGGTTGATAAACCTCTTCATCAGGTAAATGGCCACTGTGTCCTCCTTTCCCACACTGGCTTCAGAAAACCAGCCTCCCTCAGTCACCAGCACCCTCGGGTCCCCATACTCCAGCTTTATCCAGCTGAGTATGCGCCTCAGGTCTGGGGTCACAGTCTGCCCATACTGGACCAGGTCCCGGCCCAGACGCAGGTTGTTTGGCCCAAAGGACAGAGCAAAAAAGTCAGCTGTTTTCTGCACCCAGAGCTTCTCCTCAGGGGTGAATGTGGGCAAGAGAGCCCCGTGTTTGATTTTTAATGACATCGGGTAGTCTCCGTCACTGAAGATAGGGTTAGCAAACCAGCCGAGGACAGCCTCTATTGACTGCTGGCAAAGCTCAACATTAGCAGCTGTGGTTTGGCGTCTTTGAGGCTCAACCCAGTGGGATCCCAGAACAATGGATACTTTACCCTTCTGAGCTGGACGGAAGTGGATGTTGTAGGTGTGCCAGGCTTTGGCGTGCGCCTGGAAATCACAGCAGACAGCATATTATAATGATGTGCTGTTCTGTTGACTAAACAAAAACATAATAGTACCGTAGGCCTTTTCACAGAAGATATTTTAACATTCTACAGAAGTTAAAATAAGAAGAAGCACAGGTGTAAAATAGTGAAAATGAAGAGCACAAAGCACCTATCTGCACCAGAGTTATTATTAGGGCCAGAGCAGGCAACAACCTGCGAGGTCCCTATTGTATTTCGAATGATTTTTTTTTTTCTTCTTAAATAAACAAAATAAAACAGCAAAATAAAATAAAACTTGTTTTGGCTGTAAAAAATGTAGATAAAGGTTAAAATGTATATATAGAAATAGTAAAAACATACATTAAAGCAACAATAAATAAACACCTGTGCAAAGCATAGCAGGGACAAAACTGTTTTTGTGTCTTTTTGTTCTACACCTAGGGATTGTAAACCTATGCCCAGAGGGGAGGAGCTGAAACTCTGTGTGCAATGGATGGGAACTGTCATTTAAAATTGAACCAGTAATGCACTGTAATTGTTTTGTATACAAGGTCTCCACGTTGAGCTGTGGCTCACCAATCAGTCTGCTAGACCACTTTACTATTTGGTTGAGTTTTTATTTTTCAATGAGAGGTTGCCGTCAGGGTGTGTTAGGGTTAGGGGTGTGTGCGTTACAGGGGCCAGTCTATACCACCCCTATGAATTTCATTGCCTTAAGTGTTATAGTGTGGCCACGGTACCAAATATGAAATTAGACTGCCACCACAGTGCCACCCAGGGGCCGATCAATAAAAACGTAAAGGGTTATCCTCAGGAGGGCATTGACAATAGTTGTACCAAGTTTTGTATCATAATGCACAAACTATCCCTTTAATCCTCATACAGTGTCTGAAGGAGGACTCTTAACTGATATGTATAAGTTAGAAGAGGCAGGTAGCAATGGTGGAAAGTAACTATGTACATTTACTCAAGTACTGGACTTAAAGTACAATTTTGAGGTACTTTTATGTACATTTTATGTAACTTTATACTTCTACTCCACTACATTTTGAGACATATATTGTACTTTTTATTCCTCTCCATTTAGCTGACAGCTTTAGTTACTTTTCAGATAGATAGATAGATAGATTACTTTATTCATCCCCGAAGGGAAATTCGGTTGTCACAGCAGTTCGGTATTCAAGTACAATAAAATACAATAGAACAGGTGAAGATTTAAAATGAAAAACATGATACATTTAAAATGATTACGCATTTTTATAAATTAAACCACTTAAAAGTTTATTAGGTAGTTAAAATGAGCGGAGTGGAGTCATTTCACAGTGTGGTATTAGTACTTTACTGAAGTAAAGGATCTGAACACTTCTTCCACCACTGTCTTTTTTACTTTTTTTTACATTTATTTTGTTTTCTTCATTGTATTTGTTTTGTTTTTTTTAATTTTTAATTTTTAACTTTTAATTTTTAATTTTTTTTTTGCTTTCTGCGCATGCGCGGCTTTTCTGCACTACTGCGCATGCGCGGCTTTTTCCGCTTCTACGCATGCGCCTAAAACCCGCGCATGCGTAGAAGCGGAAAAAGCCACGCATGCGCAGAAGCGGAAAAAAGACCGCGCATGCGCAGTAGCGAAAAAAAAGCCGCACATGCGCAGAAGCGGAAAAAAGCCGCGCATGCGCAACAGCGGAAAAAGTCGCGCGTGCGCAGTAGCGCTGAAAAGCCGCGCATGCGTAGAAGCGAAAAAGCACGAAAATAAAAATAAAAATAAAAATAAAAATAAAAATAAAAATAAAAATAAAAATAAAAATAAAAAATAACTGTGAAATGACTCTTAGTAACTAAAGCTGTCAGCTAAATGTAGAGGAATAAAAAGTACAATATATGTCTCAAAATGTAGTGGAGTAGAAGTATAAAGTTACATAAAATGTACATAAAAGTACCTCAAATTTTTACTTTAAGTCCAGTACTTCAGTAAATGTACATAGTTACTTTCCACCATTGCATCCATTACATATCAGTTAAGAGGGTCCGTTCAGTACTGCTTGCAGCTTTAGTTCTGTTTTGTTTTTTAGTTCTGTTTAGTTCCACTTTAATTTTCATTGTTTAAAAATGTTCAGTTTTATTTCATTATATCGCCTTGATCTACACCACAGCTGCACAATCTTCTGAATGTGTTAATTGTTAGAAGAAATCTTTTATAAATGTTAAATACACATCTGGATCAAAATCTGCATGAAATACAAATGACAAACAGTGAGAGATGGTCATGTTATAGACTATGTTCCTTTAGGTACTTTATATGTCTTAGTTGATTGGAAAATAGTCATTTTTTCCTCAGCCTTGATTTTGGTTTATTTTCCACCAAATGTCATTCAATCAACAAAAAACATGTAGTTTCCTGAGATATTGTGTAAACTAACAGTTAAATAAATGGACCCAAAGATTTCACAGGAGGAAGCAATAGAGTAATCATGAGAACAGCCTTTTAGGCATGAGAGAATCACTATTTGCTCATGCTGTCTGCACACTGTTAGCTGTCCACAAACCATCTGTGCTTGACTTCATAAACGTGAGTGATTATTAATGAGGCATATCTCCATGACTTCCTGTCACACACTGTCTCGCTCCAGCACAGAAGTGCTGATGTGGTGGACTTTGGCCTTAATGTCTTTTAAAGTGTCCTGTTTACTGATCACAAACCTGTCAAAATAAAATATGATCAACTGGCCATCAAGGACATACAGTAAAAAGAGAGCTTTAATGGTTTGCACTTGGCTGCACCGGCTATATGTAACAATGGAATAAATAAAACTTAATTGATTGATTTATTTGATTGCAACAAGATATGCAAGCATTGGTGCAGTGTGTTCTTGCATCAACGTCATCAAACATTCATTGAGCATCATAAACTCATATAGCTGCAGAGGTTCAAAGTTTAAAAACAGTCAATATTGTGAGACCAATTCTTCATGTTCGTCTGTCAGCCCAGGCACATAAATCACAATATGAGCATTAATCTTAAAAAGACAGTACACCTTACTTACCTAATCTCTAACCTGTAGTGCTATTTATCAATCTAGATTCATTTGTTGCAAGTTGCCAAGTGTTGTATATTGGCCTCATAGACATAGAAAATAAAACTGCTCACAACAAGATCTGTTGATTAGCTTGAGTAACCGGGTCATGATTTCTGGAAAGAGAAATTGTATTTTTGGAGGCGTTTTGTGTCTCTACAGGCAACATTTCCAACATTCGGCAATTCATACCAAAACAATCAAGACTGAGAAAAACAGCCACAAGTAAGAGGCAAAATATGTTTTTTTGATTTGGGGATGAATTGTCCCTTTAAGACTCACATTACTCAATTGATCCTGTCTAACTTACCCTGATGAGGTTGTGGGCAACAATGACAGAGGCAGCAGGACCTCCTGATTCTCCAGGAGCATGCACTCCTGTCCCATACCCCTGCACTGCCACCAGGTATGGATTATGCATTGTAAGCCAGTATCTAACACGGCTCCCAAATGTGTGGAAACAAAAGGCAGCATACTCCTCAAACAGTCCCACAAGTGTGTCATTTTTCCAGCCTCCATAGCGCTCCTGCAGGACTTGTGGCAGGTCCCAGTGATGGAGAGTGACAATTGGCTCAATTTTCTTTTCCAGAAGCCTCTCTATGAGCCGGCCGTAATGCTCCACAGCAGCTGAATTGGGCTGATCTCTGGCATTTCCATCAGGAAAGAGTCTGGACCAGGAGAGAGAGAAAGTGTATGATCTTACACCTAGATACTCCAATGCTTCCACATCTTCTTCCCAGCGAGTGTAGCTCTCACTAGCCACATTGGCATTTTCTGTTGCCAAATTACCACTGATAGTGGAGTGAGTGAAATGGTCCCAGATGGATGGGCCTTTCCCCTCCTGATCCCAGGCTCCTTCTGTCTGGAAGGCAGATGTCCCCGAGCCCCAAAGGAACCCCGAAGGGAAGGTGTCTTGAAGGAAAGACTGGTCTTTGATGATGGGGTCCGGCTTGGGCTGCTGCCAGATCTTCCTGCCATCCCCAAGAGAACAGACTGCCTCGTTCCAACCACACACCAGCAGCAGGAGGAAGAGTAAGAGCGTGGGAGGAGAAGAATGGTTCAGCATACTGAAGGAGTCTACCTTGTCTCAGAAATCCACTTGAAGGAAGCAGCTGGTGTCAGTCAGAGCTATTACTCTGTTTAACATCACAAATCCTCTTGAGAAAGACAGGAGACCCATTATTGTGGAGGAGAAGGACCTGAGCCAGGAGAGTAACATCTGAAGCTTCGAGGAGCTGCATTATCCATCTGACCACCTGGTCACACTACCCTATCTGTTCCTCTGTGTACTTGTGCTCCCTCTCAGCCCCTCCCTACCACATAATGTCCACACATACAAAGGTTGACTCATATCCACACACACAGCTCTAAACATGCTGTTGATTGCTGTAAAAAAAAAAGGCTCCTGTGTCAATAATTAGCTTGTACTCTGATCTTAGCTCCATAACTAGGAAGCAGTTAAAATGGTGATCTCTGTTTCCAACAAACACATTCGCATTTAACACCCTCTTAACTTACGGTGATCACAGAGAGAGAGAGAGGGAGAGAGAGTAATAATTTAAAAAAAAAAACATTTAAAAAAAATAATAATACCATTTAGTGCCTAAATAGTTCAGTCTGAAACTGAAAAAAACAACAACAAAAAAACAGGATGTTGGTTGTGTTATGACCAGAAGGTGCTAAGCACGGCCGCAGTGATCTTCCAAGATTTGATCAAACCATGCCAGGTGAGAACAGTGACACAGGCTCATATGACCTTATTAAATTTAGCACCACTTGCTGTATGAGGAACAGCCACTAACCAAAGGAAACAGCAGTGCTGCTGCTGGACTAAAAAAAAAACATTGCTGGGAAGTGGATGTTTTTGTGACTGTCCATCTGTCTGTACACACGTTTTCCTTAAAAAAAAAAAAAAACCATCAAAAAAACCCTTCCTACACCCTCGAGAGTAAACAGAGTAGTTGCCCAGGATACACTTTGCTTCAAGGCATTAGTGGATAGGTTAATTGAGTTGAAATGGTCATCTTCCACCCACACTGACCTCAGTGCGGTCGCTATGATACTAAAGAAAAGACGCCTGAGAAGACTGGGGTGCATTTCAGTGTGCCTCTTTTACTAATTGAATTATATACATGTTACTGTATGAATTCACTGTGCAAATATACTTTATATTATTGCTGTCATGAGTCCTTTACCTGTGTATTTTTCAGGCTGACTGGAGGGAGATGTGTCTAATGTATAACAACACTGAAAATGCTCTTTGACAAATTAAGCCTTTGTCCCTATTTGTCTTACTTTCTCGCCTCTCTGGACTCATTTATTGAATTAATTAAATTACGTTGGATTACACTGTAAGACTCATTTCGAGGGCTTGAAGCCAAATTGGCGCTAAGTGAGTTATTTTGGATTTTACAAAAGAGCCAAAACTAATGTGATCAAACTTGGATCAGCTGCTGTTGCCATGTACTGAACACAATGATTTATCTTTTTGTGTTTATCAGATTGAGCATCACTATAGAAACAATATTGCTATAGTTAGGTTACACTTGTTGGGTTTTCTTTTCATTTCATCCTGCTGTTAAGCATTTCCGTTGTCATTTTCGCACTGAAAAGATCTCACTGATCCATCTTAATTTGACATATAATACTCATAATCGCCCAATGTGGCACTGCCAAGCTGTCGATACAATGACTCTATATTTTTGCTCTTAAATTCACTTTAGTTTCTAGTTTTTTGGACCGTTGGAGAGTATTGAGGTTGCATGAACGCAAATATTTATGTTATATTGAGTCATTTAGTATCTTATTTATCTTTTTAATGCTATTTTCTGACTTGTGATACACAGGCTTAAAGTTGTATTAAGGTCATTATCAGTTGAACCAATCATTAGTTTATTGGATGATTGAGGCAGTTACTATGTGTACATGTAAGTGTTGTGATACTGCACATATTTCTGATAAAGGCCAGACACACCAAAACACTGCATCAAATAAATATTGTGAAACAGTGTGTTGGAGTTCTTCTCATTGTTTTCAAATTTACCATTGATGCAGCACCCTTACACAGTAGGGTGTATTACATGCATATACATTACATCGTAAAAGGGATTGTTAATATAGGATGGCACGCTTGTGACAAAGCTTCATTGTGTAAATTAATCAAACTGGTGTTGAACTGAGAATAGACTTCTTTCCAACGCAGTCCGAGACTTAAATCAGAATAACTGAATAGGCTGATATACTTTCTCACTTCCTACATCATGAAGCATTACAAACATAGCATTTAGTTATGTAAAAAAAAGCTATCTACAGTAAATAGAAGAGAAAAAAAGGAAGTGAAAAGAGGATGTACATGACAGTAAAACTTGATTGGTCTGACAGTTGCTTTCGTTTCCCTGTGTGTTACCTTCTCAAGCTGTGATTATATCTGTAACACGAGCAGAGGTTGTGTGAGAAAAAGGAGAAGGCAGCTGTCCACGGCTAAACATCGTGATCCAAACTGTTTTTGATTCTTGGTGAACCTATAGACTTCTATTGAGCTTAGTACAGGTAAGTGCATTCTTTTGTTTTTCTATGTCCCGTGTAATGGTTATTTTTTAAAATGTTGTTTTACATCCATAGTCTGTAGATTGAGATGCTACTGCAGCCACAATAGCAGAAGTATTCAGAGTCCAGGACAGCATTTAAACAAAAAAATATTTTAAGTAAATTTGCAGATAAATGCAGAGATAGTACTGGTTTTAACCGATTGACGCCTAAAACTGGCTGTAAAACCTCTGGGCGATTTTAAAATAAGCCCCTAAAACCTGAAGTTTTTCTGGAAATTCAACAGAAGTGTCAACGCTTCTACTAAATAATACATTTTTCAGCCTCTGTAGCAGATAGAAATGAAATTCATAAAGTATTTGAGAGCTTATACAAATACTACAAAACGACGTATCCGCTTTCCAGGCTTCAATGGGTTAAATAAATGCAGATTGAAGGACAAACATGTAAAACAATGTATAGATGATATACAATGTCCCTCTCCCTTCCATTTTGCTTTTTTAAACCATGTCGTTACTATAATTCTTCTGTACCCTTTTGAATGCCTCCAGCATTGACACCAGCAAGGGAAAAACAAATAATCAAATCACAGGAAGGTTAAGTTGGGTATTGCTGAAACTGCTTTGAGGAAGTTTAACACAGACTATTTTGTCCATTACTATTTGTTTCTATGATTTTATCCATTCCATATTATATCTTTGATGCTAAATAACAGAAACACCTCCCTCAATAAACTGCATCCCTCATAATGACCATAAAGTTTAATCAACATTTCTCCAAAGAAGTTTGAACAAAAACGGAACATTATAACCTTCATAAGATTTTTATTGTTGTTTTATTAAGATTAATATGTTTTATCTTGGACCCGGTTGCATAAAACAAGTTTACCACATACAGTGGGCTTATAAGTGACTCATTTTTAGTCGATTTATTTTGCATATTCAGCATGGTTCAAACCCATTCACGATAGCAAGATAGAATCAATATGAATTTGTTTTAAAAGGAAAAAGCGTATTTTGTAAAGGTGGTAACAAGGGTAAATATGTGCCTAATAACAACAATAATAATAATAATACATTGCCATTATGTATTGTTTTTCTAAACACTCAAAGACGTTTAGCAGGCAATAAATAAAAGAGAAGAGCAGAGTTTTGAGGTTTTTTTTTTAAGATGGACAGTGAGAGGGAGTTTTGGATATACTGTAGTTTCTTGAGTGTCTTGGATGGTGAACCATAGAGCAGGCTATTGCAGTAGTTTAGTCTGGATGTGATGAATGCGTGGGTGAGGGTCTCAGCAACTGGAAAGGTGAGGGATGGACGGAGGTGGGCAATGTTCCTGAGGTGGAAGAAGGCTGTTTTAGTGACGTTTTTGATGTGCTGGTTGAAGGAGAGGGTTTGATCAAAGGTGACACCAAGGTTACAGATGTGAGGAGAAGGGAGCACTGTGGGTGGGGTTAGTGAGAGATTTGGGACCAATGATGATGATGATTTCTGATTTTTCACTGTTGAGTTTGAGAAAGTTGGTTTGGAGGCTTGGAGATTTTATATTAGTGATGCAGTTGGTGAGGGTGGAGTGGGTGGCAAGAGTGATGACTTTGGTAGAAATGTGGAGCTGGATGTTGTCTGCAAATAAACTAATAAACAACCATTACATGTATCAGAAGTAATAATGTTTATTTCCTTACTTTTATCCAGACAAACAATGTGGCCTGTGACCGTTTCCCTTTGGGCAGCAGCCATGTTGATGGGACTGCAGCCGGGTGCTTATTCCACTGACATCATCATAGACCGATCTTCGAAAAACCTCTCCTCTGTCCCAGGAGACCTGCCACAGACGGCCGAGCTTGTAGATCTTTCATGCAACCACATACAGCAACTTCACAAAGGAGACTTTAGCAACACCCCTTTCCTGAGGTTCCTCAACATTTCTTGGAATAGTTTGGAGGAGATCGATCCGGAGACGTTCCTCGACACGCCGTTCCTGGAGAACCTGGACCTGTCCCACAACAGACTGAAGAACCTGTCGGGTCAGCTGTACCTGCTGCACACAGAGAACCTTCTGGGACTAAATTTGACCAGCAATAACTTTCTCACAATCACACTGGGGAGTGAGTTCCGTCCTCTGATTAAACTGGAACAGTTAGGACTTGGAGCACGAAGCATTAGCACAGGTGACTTCAGGAATATTGCTGGAGCAAAACTGCATACACTGACTCTTTCCCTGGAAAATGAACTGCAATATACAACAGGCAGTTTGAACGATGTCCATGCTCAAAGACTTCAGATATCCTTCACTAATTATCAAATAATTGACCATGATCTAGTTGGTGATGCACTGTCACACTTTGCTGAAGTGGAGTTGATGGATTTAGCAGGTGGCTACCGAGACCTGGGTAGGCAGCTGAGTGAGAGAGTAGAAATCCTCACATCTCATCTTTATCTCACCAACATATCAATCAACTGGTATGACTTGACTTACTTTTCAAATGTGGTTCTGCGTACATCACTGACCCATCTGACCGCCACTGACGTAGCCATGCATCATATGCCTTATACAGACACTGACGTGACCCCAACATCTAAACTGAAGAGCTTCACAGCCAAGAGAGCAGTGGTGATGGATTTCTTCTTTTCACAGGAGGCTGTATACAACTTTTTTATTAACATGCCAGTGGAGAGTTTAGTCTTTAATGAGACTCCAATCATACACATGACATGCCCAAAGTCACACAGTCCTATTCTCCAGCTGGACTTCTCCCATTGCGCTCTGTCCGACTCCATCTTCACCAGAGTGGAAAATAACACAATTCTTGAATGTGAGAACCTTGTTAACGTAAGGCAACTGATTATTGTTGACAACAATCTTAAGAACCTTCAGTCGCTGAGCAAACGAGTCCGATTCATGAAGTCCTTGCAACATCTGGACCTCAGCCTCAACTCCCTGACTTATGATGGTGTTGGAGAATGTGTCTGGCCACCAAACATCATCAACATGACTTTGTCTTCTAATGGTCTGACAGACTCTGTTTTTAAATGTCTACCAAAAGGAACAGAGACACTGGATCTCCACAACAATCAGGTTTCTGTGATACCATCATCCATCTTGAAAATGGAAAATCTTTCATCTCTGAATCTGAATGCTAACAGGCTGCGGGACCTGCCATCATGTAATGGTTTCCCAATACTGAATGAGCTTCTGCTCAGGTCAAATTCCCTCCATGCACCACTCATGAAAAATCTAGAAAGCTGCCCAAATCTGAAAATACTGGACGTCAGTTACAACCCCTTCACCTGCACCTGCCCTCTGAATGCTTTCATTGGTGCTGGCATCAAGTCTGAAGAGCAGAAAAGTCAGACAGGATTTGAATTGTTGAACTGGCCATCTGAATATTACTGCACTTACCCAGAGGCTGTTAGAGACGTCACCTTGAAAGACGTCTCGATCCCAGAGATCACCTGTAATGTCAGCTTACTAGCTGCCACCATCTTGGTCCCAGCAGTGACATTTATTATCATTGTTGTGGGCCTGTGTCGTTATTTCGATGTTCTCTGGTATATGGGCATGATCTGGCAGTGGACCAGAGCCAAGCATCGTGCCAGGATGCAGCATGTTCCACTTGAAGATCTGGTGGGTGTCGAGTTTCATGCTTTTGTGTCTTACAGTGAGCATGACGCAGACTGGGTGAAAAACTCTCTCCTTCCCAACATTGAAGGCCCTGCTGGAGGGCTCCGAATCTGCCATCATGAGAAAAACTTTGTGCCTGGAAAGACAATCATTGAGAACATCATCACCTGTGTGGAGAAAAGCAGACGCTCCGTTTTTGTGCTTTCTGCTCACTTCGTCAAAAGTGAGTGGTGCCATTATGAGCTGTACTTTGCCAGCCACCGCCTTTCTTGGGGCTCGGATAGCGTTGTGCTGGTGCTGCTTGAGCCTCTGCCTCAATACCTGATCCCATCCAAGTACTACCAGCTGAAGTCCATGATGGGTCGGCACACATACTTGGAGTGGCCTCAGGACAGGGCCAAACACAGGCTGTTCTGGGCTAATCTCAGAGCTGCGCTACAAACAGACCTGCCAAATGCACCAGTGACAGAACTAGATGAGTAACTGTGGATGGCAGACTCAAGGAGCAGTGTCTAGGATTTAGTGGCAGAGTTCCCAAAGGGTTTTTTGTTTTGTTTTCAATAATAAAATGGGATAAATACTCCAGTATTGGGTTTTTTAGTTCTAGCTTACTGTAGATACATGGCAATGCAACAAGGCAAGCTGAGGGCCCACTTTCTATGTATATACGAAGGGCTCATTATAAGTTAATGAAAACACAATTCTTAGTTTAAGGTGATTATACAATTTTAAAAAATCATTGTGAATATTATACTCAATTTCTACCAAAAAATCCCCTTGAATCCTACACACCGCTTCTATAAGACGAGGAAGTAGGAAGAGGAAGTGTGGGGACAGAAGTGAGAGTTAAAGAGGAACACAGTAGGAGTTGGAGCATGTGGGCTCCATGAGGTACACATTTGTACATTTTCTAGTTCTGTTTTTTACACTGTTTGTGTCCGCTTTTAAAACTTGTACTGCTGTGACCATAAGATAAAGTCACTTCTTGTATTCTTGTTAGATATAAATAATATGGCAACTTCTTTACACCAGTAAGAGGACATTTAATGGAAACATTTATATAAACTAACACTACATGTTTGTAACAAAAACAATAAACTTTACTCAAGAATATCAAAAATGCACATCATTCTTTTGTCAACATTGACTCCCACAAAATGTCACAATATGGTTAAACCACTTAAATGTGGTTGAGCACATGTTAAGAAAACTACACACATACTATGAAAATAGCATGAGTGTTGTATTTTCAAAACCAGTATTCTCTCCAAATCTCTGAAAAGAGAGAAGCACTTTAAAGGCAATGAGACGTATTTTTTTTCTTGAAAACTTAATTGATGGATGATAATAGAGAGTCAGAAATGTGCCCCGTTTTGGGGCCGTAAAGTCAGTCCAGCTGCATTAAAACTGTGCCTGGAATATCAACTATGAAAAGGCCATCCGTCAAGGAAGAGACTGGATGATGATGATTTTCTCGTTGATGCAGAAACGGTGAAGCACACTATACAGGTTCTCTCCACAGCGTGACACCTGCCTCTCCATGGCCAGACGGAAATCTTCCTTCACTCCTTTGGTGATTCCGCGAGTCACTGTGTGGTGTCTGGAAACAAATGGGGATAAAAAAAAAGCTAAACACAAACATGCATATTGTCACGGCCGTGTTATTATGAGATGGTTTAAGATAAATATATGCAATAAATACATAACTATGGAAACAGCATGTTACTTTTTCTAACACACATTAATCAGCCAGTCAGGATTGCACAACAAAAGTTTCATCATCATAAATAAAAACCACATAAAACATGTTCACAAATGAAATGAGATCAAGTGTTATGAAAAGGCAAAAAGACCAACATCATCCTCAAATAACAACAACAACAACAACAACAACAACAGTGATGACCACAGAAAGACGAGCAATGGCTCAAATAAACAAACGCCGACAGGAAATCAAACTAACTCTGGATGTAAAATGACAGGCCCAAACCAAAACTGGGAGTTGAAGTTGGGAATGAAGGAAGGGTGACTGGTGTGGGGGAGGGATGGGACAGTGGGAGGAGGGGCCTGGGGTACCTGTCCATCGCCTGCACCCCTTGTAGCAGAAGGGTATTTAACTCCACCCCCAGGGCGGGACTAGGGTTCCTGAGGGACAGCAACATTCAACAACTCTCAGTCAGTGAGGGTGCATTCAAGTGTCTTAACTTCTACAGCAATGAATGAAGGAGATTGATAGGAGCTTTATTTTAACCATAAGCCCCTTCTCTTTCTAATACCCTCTCTATTAAAAACATTTTCAGTTCAAAGTACATTTTTCCCCACAGGCCATGTCTACTTATATCATCAATCAACATCACTGTTCTCTTTAAAACAGCAACAGAACGGGAGTGTGCAGAGTCACGATGCAAACTGAAACGTTTCTGAATATTAGGTGCTTACTTGATGAGCATTCCTTGATTGGGCAGCAGCTCTAGCTGGATCCTGCCCCCTTCTGGAGTACGCAGGTATGCAAACTCCTCCAGCATGTCAATGTCTGACAAAAAATCTTGAGCTTATGGAAACTAACATCCAAGACAAGAGAGCACAAACAAAGAAACCACAAAGTATTTGGTCTATTTATATAATGTGCCAAACCATTCACGTCAGGCTTGTGTGAGTAATTATAAAAAGGATACTGGTGACATAATTGAAGAAATTCTCATATTGGAAACTGCCTTGCTGGCAGATTTTATCCACTGCCTTTAAAAACAGCATCTCTCCCTGTGGCCAGTCATGCTGCAGCAGCACCACCACATGACCGAGGGACAGGTCGTCACGACTGTCTGTAAAGGCCCGGAGCTGATTGCACAAAATAAGAAGAGAAACAGGGTTTAATATCTAAATAGTTTCACAAAATGCATCGACACAAATAATCACAGTCCAACTGTAAACCGTTGATTCAAAGATTACATTTAATGTCAACTTTATGGCCATACTGGAAAAATGATGAAGGATGTCATGAAAATCAGTATTGATTTTAATCTCTAGACAGAAATGATTTGCCTCCGAACATCTATGGCATTGACAACTGTTTCGCGGTCTTCATTGAATACTTAATAAGAATATTAAATTTGATGCTTCTCTAATACTCATAAGACCCTGCAAATACCCTGATTTACACAGACTTAACTAGTTTAAGTACCTTGAAGCAGGCCAGCATCAGCTGGAGACAGAAAGGTAACACAGCTTTGCTGGTGCAGGGAAGCAACCTCAGGTCATTACCTAGAAATGACAAAAATGAGTCACTGCATAATGTTTTGATGTAATCACAGGTGTAATTATTCACATGATATATATATATATATATATATATATTCAATGTTAATTTTAAATAACAAGTTTAAAAGCATTTCACAGGTGCTAAGCAGTGACTAAATGTTGTTTCGCAAAAGCAGGAAGTGTTTACCTTTCCTTGTTTTGGACTTGACTCTACCCTGATCCTCTGGGGTCTTTGTTGGCTCTTGGCTCGGGGCCACCAGGCCACCCACAACATCAAGCAGCTTCTCACAGGCCATCTGATTAACAAATACAGTACAATACATGCTTCATATGTCTAAACAGGGAAGGGATTTTACACAGAATGTTGTACAAAATGTCATAAAAATAAACAGTCTGTCTTTATATCGTCATTGGTACTCTAAATCCTGTTGTAACCACATGTTGTCTGTCTGTTATGAATGTCTTTTTGCTATGCAAAAACCTTCCCTAAAAATCATTGGTGACCATCTACAAGTTTTTACGTTCGGTTTATAGATCATTAAGATGTGTCAAATAATGCTGCATAATAAAGCTTTACATGTTCAAAATGTTTGATAAACGCAGAAGCTTTGGGGCAAAATAATCAGTTCACATGTACGTGTGAACATAATCTCTGAAATCTGAACTTTGATTCACCTCAACCTTAACTATAACGCCACCTGCAGGCCAGTTGGTGTTATAGATTCATTTTTGGAGCATGTCCCACAGAGCAATTGTTTTTTTGTATAATAGCTCTAACTTCAGCATATGTAAGAATATGTTGAAAATGTAACAGCCTCCTATTTATGTAACAGTTCGATATCATTGTAAACAAGATTAGAGCAACAGCTATCTAACAGTGGGACTAAATGACAGAATCTGTCAAACCTATTTCAATATGATGTGAACAATTACTGCTAAATATAATAGTATAACATTAAGAGATGTAACCTATGTTTGTCTATGCATACCTCATGAGACCTACCAGCCTGATATTAAAAAAGTGTGAGCGTGTGTGTTTGTGTGTACCCTGTACTCTCCCAGTGCGTAGTGGCAGGACGCCTGCTGTATGAGGGCCCTGTGGTGCTCCAGACTGGCCTGACCTGAGGGGCTCTGCTGCCCAGGCTGAGGCTGCTGCACTGCAGCCATCTGGTGCAGGCTGGAGAGGGCCTTACGGTACTGTCCCTGGAAGGACACACACACAAACACACATAATAAGTGTATTTTCACAAACAGCTTATGGCAGTACAAGGAGAGATATTTAACACTTTTATACTCCCAATGAGGAAAACAATCAATTTTATAATTCCGCTAAATTTTAATCCACTTGTCATCAGTTGTCCAATTGACTCATTCTTTCAATATACTTGTTGCTTTATCCTGTTCTTTGTTTCTCATCCAATTATTAGGGCAATTATTACAGTCGCTCAGAGTAATCAATAAAATGTAATTTAGTCCCATACAAACTGAAAAAATACTGTAGAAAAAGTATAAACAACAGATAAAACGACAGCAGGCGTCTTGTCACATCATAATGGTTTCTTGCCTGATATATGATCATGTCAGTGAGGAATATCCTGAACCACAGCCAGCTGTCTGTCTTCCAAGAGGCACAGATCTTCTTGAACTCTGTTAAAATGTTACAAAAACAAATAATTAAGAGTTTTCCCACCCTTTTCTTTTTAAAGAGAATTAAAGACACTTTTTTTGTCTTTAATTTGACACTTTAAAGCCTTAAAAATACATCTGCAGCTGTTGTGGTTCCCGGTTTCTGATATCGTGTCAGAGTGACAGGACCCTCTCTTGGGGAGTAAAACCAACACAACACATATGAATAGAGGAGTTGTTTACCAGTTTCCAGGCCGTCGTGGGAGTGAAGCAGGTCCCAGCTTTCCCTCGCAGTTCGAAAGCTCTCCAGAGTCTCTGACCAGCTGGGCATCTCAGTCTTGTTCACCAAAATATGTCGGCCACGACCTTTTCCCAAGCCTTCCTCATCATCTGAGCTCTACAATGGCACACAAACAAACAAAGAATAAGATTTTAAAACAGAAAACAACAACAGTGAAACACGGTATAGTCACTTTAGTCCGATTGATCCTCACCATCGTCTTCTCTCTCCCATCTGCCAGTTTGCGTTTCTTATGTGCATGTTTAACTGCTCCTCTTTCCACCTCCACATCGTTGTACACCGAGCTCAAATCCTCTACGAGGATCCACGGCCCCGAGCTCAAAGCATTCACACCTGCCAAACAAACCCATTGTTTGATCTTTTAACCGTTTAGTGATAAACACCCTGTAGAACTAGTGTTGATTTGAACACAAAAAAAGAGGCTGACCCTGGAACAGTGCAGGCTGCACAGATGAGACATATATGAAGGCACTGCGGAAGAGGACAAGCGCGGCACAGATGACCACTTGACTGCAGCAGCGGGACCTTGTCTCTCCTTCCAGACCAGGCAAGTAGCGACACAGCTCCTTGACTCTCTGCAGCATATCCACATAACTCCTAAAGCAAAAGATAACAGACAAAAAAGAATACATAAAAAACATGTATGTATATAATATATGTGTAAGTGATTGAAACAATCTCTTTCCCTTTTCCTCTCACTTTAACAAATGATGAAACTGTTATTTGCTTGTAATTTTCAAACTAGTAATGTTGAGATTCTATGTTTATTGGTTCCTATAATGTAATGCAATGTAATATACATGCTAGTAAATGTGTAACTTTACTAGTGCTAGTAAATTTACTAGTACTAGAAAATGTACAACCTGTATTTTACTAAACACACATGTGCTGCCATGCAACTACCATTCATTATGATCGTAGTAGTAGTAGTAGTAGAATTAAGATCAGAAAGTCCTCTTAGTATAATACAGTGCAATTCAAAAGCACTACAAACTGACAGCCTCCAAAGGGCACAATTAAGTTAAATTAGTGGTTCCCAAACTTGATGGTGATCATATATTACACAAAGAAAAAAAACATGAAACACAGTAATGGCTTTTTGACAGAGAGACAGACAGACTACCTCTGTCCCTTGTCTCCCTGCCACTCGCAGCGTGCTCCAACCACGGCGAGGATATCCAACAGCCTCTCCCAAGGTTCTGCTACCACTGAAGACTTTTCTGACAGGCCATCAATCACATAACGCTGGGAGCCACGGGACACAGTGGGTGATTTCAGTGGCCCCCCTTCTTGAGAGCCTAAGACAAAGAACAAGTGGATAGAAAAAATATGAATGTATACCCTACAACATCTGAAGGTTTAACGTGATGGACTAGCACTAAGAGAAAAGGAAAGAGAAGCATCAGCAGAGTACAGCTTTACCCTGTATCTGTACATCAGGTGAGGGTCCACGGGTTACATAGCCGATGTAGAATTCAGCTGCTTTCAGCATGTACTTCTGCATCAGGCTGGCCGGCAAGCGCATGTCCATGTTTTTTATAACCAAAGGAAGGACATCACACACTGTAATAATAAGGAAGGATTAGTGTGAAAGTTATTGCTTAAAGGAAGTTGTTTTGGACTTAAGAGCAAGTTTGAATTTAAGCGTTTTCGCTCACCAAAAAGTTTTCTGAAGCAGTTGACAGGAGTCTCCACATTCTCTGATGCTTCCGCCTCCAACAATGTTTCTCCTAGATTGACCTAAACATACAGCAGAAAGTTACCAGTGACTGATTTAGTGATATTTACTCTAGGTTCAAATGTTGACATACAAGGTTTCTGCTATTATTACATACTCCGTGTTGGACCACAGACTCTGGAAAGCGTTTAAGAAGAAGGAGCAGCATTTCTGCTTTTTCCAAAGTGTTGAAACACTGCTCTGTGGCTTTCAGGAGCATCTCACACTGCACACGGCCCGGCAGTGTCTCAAAAAGCCCTGGGGGAGACAAACACAGAAAATATTGACATGCTTTAAATTTAGAAAAAAACAAGTGATCCACCCACACTTTGTCACACTCCTGACAGTTTGTTAAACTGCTCTTACCTCGTAAAAACTGAGCATGTTTGTCCTGAGAGTCACTTCGCAGTGCAGCTGTGATGACACTGATTTCTCGCCAAACAATGGGCTGATCTGGAAAGTTTATAAACCTTAAGAATGGACAAATTATTAGCAACTGTTAGCTCAGATTCAGCAATGGACCACAGAGGTGGTACTACACTATAACTTACATGTCATATAGTAGTCTCCCTGCCGATGCAGTCCTCTCTGCATTACGTTCAATGATGTACATTTCATACTGTGAAAACATATAAACCACATTTTAACAAGGGACTCATAACAGAGAATGCACTCATGTCAAACATGATAATAATTGACTACTTCATTCAGAGAAATGCAGTTAACTCTGGTAGTTTGACCATGAGCAGCTGAGGTAAATCCTTAATTTTACCTGCATGCTTGAAGTTAACCAAATACATTTACTGAGGTACTTTACTTGAGTTTACTTGATATTCTACTTCAAAAAATCTCAGATGGGAATGTTGTACTTTTAACTCCACTAAATGTATCCGACAGCTATGGTTACTTTACAAATCAAGATAGTTGGACGCAAACACAGCCTATCAAAAAAAATACAAACACAGCTGATTGACAAGAAATGAATTGGTATAATTCTTATATTCATGTAAAAACACTTAATGGTTCCAACTTCACACATGTTATGATTAACTGTTTTTTCTCGTGATTTATTTATTTATTTTTTAATACAAATTAAGGCTAGGACGATGGGGTTGGTCAAAACAAACAACGTTCAGGTGCCACTTCGGTCTCTGGGAAATTTTGACGGCATTTATCATTATGTTTTTAAGTTTTGCAAACCAGATGTTTATTGAATGAATGGAGAAAATGAATCAACTGATTAATCCATAATGAAAATAATCACGAATTAATAGTTCAAAATGGGCTCAACCTACTACAACGATAAAATCCTGCTTTCATATTATTGTATGAGTAATGATAATTTAATACATAATCGTATAACAGTCAAGGGGGCATTTTTTCTGCATTGTACTTTTACTTTGAATACATTTCCTCATTTGACTTGCATACTTTTTCTTACCGTCACCATGCCGAGCTGTAGAGGGGTATTGTTTACATTCTGGTATTAGTACTTTTACTTTTACTACCAGATGTGAATGCTGGTTACCTGTATGTTGAAGTCTGCAGGGTAAAGGGTCCTGGCAGTTATGAGCCAGGCTTTGGCCGCACAGGGATCATCGGAGACCAGCTCCCGGGCTCTCTTCACCAAAAACTCGCAGTCTTTTTGCGCTGACATTTTACATGAAACTAGCTTTCAATGCCGAAGACAACGAACTGAGCCCACCTGCAGTTCAGGCTGCAGCTTCATGCGAACGGTGGCTGAAACCAAACAGTTAGCCACCTTAGCATTAAGCTACAGATAGCCGCTCAGTGCGAAATATAAGGATACGGCAGGAAACATGGATATCTAACTCCTCTCTGACACCTTTGCTACAATTGCTCACCAGCCATATTTGTCAATTATCTCGTTTACTTTATCCACCATGAATATCCAGAAAAAGAAAAAGAAAAACAACTAAAGACCGTTTTTAAATTAACAGTCAAAGCTAACCATTTATTTACGTTACGACAATGGCGTTCAGTTATGTCGTAAATGTCGCAAAATCAATTTTGCTTTACGGTGAGCAAAACAACTAGAAAATAGTCAATTTAAGCGTTGTTACTCAACACATGTTATACATTATTATCCGGAATCCTGTAAAAACCCAAATCATCCACTATTATTTCCCTACAATAAAGAAGCTCTCTGAAGTCAGTTGTGTCTCCGGTCTCCAGTCAACTCTCAGGTCTGCAGCAGTGCGCATGCGCTAGAGATGCATCGCTGCGGTCACCTGCTGCTGCTGCAGACAGACAGACACGACCTACAGTTTTGGCCCAAGTATCTGCAGAAACCTGCACTCCAGCTGTCCACAGACAGGACAGCGTCTGGCGTAAACGGCAGGTAAAGACCAGTATATGGACCCTGCGGTTTCTGAACAGTGAGACGCTCTTTTGCCTGTCGACATTCAGTTCAATCATCAATCAACGCTTGACCGTTTTGACTCTGACCATGCTAGTCACTTAGCATGCTGAGCTGACATTCATGTTGCTGTAGCAGACAGGCATTATATGTGTTCTCGTGTCCTCTCTTTACCTAAAAAAAAGACTGAGGCCCACTCACTAGCACTGTTTAGCTAAGTTAAGCAGCATAGCAGTTTGGTGTGTAGCTAGCTAACCTTATTGAGCTAAACATGCTAGCCCGTCGATAATTTGTTGCTTTTGATCAAACCATTTATACTAATATTGCTTCGTGTTCTTCCTGTAATGTCAGTCATTTAAGTGCCATATGTGTGGATCGACCCACTGACAGAGAGCATGCTAGGACAACAGGAATGACACGGCAGGCTGGTTTGCAGGAAGTATTATTACACCGAGGGCGTGCTCCGAAGATTTAGTTATGGCAAAATGACTGGATTATGTAAGGGGGTTTGTTTTTCTTCCCTAATCTGTTCTGTGTCTAAAACACAGAAAGTGCGTTTTGATTTCGATTTTTTAAGTTATCCCTAATTTGAAGATATATGCTTTCCGCATTAAGATGACACATGACACAGCATACTGGAAGAACAGAACCATCAGCAGTAAAGTGTACTTACTGTACTTCCAATGTTAAAATGTTGCTGCTGTCAACAGTGTTATGTGTAATTTATATATCGTATAGGTGATGGAACAGCAGCGTATAGTTTGTTCATATTTGACAGACTGGAATGTTGGTAAATTCATATCCGTAATCTATTTTGGTAACTTAATAATCATTTCAGTGTTTTATTAAGCAAACATTTGCTGGCTTTGGCTGCCAAATAAAACATACCGTTTGAATATGTCCCCTTGGGCTTTGGGAAAGTATACAGGCGTTTTGGTTTTTTTTACTAAATTCTGATATTTTATTGACAAAATAGAAAAAGCAGTGGGCAGAATAATCAAGAATGAAAATAATCATGAGTTGCAGCCTTAGTAGTCAAATAGTTTCCTCTGAAAAGTTGTAATAATCATGTAAAATCTTACAATATGGAACTAAAATGACACCTAAAAACTACAATGGTTGAATAAATACTGTACTTTGAACACAGGGACTTTAAAATTACATAACAGGCCCTCAAAGGTCATTAGCTATGTGGCAGCTTGGTTTGGTCATACTAAACTGAAATTGTGTGTCAGGATTTCTTGAGTGGTATTTTGGTTGACACATTGTGACCTCTAATGACCTCAAACCTTTGCCATCACTCTCTCTTCTTGGTCTATAATTAGACAAACTGCTTTTGAACTAATTGTATTTAGACTAATTAAATATTTGATATTTTGCTTTCAGTTATTGGTATTGTATGTGGTGGGGTGTGGGATTCGTTTCTTTAATTTGAATATATGGTGCTTTTTAATGAACATTAAATGAATGGGTCCAATGTCTTCTTACGCTCGTAGTTGTATTCTCCTGCCCCATGGATTTATCAGTCTGTTGAGTTGTGTAATAACTCTTATCAGTGGCGAGTCAGGACAGCCTTGTTGTAAAAGTTAAAGGCAGGTGGCTGTATGTAACAGCTCAATCTGTTTAAGGCAACATGGAACGTGTAAGGGTTATTTCGTCTAGACTTGACATAACCATTAAACCATGTTGCTTTGATTAAATCCCATTTTTCTTGACCAAAATGTAGGTAAATGTGTATGTATGGGCCAGTTTCCTTTACTCTTCAATGAAGGCAAAAAATGCTATAAAATAATGTGTATATATATATATATATATATATATATATATAATATTTCCCCTCTCTTTTGCAGGGTCTATATTTAAAAAAATAAATAAACAGTGCAGTTCGGATGTGATGCTGGAGGAACAGGCTGTGGAGCACTGAGCCTCCCGATGGCTGTGAGCACCATGGACTCCGAGTCGGCCCGGACACCTCAGCCTCAGGCTGCCCTGACTAAAGGAGGCCGCTCCCTGCTCCCTGCTGGAGCTCTGACTGCCAGGCTGGGCACTCAAGGGAAGCACTATGTCTGCGGCTCCATAGCAGCGTTTACCAACATCATGGTGACTTTCCCAATCCAGAAAGTGCTGTTCCGCCAACAGCTGCACGGCGTGTTGGCCACTGAGGCGGTGCGGCAGCTCCAGAGGGATGGGCTAAGGAATCTTTACCGGGGCCTGCTGCCTCCACTGCTCCAAAAGAGCACTACAGTGGCCATCATGTTTGGCTTGTACGAGGACTTCTCTCGAGTCTTACTAGACCGGGCCAGTGGCAGCGGTGTCCCAGAGCTGGTCACACGAAGCTTTGCCGCTGCATTGGCAGGAACTACAGAGGCCATCCTGACACCATTTGAGCGTGTGCAGACTCTACTACAAGACCATCGGCACCACGGGCGCTTTAATAACACAGTCCACACCTTTCGGACACTTCTGTCAGAGTATGGCGTCAGAGAGTGCTACCGTGGCCTGGTACCCATACTTCTCCGTAATGGCCCGAGTAATGTGCTCTTCTTTGGGCTACGTGGGCCCATCAAGGAGCAGCTCCCAGAAGTCACTAGCAGGGCAGGTCATGTGGTTAATGATTTTGTATGTGGAGGGTTGTTGGGGGCAGCCCTTGGCATCATGTTCTATCCATTAAATGTGGTCAAGTCCCGGGCCCAGTCTCAGGTCGGTGGAGCCTTTCAGCCTTGCAGGGAGGTGCTGCTAACAGTGTGGAGAGAAAGGGGTGGCAGTGTGGCCATGCTCTTCAGAGGGGCCACCCTCAACTACCACCGTTCACTCCTCTCCTGGGGGATCATCAATGCCACCTACGAGCTGCTGCTGAAGCTTGTGTAAGGGGGAATGGAGACAGAGAAACGAAGAACTAGAGAGGAAGAGAAAGCATTTAAAGGGAAAAGCCTGTATGGAGTGATGGAGCCAGTTTGTTGAAAAGAAAGGAAAATGTTAAGTCCATGTACTTGCTGTTGAGCGCTATTTTTGGGACACTGGAGTTTCCACGACTGAAAGACAGCAGTGAAGTTGCACTTCTGACAGGGGCCAACAGTGTGAGACAACCCACCTGCCACATGCCATGACTATTAAGTGTCGTCAAAGTATTAAACACAAGACACACGCTTTAGCTTATTTACAACTTGTGCCAGGGTCCAATTGAAATGCCCTGTTTGCTCTCTGTACAAAAATGTTGTGGAGCAAACTGAACTCCAGCGCTTCTTTCTTCTTTTTTTTCCAAGCAAAGGTTACTTGACTGAATTAATTTTGTCCGTTCATGCTGTGTGCTGTGGTGCTTTGTAGACAACACCTGCCTGTTTGTGTGACCAAGAGCAATTCCTCTGTGAGGCCGTATTCTGCCACTTAACTGAAATGCTTTTGTACTTTTGACCATTAAAATTCCCCAAAACGTATTGTCAGGGAGAGTGTACTGAATTGAGTGGCCCTTTTATTTCTCTTCATGCTTCCTGTCCTCCTATTCGGCCCTCTATGTTCATGAGATCAGAAGACAGATACTTAATAAATTAGTGAGCATTACATGTTTTTTGAAATACTGTCTAGCAGACACACAGGCTATTTTAAATGGTTTCTCCTTTCACACATGATTCGTCTTTGCCAATTGGAACAGAAATGTTTTGTCAATCACTATTTGTCTTGATTTGTTTTTTTATGAAGTGGAACTAGCGTGTCATTTGAGAAGTGCCCATTGATGTCAGCAAAACCTACAGTTATTCCCAGGTCTTGTCTTTTTTATAATTTATTGAAAGGGAGAAAAAATGTCTAATCTAGACTTCTGTTTCAACAAATAATCCCACAGCAAATGTTTGAGATATCTTTTTTTTTTTTTTTTAAAGAAAATCTTTGCGGTTTCAGAAAAAGACCTTTGACATTCATTTTACTACACACCATTGCTGCTTTTGTTCATGTTCGGGCTACTGTTCACTCATTGAGTATAAAACTAAGTGCTCCTCAATGTTTGTTTCCTTTTTATGAACTTTATTATCACTTGTTTTATACATGTATCTCTCTCTCTCTCTCTTCACTCTTTTTATATCTTCTCTCACGCTTGCTCTCCTCTCTGTGTTGTAACATCTGTTGACATAATGGGCTCAGATTTCAAGCATGAGTAGATAGTGTCACCATGCAGCAGCTCTGGCTGGCTACGACAGCCCGAAGAGGAAAGGCATGCTGCTTGGACACTGAGAGAGACTGAACTGTAATGGTGCTGAGAGAAGACAGGGGCAGAGGGTAATGTTCAGTGGCACAAAAAGCTCAAGCTGCCATGTAAATGGATCACTTGGCCTATTTCTCCAATTCTTTTCATTGTGACTGTCCACAGTGTGCTGTTTTCTGAGCATTTTCTTCAGGATTTTCCAGGGTTTTCTCTTCAACACTAAGACTTTGCATTGAATTAGGTTTTGAAAAAGTGGGACACCCTCGCTTATATAAATGCTTTTTTATATATATAATTACCACTTTTCCTGAAGCACAAATCACTGAAATGAAAATGTTAAATCAATAATTGCAACCAAATGAAATTAAAATCAATCTATTAAACATGTTGAAGGTGAATACGTCTGTCATGTGGGTGTTTATGGGGATAAATGTGTCACATTTTCTCAAAGAATAAGCTTCATGCATAAAAAAATATACCAAATGATGATATTACTTATGTAATAGAGACACCCACACATTGTAAAACTGGTTTCTTTGTACTCTGACTGCAGTGCCAGTCCTCCCTGTGACTAATACTTTATGCTCCGTAATCCCTTCTTTATAATCAATCACACAAACATCACTGTCACAATGACGTTTTGTAGTAAGACTGAACAGAACTAATGCCGGATCACAATGAAGGATGGCGCACAAGCACACAGTGTAGTTTAACACCTTTCTGCTCCGTATTTCATCAGAGAAATGGTTCTTACAGCAGCTCTACACCGTCTGATCATGTTTTTTACGTGTGCGACTTTCTAGATTACTGTGTCAAGAAGTCAGACTGCAGATAATGATCAGATTAAGGGCAATCTGACATGGGGACTTTGGATCAGGGAGGGTTGAGCTACAAAGCCTCTGGACCTCCTCACTGTTTTCTTTCAGCCTAACAAATGTCTGTCTGACTATGATCTTATATGAAAACTTCAATTTTTTCCATTCAATATTCATTATTTAAGAATGCATTTTAATAATAGGAGTGGAACTGTTACTCTCTAACTGAGCTGGCTCTCTGTGAATAATTTAGAGACATTCCCAGTACCAAAAGAGAAAAACTAGGTCCCAGTGCTACATGCATAGATGAACACTGCCTTCGTGGAAGTATAGCAACTCAGTGCTGGGAAATAAATCCCACCGTAATCCTCATTAACAGTATTAGTAGTGCAGTGATGGCACAAGTCGAGAGGCTATTTAGGCTGCCTAGGTGTATCTTCATTCTGTCTGCTGTTGTTGAAATATTCAGCCCTGGGTTCAAAGACAGGGCAGGATTCTTAATTTAATGTCGTGACCTGATTTGTAGTTCAAAATTGACCTGAAAGTTGCTACATGAACAACTGGTCCATAGACAAAACCCAAGACACCCCAAGACGTTCAACACTGTTAAAGTCAATGTGTAATTTATTCTCAAACAATACATTTCTTGGTACATCGACTTCATTGTACGTGGGTACGGAAAAGTGACTGCTCATGTAAGAAACACAATGTCCTCTTTGAAAATGAAATGCTGATGATACACTTTTACCATTGAAGAAACTAAACAAGTTGGTGGCACAGGCACCTTTCACTGTTTTATGAACAACTAGAGATGCTGTTGAGACATACAGTATGTCTTGATGTTAGTGCTATGATGGAAAGTGCTACTGGGCATTACCTCCATGACAACTGGAAGCTCTGAAATCTCCCACAAGAGATCTGTCTTCTTACTTTTGAACTGTAGCCACCTTGACAAAATGTCCCCCAGTCATCAATTTGGAAGATTAAATATTTAACCAGCTGTCTGCGAACACTGAAGCAGTCTTTATGTCGTCTAATCCTTTTATCATATTTGTATACACAACTGCTGGCTTGATTACCCTCTTGGTGTCATAGGTAGCTCAAGTAAATCCTCCAAATTGGATGGCTCATTAAATGATTTGGCATCATGTGACACAGATGAGTTGTTAAGTGAACACTGTACATCAGCAAACTGATCGAGCAATGTAATCCTTTTTACTGACAATTCACAGACATTAGTTTAGACAGGAGTCTTTATATTGAAAATGCAAATGGCATGCAACTTTGCACAATGTTGCAATCCATTATGCAGTAAGTTATCCCGAAACAAGACAGAGTCCAACATTCCAAACAAAGAAAGCAACCATTATATTCAGATAAACATAATGCAACTATTGTTGTTTTTAATGTTGGCACACAAAAACAAGGACACAGTATGTGGAGGGGTGAGGAGTTTATGTTTGCATAGCCATAAACTAAAGTAGAGACAGAATAGGACACAAAGATATAAATGTATATCTACAGTTCTGACACCAGCATACAGCTGTCAGTCCATCTGTCAGTCAGTTTGTTATTAATAAGGTGGTGCGCCCAAAGAGGAAACCGGAGTGGGGAACAGTTGTGGCTCAGTGTTTTAAGACTTTGGATCTTTGCTACATCTGGACATAGTTTAACAGTCACCCTTGTGCCTAGTCAAAAACCTTTTTTTTACTACATAAATAAGTTCCCCTGTTTTGCTTCCTGGGCCTCATCCACACATTCCCAGAAAATATATATGTTATGTCCTTTGGATGAAAACTAGATCAATGTTATATTACTGCATACGTTTGGGTAATGGGTATTTGAGTATTTCCAAGAGGCATTCGCTCACAGTCAGTCAGGACCAGGGAAAGGGTAGAAAAAACATTTTACACAAGGGTGTGTGTCTCATAAAAAGGTGCAATCTGTAACAGTCAAAAGTGCTCTCCCTGCTTTGAAATGGTATAGTTTTGTATTCCATTTATATGTGACTGTTTTTGAAAAACTAAATCCTTAAAAAGGTGCACATATAAAACAAATCAGTTAATAACTGTATTTTTGCAAGTGTGATAAAGTATATTATCTGTACTTTGTCAGTAAAACGTAGTGTTGTACTAAACTTGAAAAATGACAATTTACAGATTACACCTTGTGGAGTGGAGGAATCTTTAAAGCAGCAATAGATAACATAATACTGTCTCAAAGAGAAGGAAAAATAAAAATTCCAGTGACATCCATAGTTTTTTTTTCACCAGAGACCTGCACATCACAGACCATGGTGCAAATATTGTAAAAATAAATACATAAATACGTACATGGGTTATCCATCCTTACATACATACACATATTGTATCATAAAATAAGAGAATTATAAGATAATTATAAAATTCATATATACAAATGCATAGCCCATATGCGTCCAAGAAGAGGCCAAGCAATGAAGTTTCCTCTCTTCCTTTAGGGTTTTGTTTGGCGTATGTGTTTTCCATGTGGGTGTGTGTAGTGTGGGTTAGAGTCCGTGTGCTGTGGTGTGCATGGCACTTACTGTACAAGAACACAGGGGTTACACACCAGATCGCACTGTGCTGCTTCCTCTTGTCTCACCTCTAAAGTCAGTGGGTTATTAGTGAGTAAAAGTTCACAGGTCAAAAGTTGAGAGGTACGTGGCCCGGCGTGCCCGCAGTGTCTGGTGTGCGTGTCCGGAAGAGCTGTGTGAGCGCAAATACGGACGAGATGAGCACAGTGCAGCGTTTGGCTAGGAGCCTCACCCCATCACTCTCCCCCTGACCCTGTCCCGACCCGGAGAGGCCCACACTCTTACCCCCAGCCCCGCTCCCAGTTCCAGCTGTCTCAACAGCCCCGACAAACTCCCGGTACAGACTCACAATCTCCTTCAGCTTGTCCATGGCCTCCTGACCGTCATCGTCCTCGTCCCCATGGACTAGACTCGCATTATGGCAGATGTCACAACCAGGACAGGGGTTTGTTCGCAGACAGGCTGCTGACAGCTGCACCAGGGCACTGAAGCTGTTAGATAAAGAGCGTAAGGCTTCATCAGGAGCCCAGCCGACACGTGTGGCCCGCTGACACCCAGATGCCAATCGTCGAGCCTCTGCTTGGAGGAGACTCCTTTCGGCCTCCGTCATGGCGCCGGTGCTGGTCCCAGTACAATTTGAGTCCGGTGCTGGGATTATACCACCTTCAGTTCCATTGTGATTTAGGTCGGGGCCTGTGATATTATGCTGTGGGTCTTGACACAATGTTTGTTGGTCAAGTGCTCCCCTCTCTAAGACCAGCAGAAGTTGGTCTATATCTTGTCGCAGGGAGGCAAAACCTCCCTTCAGGCCACCATAATTCTTGTTGGTAAGTGTACGAAGAGGACCACTAAATGAGTTTGTGGGGGAAACTGGACGTGAAACTAGCGGACTGAGTTCAGAGGAGGCAGTGGAGAAAGTCGAGAGTGGGCGGGGGTTGTCTCTCAGCAGCGACAGAATATTAGGCTTCGGAGAAGGTGTTGTAGGAGAAGATGCAGGTGCAGGTCGGGCAGGTTTGGGACGTGTGCGGCGTGAGAACTCGTAAACTGTAAGCTCCTCATCAAAGCTAATACCATCCTCAGTGTCTCCACTGAAACAGTTGGCGTAAACGGTGCGGCAGCCACAAGCCTCCCGGTGCTGTTGTGGAGGAGTCGTGTCAGCAAGTGAGGAGGTAGGTGAGTCACCTCCGATCTGCATGGCGGACACACCTCCCAACCCGACTGCTGAATGGGGCCGCGACTGAGGCTGCTCTGATGAAACAACACTGCCACTGTGTGCACTATTCTCTCTGAAAGTCAGATTGGGATGGGAGCCATTTGTCCCATTGGCCTTCTTCATGTGTGAGGTTACATCCTGGGCTTCTTTGATTGTAGCAATGACAACCTCAGCTCCATCCTCTAAAAGGTTCACTTTCCCTCCTGCTTTTGAGGTCACAGTTTCCTTTTCCTTGACAGGGGTCTTGTTTAAGTCTGATAAACCGCTGGCTACAGACAAGCCAGAGCCAAATCCAGATGTGTCTCCATTAATGGAGCTAGTTGAGGGATAGTCCAGAGTTCCCAAAATCTCCTGGGAACGGGTCATGTACCACGGCAGAGCCTGGATCTTCCCTCTTAGGGCAGAAGCTGGCAGTCTGCCTCCCAGGCTTGAGGAGCTGGTCCTCAGGTCTGATCCTGATCCAGATCTTCCAGGCTCTCTGCTTTCAAGGCCGCTAACACCTTTGCTGGTGGTTGAAGTGAGGGAGGTGGTAAGCGTGAGAGGTGCATCTGTATTTTTGGGTGACAGGCTTTCATGACTCAGTGAGACCCTCCTGGATCCAGACTGCACGCTGCCATTGCGGCTGCTCCAAGGATTGATTCCATTTGGCGGAGTGATGCTATCCTTAAAGATCCCTTTGCTTGGATCAGTTGGAGATACAGGAGAGCTAGCAGGTAGCGATAAGGGGTGGAGGGTTTTGGGAGAAGTTGGTTTTGGGGGCACTGGAGGGGGAATGGCTAACTTTGTACCTGAATTAGAGCGAGGGATAGGGGGAAGGTTTGGTGGCTTTTTTGTGGGTAGGACAGTCCCATTGCTTTTCCCCTCAACTTTAGGAGTTGAATTTTCATCTAGAATGTATGCTTTGTCATTTGTTCCATTCTCATGCATCAGATCTTTGTTCTTTTTTGGGCTATTTTCTTGCCTCTTTGTCTTTTCCTCAGTTTGTGGTGTTTTAACGGGCGTTGGTTGCTTGCTGCACCGCACTGCCGTGATCAGTGGAGATGACAGAGGCAGTCCACCTGCCCCAGATGTGACGGACTTGAACTCCATGGTGTCTGGCTCCATTTCTAGAAGTTCAGAGGACAGACGTCCAGAGGCATCCCCGTTGCAGTGGGCATATGATCGCCCATGCTGGGGGGATTTGGGAGGAATGATCTGAGGTTTGGGAGGCAGCTGGGGCTTAGGTGGTATTAGTGGTTTCACCTTAACTTCAGGTTTCTGAGATGGCTTTGGTAGACTGGGCTGTTTGTTGCTAAGTTGATTTGTGGGACCTTTAAGCATCTCCACTTCCTTCTTGATTTTAGAGGATTTGGATTTATTGGCAAGCGGGGAGGACGGCTCTTTCCCCGGGACAGCTGAAGGACCATTCCAGCTTCCACTCAACCGATTAGCGTTCCGCCGGTCAGCCAGCTCAGCATCTGTGAGAGAGAAACAAATCAGAATGAAAGCATAGAAAGAGAAAGACATCAGTGAATTTACACAAAGCTTCCCCTTGAATCACTTTAATATCCCAGTGTTGTCACAATCCTGTCGTTACATAAAATAACCCAAAGAACCTTCACAAAGGACACATTGTCTTATTTATTAAAAGTCATTACTAACAGGCTGTAAACAAACCTGATAGATCAGGAACCGGAGGAGTAAACCTCTCCTGTGCATCGAAAAACTCATCTTCAGACTCTGAGGCGGTGTCTTTGACCAAAAGAGCTGGTTTGGGATTGGGCGAAGGTGTCAGGAATAGACATTCTTCGTCCTTGGAGAGGCGCTGCTCCGCTTTGTCCAAAGGAATTGAACTTGTCCTTACTGGGACTTTGGGAGGGACCTTTTTCTTTCTTTTAATGGGGGATCTATCAAAGGGTATGCTGTCAATCATTCTCAAATCTCTTGAACTAGGTATCTTGGAAATACGTCGAAGTCCTTTCAATACCTGCTCTTCCTCCTCCTCCTCATCATCATCATTGTCATCGTCACTAGTAGCCTCGGGTGGGCTAGGGAGGTAATCAGCCTTGGAGAGCTCAGCAAAGCAAAGACAAGAGTTGTCATTGCCACGGTAGTTGAGGTTGGTGGGTCGCAGGGGCCCTTGGTGTTTTGGCTCCAGGAGGAAGGGGTGGTGAACGTCCAAGCTCGGTAGATCTTCGCTTGTGCGTGTACCACGGATCGCATCCAGACGAGAAGGGGCTTTGGCTGCAGCACTGCCCTCCTCCAGGGCAGCACTCAAGGAGCCGCTGGACAAACTGGAGAAGCTGCTGGTGACCCGTGGGTCAGTGTGGTACCAGGACGTCTCAAGGTTCATTTCTTCATCCATAATACTAAATTTTCGCAGACCACTTCCTGTTGCTCCTCCTTCCTCTTCACCCTCATTTTCCGTACCTTCTGTTGTCACTATTATCTTCACTTCCTGTTTGCCTTTATGCTCCTCTCTTTCTTTTCTTTCCTCTTCTCTCCTCTTCTCTTCCTCCGCCCTCCTCCTTTCTTCCCAGTCCTGACTTGCTGGGTCTGGCCGTTTGCAACTCTGAGAATCCATGGGGTCATCCTCATCTGTTGAGTCATCTGAGTCACTGCAGCAGCGAGACACATAGCCTAATAACGCCACAAAAACACACAAACAACATGTTAGTTAAATTATTAAAGCAGGGTATGTTTTAAAATGTGATAATTTTATGTGGCTTTTTCTAACGGTATCCATACTGGCTGATGACGTACATCAGTATGTGATGTAAAAAAAGTATCTATGAAATGGCCAATGCCAGAAAGTGACTATTTTAAGTGAAACAATTTTTGCTCACTTGATAGGGATTCATAGCACACGCCCTCTATTACGGCGAACTTCCCACACACACCTTCTTCAGCAGGAATCCGGTGCACCCTCACTTTGGGGCGCCCCAGACGGAAGACATTGACACTAGGATCCACAAGGAGTTTGCAGTAGCCTCCAAGCAGACACCCTAAGTCTTTGGCTGCCAGAGAGTCCATCAGTAAGGCAAATGGCTGCAAGGGGGAGGGCATTGCAAGGTAAAGTGATTAAAGCCAAAGGGTAAGGGAGGAAAGGCGAAGGAGCAGGAGAAAGAGGGAGAGAGAGTCCAGTCAATTAGCTTTACATAGCGACTACACACCATTAGTCCCTGAGGCTGCATACTGTTTGTGTATTGGAGGAGAAATGCTTGGCCTATATTTACTCAAGCATGAGCTTTGGTGTGAATATGTGGTGAGTGAATATCCATTTTTTGTATCTGTGTCAGTGTATGAGTGTCTACGTGTTGATGAATAATAGAGTCTAGTATCTCAGTGTCTTTCTTACCTTCATGTCGTGCAGTGAGATGCGCAGTAGGCTGACTTTGTCCGACTCAGAGAGCAGCTCCACTCGGCTGATGCTGCTGAACTCCACCAGTGTAGAGATCATGTTGAGCTTGTGGTTAATCACCTGACTCATCCCATACTTGGCTCCCACCAGCAGGCTGACCAACACCTCCCTGTCCTGAAGCTGAGTGTAGATGAGAGTTAGGTGCAAATGTGTTTTGAGGTGGAAGATAACATAGATGCGTAGAACCTTTTGAACAAGATCCAAAACTACATCCCTTTGCAAGCAGACCCACCAGATGATATCAGGCTCTAAATGCTTACCATCATCGTAGCTGTGTAGGACCGTCCCCCATATGAAATGAGCTCTCCCAGCTGAGTGAGGTAGGCCAATCGAGCCTGAGTTGCAGAAATGACCTAAAACACGGCAGCAGACAAAAAAGACGAGGGACGAAGAACAGTGAAGCAGACAGCAAGGACACAGAATGACAGAAAACCAGGAGGGGGAGTAATAATTCTCTCCATAGAGAAATATGCTGCACTTATTTTCACAGAAACATTACCCAAGCCAGATAATTATTATTCCCTTTAGTAATCAGCCTCCCACCCACCATCTATCGTCCTCCCAACCTGCTGTCACTTTACCACACTTTAAACCTCAGGGAGATTAGCATTAGCAAGTGTCAGCTAAAAAGTACCCTAAACCCACTACTAAAGTGTCACTATCTATCTCTTTACGTCTTGCAATGTCTCCGTCCACTCATCCATCACTCAGTATGTACCTTCTGGCGTGGCTCTAGCAGGGACTGGATCTTTTTGAGGTGGTAGCTGATGGCTTTCCTCAGGTCCTTCTCCCTCATGTTGCTCAGCAGTGTGGGAGAGATGAAGCTGTCCATGCCAAACTCCTTCCTGTCATCACCACACAGAGGAAGGATTAGCACACTGATACATATTTATAGAACTCTGTAACTGTGAACACAGTGCACCTCATGTACTATGCATTCATTTATATATCATTGGGGAATAATGGAGCACCATTTAAAAGGCACAGGGAGGGGAAGTAAGACAAATGTGGACATGTTGGACAAGAACTGTGCACTATGATGCAGCTCCAAAGTAAAGCTTTATTTTCACTGAAACACCAAACTGCACTCTAATTGTGTCCTGCGTCACTAACCATTTGTCAGGTTAATACCGAAATGCAATACACATACGAAGGTGACGGTGAAAGTGAGGCTTACATTAGATTTTCTGGTAACATTAGATTTTCTGCATAGCTACGCACATTATTGTTATTAGTAAGTTATTAGTTATTACAGTTATTAGTATAAGTAGTATGTTGATATACATATACTGTATGTTTTTAAAAATAGTTGGCCTCGGGTCTAATCCCTGAGGGAATCAGTAAGTCTACCTACCAGTAAGTTTGATGTTCCTACACCCAAAAAGTTGAAATAAAATATTTTTACCTCTTTCCATGAAATGGTTGTGACAATGTGATTTATTCTTGACAGATAAAGTGTATATCTTCTCAAAACTTTATTAATACATCTCTTCCAAACATATCACAATGAAAATAAAACCACAATAAACAGAGGATTGTGTCTGAAAACAAAATTATTCCAACTTTATGGGCGACCATGTGGATTAAACCAAATACAGACTTTACCTAAATTTAAAATTAAAATTAAAATGCATATTGTGATTTGTGGAGTAGGCATGTGGAGTATCCATATCTGCTGATGTTGCTGTTTTCTTTTTCCCATAAGCTGCCACTAGATGTTACTAAACAGTCATATTTTAACTGAGCTGCACTCACGACTGCATAATCAGTTTAATTTGAGCCAGAAAAAAAGCCTACGTCTGCAACACACAGTCTATTTATGACTGCAATGACGCATTTAATCATAATAATCTGGGACTGGTGAGTCAGAGTAGGGGTCTTTTGATAGATCTGTGCTTATGTGCATTTATAGCTTTATGTGTGAAAAAGAAGGACAGAGAAACACAGAGAGAGGGAAATTGCAAAAAGAAACTTCTGATCCGCACACAGGAATTAGGGCAAACACACACCCTTGTGCAAAAATGCAACAAAAATTCCAATCACATTAATAGATTATGCATTTAGAGCACACACTTATCCGAAACAAATTACAATGATTGCAGCAGTAGAACAAGCTCGAACCCTTAGAGCACAAAAATTACAAAAAACACTGGGGAGTGTTGGGGTTAGGACCCTACTGTCCCTCCAGTGTGACCCGAAAAAAAACCCAACACATATGACTCACGTAATACTCTTGATAGAGGCCCTGGTCTGTCCACAACTGTCTAGTCTCTCGTGCATGTGCAGGGCGGCAAGGCGGAGTGCAGTGTTACACTTCATTTCTACTGCAAAACGCTCCTGCAGCACGTCCCCAACACTCTGCAAACACACACACACAGTCACGGACGTTACAAATACGCATGCAAATTGCAGTAAGCATACCAAGCTGAAAAGCCCCATGTTTTTATATTTACTTGTTTAATATACCAGCATTAACTTCAAGTCAGACATGCAAAATACACAGCTCATGAACATCTTTACAAGTAAACCAACATTGGGACACTCAATGTGCCACTCTTACAGCAAAACAAACACAGCAGGAGGCAAAGACTCCGCTAAAACAATAAATCATGGTGACATAAATGGCACTCCCAGAGCTTTACTGTGCAACACAAATATGCGAAGACAAATTGCGGCTTTGAGGCTTTTCATCCGGTGTTGAAATATAGTCGCAAAGTTGAGCTACATAACAGCACGTATCTGACTGTATGTACTTTGTTAACTTACATAATTTAGTTTACAAGGTAAAACAAAGTCACAGTAATACATCTTATTATATGGGATGGGCTGTTTTGAACCAATATAAGGAACACACATGAAGCAACTGCATGTTAACTCCAAATGTCTTTCCAATTCTGATTCTTGTGCTATTGTTGTAATGTTTTTAGAGCAGTTTTATCACGCTACAGCAAGTTTCCAGCTCTATTAAATATCAGATGTACAGCTACATTTGGAAAGTGGCCATTTTTTGTTTTTAGAGTGTAAACAGTGGGGTGGAATGGCTCAGGAGGCAGAACATTCATCGATTAATGGGAAGGTTTGACACTTTGAAACTGTCAAAGTGTCCTTGTCAAAGACACTGAAGCTGCTATTGATGAGCAGGTTTGCACCTTGCATATGAAAGTGTGTGTGAATAGATGAATGTTGACAGACATGTAGTACAGTACAGTGCTTTGAGTGGTTGCCAGTTTTAAAAAGCGCTTTATAAAACTTATTTATCTATAAATGTCATCCTTTTACTATGTGAACATTTAGACTTGTTAGAAGATGGACAGAAAGAAAAAAATATATTGTAAAAATCTTTATTCATTGATAATCTATGCTTCTCAAATGTGCAATATCTGTGAAATACAAAAAAGCAAACAAAAAAACATCAAAATAAAATAATAATAATAATAATAATAATAATAATAGTAATAATAATAATAATAATAATAATAAATGCCAATTAGCAGCCATGTAAGTATTTATGTATATAAGGTGTATATAATCTATGTATATTATATATTTACATGTCTTATTTTTTATTCTTTATTCTGTTTTTTTATATCTTTGTACTTCCCCGTCTGTATCTTGAGCAGCTGTAACATCTTAATTTCCCCACTTTGGGATAGATAAAGTCTTATCTTATCTTATCTTATCTTATCTTATCTTATCTTAGAAAGTCTTACTCTACATGAGAGAATTAGCTTCTCTGACCTGTAAAAAGAGGTACTCAAAGGTAGAGGGGTCATCCTGCAGCAGGTCCATGGGGTCTCTGGGGATGAAACACACCCTGAACAGACATCTGTAGTCATGGGAGTCTTTTTTCTGCACCACCTGGTGAAGATTGAAAAAAAAATGGACATTTAAAGATGCACACAAGCTCTAAGAATAAAAATAACACTGCATCCAATCATTGCTGAGTTGTAGGTCTGCTGTTACTGTTCGAAAGTTAAAATAAATTACACCTAATGATGAAATGAATTCTACAAATACTTCATCTGTTTTATGCATTCATAGTGTCCTTCACCTTCTGTATGAGCTCGTCTTCGTGCAGCAGCAGTAGTTTGGTGATGCTATACTGTTGCTCTAGCACCAGGGCAAAGTACTCGATGGCCCGGATGGACAGTTTATCCTTCAGAGTCAGCACAATGTCCTGGAATGGTGAAAAACCAACAGTTCAGACCCCCTTAGACAAACATGTTCCATCCCCGTCTGCTGATGGCAGATGGTCAAATCTGATCCCCCCCCTGGTCAGTTTCCCTTTGGCTGGGAATACAAACTGAAATACAAATACAAAACCTGCTACAACAATAATAATGTGCTCATGAAGACGACAACAGGCATGAATGTACTCACGGTGAGCTACTGATCCAATTATGTACCTTCTATCTCATTATCCTGATTGTATACATTACACCTCTCTGTCTGCAAGGGCACAACTGGACTCAGATATCTAGAGTCACTAAAAAACAAATCCAGCTTGAAACCAGTGCTGAATCACAACACACTCTTCTTCTCAGTTTTAAATGTTTCATAACTTCTCTTCCTCCTACAGAAGCAATATAATTATTATTTCTTTTTGTACTTTTCCACCATCAGGAGCAGTCACAGCCTACACACACTCTCCCAACCTTGAGGCGATCACAGCATAACTTGTGGTGTGCCTAATTACAAAATACACCCACTCATTTCTAGGAAGCCTTTCACAACTAGATCCACTGTTTGGTCTCTTAATGCACATGGAAACCTGAGAGGGCCAATGATTGGATCCTTTGAGGATGATAATATAGGCAACATAATTAATCTATAGCGATACTCATTTTTATAAATGGTAAAATGGACCTGCACTTATATAACGCTTTTCTAGTCGCTTTGCAACCACTCAAAGAGCTTTACACTACAGACTGCGCTCATTCACCCGTTCACACACATTCATGCTGGTGGCAGAGGCTACCCTAAACGGTGCCACCTGCCACCATTGGGAATTCATTCACACACCGATGAACGCAGCATTGGGAGCAATTTGGGGTTCAGTATCTTGCTCAAGGATACTTCGACATGTAGGCTGCCGTGGACAGGGATCAAACCACCAACCATCCGATCACTGGGCGAACGCTCTACCAACTGAGCAACAGCCACCCCTTATTATATTGTGTCTCATTGTTGCTTATTGCTATAGTTACAGTAAGATTAGTACATTCAGCCTTTTACTTTGGGCAACAAGGTTTTTGGTTCAGTTTGTTTGTTGTCTGTTTGTCAGTGGGATTACAGAAAATTACAGTCCCTATTATCATGAAACTTGGTGAAAGGGTGCAGCATTGGCCAGTGAAGAACCCATTACGTACACTTTGGAGCAGATCTGAATCATGGGGCGGATACACTTATACTCTTTCACTTTCCTTGAGAGACAGCCTTAATCATGGCCTTGCTGAAGGTCTGCACTCTCCAAGTGCTCTTCTAGATCAGCTGGGTTCCATTTTGTCAAATAAATGAACACATAAAATGTTGCTCATTGGCTTTCGTAGAGCACACTGGTATTGACAAACATGTCAGCCGCCCAAGAATGATGCTGCCAACTCCTTGGCCGCACAGTAATGAGATGCATCATCCAATTACCCATCTGCCAGTCTAGATTCATCAAAACTGACACAGTAGTGAAGCAGTTATGGTCTTTTAAAGCGCTAAACTTTGACCATCCATTTTCACCAACATTCTTTGATAAAAGTGTCCCTCTCGAAAATCTGCTTAATACACACCTTGACAGTGGTGCTGTTGTCGAACTTGAAGGCCTTGGTCTGTCCGTTCTCTAAATAAACTTTGAGGACATTGGGCAGGAAGAGAAGAGAGTTTCCCTGAAGGAGAGAAGTGAGAGATATCATTGTGGTTAGACAGGAATCAATATCAAACAAGAGATAAAATAGAAAATAAATGAGAAAATAAATCCAAATGAAGTCTGATCAAAAGTGTGAGAGATGAAGAGATGAGAGTCACTCAGCCTTCAGTCTGGGTGCAATAAGCGTTTTCCAACCTGAGTGTGCCCGTTGACCACCACCTCCTCTGCAAAGCGCACTTTAACTGGATTACTCCTCAGACGAGCTCTCTTCTCTGCCGACATGATGGATGACTTGGGATTCTGCAATACAAAGACACGCACCACCGACATTATGTGAGGGCTGGACCACCGACTAAGACACACACTCTTGTTGAGCTCAAACAAGTGAGATGACACAATAAATTCAGAGAGCAACAAACTGTGGGACACCAAGGGCAATCAAACAGTCAACAAGCATGTATTTACATTTTAAACATCACAATCTAAAGTAATGTGAAGGCACTTAATATGGATTTACAGTCACATGCTTGGAAACACACAGAGCTTATGTTTTATTTTAATGACGGATGGTGTAATGACTCTTTGTGAATGTGTGTTTGTGTTGAGCGGGAGGTCATCAATGTCTTCTTTGTACTCACTGTCATGTGTCGCAGGATAGTCACATTGATACAATCCTCCAAGTCCCTGGGGCGGAGAAACAATGCACACACACATAAACACACACGGTTGCGCGCACATGCACACGAGAGAGATTATTATCTTTCTGTCCAGCTGTCAAGTAAGCACTTTCTCCTCTGACCTTTGCCCTTAACTTGTTAAGCCTTTCTCACACACACACACACACACACACACACCCTTACAAATGAATCACACACTCAGAAATGCACTCCAGAAAACAACTATGACATGGCACTTAATCACTGGATGGACCGGACACACTGGTAGGTCATCACTGGTTCCAGTAACTGAAGTGTTTTGTCATCATCCAAAGAAGGAAAGTACCTTAAGCATCACAAAGCTAGATAGATAGATAGATAGATAGATAGATAGATAGATAGATAGATAGATAGATAGATAGATAGATAGATAGATAGATAGATAGATAGATAGATAGATAGATAGATAGAAAGTAATTCTCACCTTAAGACATTTTCCACCTGCTCAGCGCTCAAGTCCTCCAGCACTGTATCATTAATCTGCAGCACCTGGTCTCCTGGGTACAGTATCCCATCTGCAGGACTCCCTACACATAGACAAACACACACACACACACACACACACACACACACACACACACACAACCACAATGAAGTGTCAGCGCTTGCATAAAACAAAAACCCAGCTGCAAACGTGGGCTTGCACTTTCAGTTCAGTGAAAAGGGAGATATACACACATACGCAGACACACACACACAAAATGACACATATGGTTATTCAACATGGCTGACTCAACACTGTTCAGCTGAGCTCTCCAGGATGTGAGGGGTTACAGTTATTCTGGTTCTCATCCAGCTCGGCTTCGCTCTGCTTTCTCTAGTTATTTATACTCATTTGTCTTGAGGCAAGAGAGCACGACTGAAGCACAGCAGTTTCAGCTTACTCTAACACACACACACACGCATATATAAGCATACTAAGTGTATTTATGAGCAAACACATACGCCCATGCACACATATTTTCACACACCCCGACTGAATGGCAAAGCCCCTTCTGTCCCTGATTTTTGACCCACTGACGGCATCCAACACTGCTTTGCAAGCTTACACACACACACACCACACACACAGGGTACACTTGCACACATTCCCTCTCTCCTGCCAGACAACCCAACCCCACCCCCCACCCAGTCAAGCTTTCATGTCAGCGCTGCCAATATCCTGATCTGTGCGGTTTTTCAAGTCCCCTCCCTTCCTCCTCTTTCTTTTTTCTATCCTTTCTTCCTCATCTACCACTCTCCTCTCACATTCACCTCCTCACCACCACAACCTCACTGACTTCTCCCACAGCCAGAGGCATCACCCCCCTCCCCCTCCCCCACCCACCCCTCGAGCACTCTGCACACTTTCACACTCATTATTTTGCTCTCTTTTCCATATTTGGAGCCTGGCTGTTGTCTATCGGTCTTCCTGCTGTTAAATCTTGTCTCCTGTTATCACTTGTCTCTCTTTTTGGCAGCAGATAGCAATTACAGAGCTGGTGGCAGGGTGGGATCCTTTATCAGCTTATTTTACAGGACAGACATAAAAGTAATGGATCAGTCTCTCTCACCCCTCCCTCTCTCTTTTTTCTACCCCCACCCCTAGCCCCCGGCCCCCTCAAAGTTGCCTAAATGAAAAGTGATTGAATTTAAAAAGGATGAGCAGGTGGCTCTGTTGTTTCTGCGGCTTTTCTGGCACCGTGCCCTGCAGTTTGAATTCCAGTGGAGAGTCAATATGTGTGTGTGTGTGTGTGTGTGTGTGTGTGTGTGTGTGTGTGTGTGTGTGTGTGTGTGTGTGTGTGCGTGTGTGCGCGTGTGTGTGCGTGTGCACGTGTGTGTGCGCGTATGTGTGTGAGAGAGAGAGTGTGTGTAAATCTGTCTTGCTGCAGGGGTGCAATGTTGCATAAAGCAGCATAAGCAAATTGATGTTATCCACCTCGACAAACACGTTACACACACGCCATTATACGTACCTGGGACGACGTCCCTGACCAGCAGGGGTGCGTTTGTGGTGAGGATGAAGCCATGTCCAGTGCTGCTGTCCAGGACCGGGTCCCTTGTGATCTGCAGCGTCAGCTTGGCCTGGAAGTTTTGATTGGACAGACTGTTGGAGCGCTGCGACCTCCCATCGCCTAGCAACCGCTCTCTGCAGAGGTCAAACAGGGTAAACAGGTAAACAGCTTGGAAACTACAACACTGTGGTCCTTCAAGTATAAATTCAGGCGGATCGAAGGGGAGACAGTTACAGTGTTCCTGTTAACTTTAATAATCTTTTTTTTTTCAGCAAAACTCAAAGGGACTGTTTTACAAAACAGAAAGAAAGCAGGAACAACTTCACATTTTTGCTTTTTAAGTAACTGAAATGAGTAATCAATCACCAAAATAGTTGCCAATTGATTAGTCTTTTGACTAATCGATGAATTGCCTAATCTGATCAGTTCTGAGACACTACAGCAGCTAGCTACTCCGTGATGCTGCACTTTAGCACAGCAGTGCTCTGAGCTAAATGCTAACATCAGCATGCTAACATGCTTCCAATGACCGTGTTAACATGCTGATGTTTATCAGGTAAAATGTTTGCTTACCATCTTAGTTTAGCATTTTAGCATGCCAAATTTGCTTATTAGCACTGAACACAACTGAGGCTGATGTCATTGAGGTATTTGATATACACTCACCCACCTCTTTACTAGGTACACCTGTTCAACTGCTCGTTAATGCAAATATCTAATCAACTAATCACATGGCAGCACCTCAATGCATTTAAACATGTAGACATGTTGAAGACGACCTGCTAAAGTTCAAAGCGAGCATCAGGATGTGGAATTAATTTGATTTAAGTGACTTTGAACGTGGCGTGCTTGTTGGTCTGAGTATATCACAAGCTGTTGATCTACTGGGATTTTCACGCACAACCATCTGTAGGGTTTACAGAGAATGGTCTGAAAAAGAGAAAATATCCATTGAGCGGCAGTTCTCAGGGCCAAAATGCCTTGCTGATGCCAGAGGTCAGAGGAGAATGGCCAGAATGCGTCAACAGTAACTCAAATAACCACTTGTTACAACCAAGGTATGCAGAAGAACATCTCTGAACGTCGAACCATGAAACAGTTGGGCTACAGCAGCAGAAGATCACACCACCACCACAACATTAGGTACACATTTCACCTATAAAGTGGCCGGTGAGTGTAGTTAAAACATTTAAATTTTGACCTGATGATTGTGATTCAGTATATCAAAAGTTAAAAGGTCCTTTTTGCAATTCACCCTGTTGGATATCTGAACCAAAGAAGCCGGGAACAAGAAAACAGAGGTCACATTTTTATAAACTGCTGAACATCATCAGCTCAAATGCACCCTGGGAATAAACAGTATCTGTATACAAAATGTTGTGTTTAAATCATCCTCTCCCTGCCCTGGTCAGCTGGTGAGACTTTTTCCCAAGATTGACAAACAGGGAGGCTTCCTCCTCACTTCCTCCTCTGCTGAGAATGAGAAACCACTCCGCGGACAACAAGGGAATGAAGGGTTCTTGAAAGCATATTTGTGGTCATCTGTGGGGTGTGTTTGTGTAAGAGAAGGACAGTTAGGTTTTGAATATGTACTCAACTATTCGTTATGTGTCTAAATGTGTGGGTGTGGGGAGGGGATCACTTGTATGTGGTAATAACAGATTAAACAATTAACTTTTTACATTTTCTACAGATTTTTTGAGGTGTTTATTCTCTTTATGGAGGCAGATTTCTGTCACACCACATTTTCTCAGCTAAAAACACACAACCAAAATACACAGCTATATATTTTTTTTGTCTTAAATTATATAACACCTCGTATACCCTTTCTCCACTACAGAATCTGGCAGCTGGCCTAGAAGTGGATGATGCTGTTTTCTCCAAACTCTATCCCAAACTTGAATGTTCAGCTTCTTTTTTTTTTACTATATAAGTTGTTTAGTGGTTGCTGCAGTGATTTGTGTGTGATGTTGGCATTTTCTGTTATTATTGGCTGTATAGTGCCAGCATTTTCTACCGCATTCTCAGTTGCTTTGAAGAAAAATGTAATACCTGCTCCAGGATTTAAATACCCTCCCACTCCAAAGACAAAGTTTTGATATTTCAACGACTATATATATATATATATGTATTACAGGTTTGTCATTTTTCCTTACTGTGATCCAGCTTACCTTTTTGGTATGACAGATCTGATAATCTGATATAATAATGCTTATGAATAAGACTGGGCCTCATGCAAGAACAATTTTGTATTCTTATCTTTCCATTCTCTTACACTTTATAATTTATACACATTTCACACTCAAAATCATTTCAAACTAATGAAATATACAACATATTAATAACATGATTCCTAGAAAGCATCTTTATTATTTATTGTTTCAGACACCTATGTGATGCGTGTATAATTAATCTCCTTCATACTCACTTTTTTTTACTCACACAAATGCATCTTTTACTTTAGAACAATGTGATTTCACAGAAATATGAAACCAAAAAGTTGGTTGTTTTTGGGCTGAAATAAGTCAGTTTGTTACGTTATTTATCTTACGTATTTCAGTTATAATACGTCAATGTTGGCTTTTGGTTTCACGCAGGACATAAACAAGGTTTTCATGGGTAAAAATCCCATCAATCCACCTCACCTCCTCCCTATGTGGACTTTGATTAAATATTTTTACTGTAGAACCAGGGAACTCATGTGTCCACCGCAACAAAGGATCATAATTGACTTTCCGCTAGCATTGTGTTGAGAGGTTGTGGTCATTTTAGCTGTTTTAGAACCATTTCCTGAAATTCAAAGAGGATATCTGCTCTAAGATTGACCCTTGACCTGCTGACAATTGTTCATTCTGTACCTGCTTAGCGACTCTCGGGTTCGTCGTATTATTGTTCCCACCACCTGCTGCACCCGACTGGCCCTCCGAGCTGGAGACCTGCTCCGACATCGCTCCTTCTCCTCCATTTATCTAAAGAGACAAAGACAAAGAAGAACATGAGCCACAGACATAATTCCAACAAGCAGAACACAGAGAGAAAGGGAGACGTGGAACAAAGATGAAAGGATTTGGAGGCAGAAAATAAGTCAGTAACTGTTAAGAGTTTAGCTCTGTCTTGTTGGACTGTGCATTCAGCATCAGAATTGTGCTCCAGCTAAATTTGCATTTCATCTGCTCTATTTTTATATTCAGAGCATGTCGTCGGCCTTGAATACGATGAATAATCAGATATGTGAACAGAGCAGGAAAGGCTGAATGAGAAAAAGGAGAGAGGGGTGGAGTGTAGTCAGCATGAACAACACATGTCACACACATTTCCCTAAAAGACCTGATTCTCAACAACAACTGCACATTCACACGATAACAGGATTCACAAAGAGTTCAACATAAATATGCTAAAAAATTGCATGTTCACTACAAATCTGCAGCTGTGCACTTTCTGCTTGGCCTGCCCTTTAAACAGGAGCATGTTCAAGACATAATGAAGAATGGAGGGCTCAGTGAAACCCCAGGGAGGCAGAGCTGGTCAGCACTGAATCCTTACCAAACCTCAAGACTTACGACTCCCCTCAATTGTGTTTTGTTTCTGTCAGCCAATCAATACACGCTTGTAGAGCCTCTGATCATTCTTTGACAGGGTTTATTATCTAGTGTACTGTATAAGGGGTGCTGCATTGTTCGTGTTCATGTTTCTTTGTGTAAGATGTAACAACAACAAAGGTTTTAGAGGGCAGGGATGTGTTGCAGAATACGATTTCAATGACTTTTTGAATATTTGAAGTGGCTCTTCCATTTGTTTGCGTAATTACGGGGTTTTGATATTTTTTTGTCTTATGATATACTTAATCTGCTGCTAGCGGCTATGAAATGGACTATGAAGCAAGAAAAAAAGGGAGGGAAACTTTGGCAGGGACGCGAAAGAGTAGCAACCCAGACCTGATCAATAGAGCTAACGATGATGAATGTGCTCCTGAAAACTAATGATCCGTACCTTGGCCTCAGCAGCCAGCTGCAGAGAGCTTAGTTTGATCAGATCCCTGAAATATGGAGGAAACTTCTGCAAGCCAAGACTTTTGTGACGATCTTAAAAGATGCACAACAGTCTTCTGGAAATCTGCCAAACATTTTAAATGCATTTTGAAACATCCCTTTGTGGAGAGAAGGGTAAAGTTATTACAGCGCAATTATCTTATTGTGCTTAGGTCTCTGACTTATGGGGAAAGGATACACACTGCATAGCAATCAATAAAGGACATCAAGCAGTAGCCTGCTGTGAGTAAAGTGGTATTCAAGAGATAGAATACCAAATTAATTTATCTTTTCTTTATTTTAAAGGGGACATAATGCTCTTAATTTTTATATTTATTCTCCTTATTTAAGTTTTTTTGTTGACCACAAGAGAGCCCTGCACAAAAATTCCTGTGTTTGGACTGTGGTCTGTTCACAAATGGCAAATAAAAACCTTGAACCTTGAACCTTTGTCAGGTTCATAGTTGCATTTTGGGTTTCTGCTAGAACATGTTCACATGCTTTAATGTAAAAAAAACAAAAAAACCACAAAGTGCTCTATTGAAGCACCTCTGCTCTGATTGGTCAGTGTTTCTGGGTCTTCAGCATCTCTGCTCCCTCATTACCAACACTCCGAACTCATCAAATATTTCTCTGCTTGTTAAATTATAAACTTCTGTGTTCATAGGAAACTTACGGTTAGGTTTAAGGGAAAAAGGGAACAGGATGGGTTAAAATAACTTCTTTCGTATGTAACTACTGGATGCAGTTACAAAGGTGATGCAAAACGTGACGGAGAATGTTACATATACCTACCATGGTTTACAGGTCAACTCTTTAATAATACTGACTTTTTGTTTGAAACAGGACCAAACACCGGCCTCTATAGTCTGGAATTTGTTTACCTCGCCCTTAATGAACTTTCACGTTCTTTGTATTACATTAGTTTCTAAGAGCGTCTTATAATGATGTAGATGGGTGTATGCTGGAGTTAGTTAAAGGCCCGGTGCATGATGCTAAAGGCTGCACTGACAATGCGTCAGTATTTGATTGGTTGGTAGTGAGACCAGTTTGTCATTGCAGCAGGGGAATGACTGTAAACGCACTGTAGCTGCACTTCCTATACTTATGTATGGTATATTGGTGACATCACAACTTTATGGTACAAGTGATGACAGTTTCTGAATACAGGGTGTGTGCATTTCTACGTGGATTGAGCATTTTGATACTTTAACAGTATTTATACAGCACCTAGACCTGTTTTATAATAATAATAAAAAAATACATAAATATTTCTACAACATGGGACCTTCAAACAACCCCAAACAAAAGATTCAAATCTACAAAAGATTACAGCTTTTCTCTGCTGAAATGGTTGTAGGCTAGCGATGACTAGCCTGCATCAGTAGTAGTACAGCATGCAGTGTAGGTCTGTCCTTTAAGAGGATTAGAGGCCCTCGTAATGCACGGGCCTGCGCTGGTCAGGGTGTCACTTTAGCACCTCCCGCTGATCTGGATTGAGGCAGATTGACGTGGATGAGGAGGGATGAGTGAGGCAAGGTAGTATCGACACAACTGCAACGTTCGATCATTGAGAAAAGCGTCATATAGATCATGAAACATGTTTGGACTGCTTAGAGTGACTTCCTTGCATTGTGTGGAATTTGCAGTATGGATGTGCATGTATGTGCTGTAGTGCTGCAGTCAGTGCTGAGTCAGGTGACCGTTTTTGCTGTCATTCTCCTTCTTTCTCTATTCTGTCTTTTATTTTCTCCTTTCCCTCTCTCACACCCTCACTGTCCTTGCCGAGTCAGGTAGTCATCTCAGATGACAGTCTCTCTGGGCAGCAGCAGCAGCCAGCCATTTTTATAGACATGCACATCCTTGATCCAAGGTTTCAGTATCCCCACTCTTTAAAATAACACCTCATATTTATAACTTAATGAAAGCAGATTGTGTGTTTTGCACACATAGTTCAACTCTTAAAATGTTTTCTTTAACAATGAAATATTCTACCTAAAAATAAGGCATTTCATTTTAATTCCACTAGTCAGCTTCTGGAAAAGGCAGAGAAAGATTTGAAATATTCTGTCCTCAAGATACCAGCACATTCAGGAGCTCCAGCCTTGTCCGCATATTTTAAGAAAGCAGCATTTTAAGTAAAGACTGTGAGAGTGTGACTCACCGTGATGTGGCTTGTCTCTTCAGGACTCCAGAACACAAATACCCTCTCGCCCTCTGAGACATTAGCTCTGCAGACCCTCCAGGATTGGCTGAAAAGAGGTGGAGGGGGGTCCTTGTGATCATCAGGGCCAATCCCGATCTGGTGCGGCCACCTGTGCAGAGCAGAGCAACGCTATCAGGGAGACCTGTCAAAACCCATAAACAAGATGCATACCCACACGAGCAGTTTATAATTAGAGCATGAAACGACCAGTTATCAAGTCAGATCAGCTGTATCTGCTTTGGATTTTTAACCTATTTATAAGCAACAGAACTATATTCCAGTTGTTGATGTTTTCAGAGTGAACATGCAAGTATGTCAAGCAGAGCAGATGTGAGTCCAAACCAGCTATGTGGTTGTGGTTTTTCAAGAGGCCCCTCCCCTGGTCCCCAAGGCTCTCTCTCTTTCTCTTTCTCTCTAGTCCTCCATAGCCTCATAAGCACATGGCGTTGTGGAGACGAGGCACTCCATCTCCGTCTGGTTGTCTAAATTAAAATTTCATACTGCCCAGTTCAGTTAACAGTTCTTACTGGGCGCACTCTAAAAGCAAAGAGGACAGCCTGTGAATCCTGATGTGGGGGAGAGAGAAACGCTGCCAGGCAGACAGAGATCTTGGCCAATAATAAAATAGGACAAGTCTTTCATATGAACATCGGGGCCGATATGGCTGAAACCTTAGCAGGCCTCGGGTTTGGGGAGAAAAACACATTCGGGGAGTGCTTTGTTGTGAGAAGCCTGGCTGTTGAATTAGGAGAGACATTGAATAAACATTCTTGATCTCGTCTAAGGAAACCGTCTCATTTTGCACTTGAATGTTGATCTGCGAAGTAAACTCTCACTCCTTTCATCTAGAAGAGGGAGCAGAAATCAAGGAATTGATAGTCCCATCTGTGCAGCTCTTCCATCAGGCCCTGTGTCCTGCACACAGAGCTCTTTCACGAGGCCCATGTGTCCCAGTGAAAAGCCAGCAGAAGACCTAGACCCACACAGACTGCAGGGCACATGAATAATGCATGGGGCTAATGCAGCTAGCCTCCAACCGCCTCCTTCTGCCACTTTGCCAACACAGGCAACAAGAAGAGCGGAGCACAGAAGAAGAGAGACACACAGGAAAGACGTATGGGGGTTGCAGAGGTGAGGAGGGGGTGGGAGAGGGGAGAGGGGCTCTGAAGGGCTGAGAAAAGGGAAGGGAAAAGAGAATTGGTTGAGGCAAAGAAAAGAACGAAAAGACAGGATATTGCAGGGGGGAGGAAAGGGGGAGAATTTTAAAGAGGGTGAAGAGGGCAGCGGCAAAGAAACAGGAGAGTAAAGCTGCAGGAGAAGAAAAGAAAGAACAAAAGTATCTACAGTGAGACGTAAAAGAGTCTGTCCACAAAAAACCCACAATCAATGCAGCATTCCTCCACCGGCTGAGAGCAAACAAAGCCCAGCAGCAGACATTGATGCATTGCTAAATAAATAAATAAAACAGCAGACCTGTATGATTGCTACATTTCTCATGCGTTTTTATACTTTCCCACAGGTATGTGGTGTCTTGACAGAATACTTTACTCTTGAAATGAAGTGAGTGAATTATGTAAGTCTGGACAAGCAGCATGCCTGTGCAAGTGTGAGGTAGTAGCTGTGTTTTAAATAGTGAGATTTTTGTGCTTGGGAGGCACTGATTGCCCAATCAATACGGGATTGGAACATATCAGTCATACTGTATGAGACAGATTTAAGAGGGGAAAAGTTCAACAATTAATAATATGCTGCAATGGAAATAGACCTTTCCTATGCACACCAATTTTGCACTGATATGACTCTGCAAAGGTACTCAGAAGACTGCTTTTCTAAACAAAAACTTTTTGTTATACATTATAAAAACAATGTATTACATTATCAACCAATTGTAGAAATGAATAAAATTGGAATAATTAAGTTTTCAGACACAATCCTCTGTTATTTATGATTTAATTTTCATTGTGATATGTTTGGAAGAGATTGATTAATACAGTTTTGAGAAGATATACACTTTATCCGTCATACTTCATGGAAAGAGGTAAAAAGAATATTTAATTACAACTTTATGGGCGACCGTGTAGATATCAAAACAACAGCATCAATCACTGGTGTCCGTTTAAATACATTACAAAATAAAAACAAGATAAATAACTACATGAAACCATTTCTAAATCACACTTTTTCTGCATTATATGTTCTCTAAAAAAAGCTTTTTAATATTGGTGCATATTGGAAAACATATATGCTGAAACTAATAGACACTGATGTTTGTGACAGGGTAAAAATGGGCCTATAAAATCAGCTGACATCTGGATAAACGAGATGGATGTTTGTTTGTGACTGGATGTGTTGATATAGTTTTGCTGTGGCCTTTATTTACGTCAATCCAACAAGGATCCTTTCACCATGGAGGCAAGTGAGAAATACAGGGTGAGTAATTGATAAACAAATGGTCATTTTAACATAAGGGAGAAGTATTCCTCTAATAAAGAGATTGTTCCCTCTTTTCTAATTGATGTGACAGCATTTTCCAATCCAAGACAGTAAAGCCTGTGTCTCTGCGTGCTGGTGATGAGTCTGCTCCTAATCTGGTTCTGAATCAATAGTAATCGTGAGTCCTGTCCTGCACTGCCCTTAAGTCCCCAAGCTGCCCACAAACACGGCTCATCAGCAGCCTTATCCGGCCTTTCACTCTTTCCCCCCTCTCTCCTCCTTTTACCTTTTCACCCCTCCGCCAATCTTCACTGAAGATTTATACAAAGCTCTGTTAGGTAATAAAAGCTGTCTATATCTTTCTGTTTGGATGTCTGTGTCTCATTTTTCTGAGACAATGTCCGCCCCGCTCTGCTCATTTGCCCACACAATGCGTCTCTGTCTCGGACAAAACAGTCAGTTATTCAATCCTGTCGGCTGGTATGAGCACACATGCAGTTCATAGAAGCACTCCACTCTCTCCTCAGGGGTTGAGAGGTGGCGCTGAGCTGGCAGCTTCTGTGCAGCCAGCTGGATAGAAAACAGTCCAATTAACACTGCCGGGCCAGACCGGGCCACGGCAGGTCAGACCAACCTCAACGAGGCCAGGTGAAGTGGCATTAGGACACGAAGGGGAAGGAAAAAAAATGCCTAGATCCAGCTGCTGCTCTGCTAAATAACATAATCCGAGCTAATGGATATGACAATCTGACTGACAGGAGGAATTTCACGGTAACAAACTTAAACTCTTGTCAATCAGCTCTGTGCACTAATAAATGAAGGCTGGGATCAGCTCTAGGACACTCTGTTAATGCAGTTACAAACACTCAAGCACACACCACATGCACGCACACACACACATAAACACACACAAATCACAGTGCTTAATATGATAAACAAGTGGAGCGTCACAAAATCAGTAACCAGACTCCAGCAGAAGCTTTGCTAACAACAGCTTTTATTTAAAAAGGACCAGTTGGCTGTTATTGACATCTTGTTCTCAATCTGTCCCACACACACACACACACACACACACACACACACACATACACACACACATACACCCTCCAGCCGAACAAGACACACCGGATACAGCTGCTCCGCATGAGACACAGGGTAGCAGCAGGAGCAGCAGGGGTTGGTTCAGCAACTCGACAATTCATTTTGGCTCACAGTCGCTGCCAACAAAGTTGGACACAGAGCACAGCGAACAGTCAGTCCAGCAGCAGCAGCACACTTGGCACAAAATAATTTGTTTGTGGATGACTTGAGGTGAGAGTGATTTTGATTTATGAGCAGCAACTGGATAGCTTCAGATTTCATAAATCTTAGTTGTAAATGTGAGGAACAACAAGTATGTTACAAACAATAATGCTCCAAAGGTTCATTTTCATCTTCCAAAAGGCTGAAATAAGGATGATATGCTGTGCTATTAACTATTTATTTTTAATTATGATTCCTATCTAAAATTTAACACAAGCAGCTTCTAAGACAATCAATCAATTTGAATTGTGGATAAGAAGCTAGTGAGACCTCAGCACTGCCAGGTTCTGAATGAATTCAGCTTTGATCACTTTATTAATTTATTTAATACTACTCAGCTGTTGTTGTGACTCTGGGTGCACAAATAAGGTAAGACGTATTATCATAAAACCCCCTGTGGATAGATGTTTTGTTTCTATTAGTATATCCTTATTCACAGAACTCAAGTTTCATCATTACTGAAATGATTTTAAACAAGAGTTAAACTGAAATATCTTTAAAACTCTTGGATGGATTGCCATGAAATCAGTTAGTTGCAATTATCATCTTTTCAGAATTTTTTTTTGTCTGCAACAACAAAAAACTGCGCTACAACCAAAGAAACAAGTACAACAAAATGAAAGTGACTTAAGTGTCATATCACAAGGATTTGTCTAACAGAGCTCTCCTGGAAGGTTTGAAGGATCTTTGAGCTCAGGTATCCCTCAAGGACATCACTCTGAACCTTCATCATGAAGGGAACTCATATTCACCAGACAGGATGTGTTACATCACTGAGGATTGCACACGCCCTTACCTCACCACTTGGTACAGACATTCATGCTCCCCAAAGGATGAAATCTAATATCTGATAATCTGACGTTTCCTCTCGTGCCACCTGAAGGTCAAAACTTTCACTTATTGAGTAAACTATGTCAGAAAACTATTGGATAGATTGGCACAAAATGTTGGTATAGGTATTCATCTTTCCCTCAGGATAAAATAAACTATTACTGTTCCCATCAGTCTCGTTTGTACTTCATATTAACTGCTAATAAGCAAAATGTTAGCATGCGAACCAAGCTGCAGCCTCTGAGTCAATCCACATATAAGTAGTCTATATCTTTATCTTATCTTATCTTATCTCCTTGTTTTACCATAGACTGTACAAATAAATGTTTTACAGTCTGTGATGCAAATGCACTAAATTAAAGTGATGAAAAAGGTAAAGAATACATGCATTATCATGTTAGCATTGTCATCGTGCTGATGGTATTTAGCCCAAAGTGCAGCTGTGACCAATTACAGCCCCACAGAGCAGCTAGCGTGGCTGTAGAATAACTAGCTTGTTATTGTATAACTGTTTGTAAGGTTTTGTATTGTCCTGTTTTCTTGTAGAGGTTTGTATTTGTGAAACAAACCATACAGAGACATAAACAAACTTTAGGCTTTATCCACAGCTTTTGGCACTGGTTCGAGTTATGACGTTCATTCATAACTGCTTCTTACGAAATCAGGTCGTGGGGGGCTGGGGCCAATCCCAGCTGGCCGAGAGGCGGGGTACACCCTGGACAGGTCACCAGACTATCACAGAGCTGAAACATAGAGACAGACAACCATTCACGTTCTCATTCACTCCTACAAGCAATTTAGAGTCACCAATTAAACCTAAGCTGCATGTCTTTGGACTGTGGGAGGAAGCTGGAGGACCTGGAGAGAACCCCCACAGAACCATGCAAACGCCACTCAGAAGAGCCGCAAGCTGGATTTGAACCTGCGACCCTCTTGCTGTGAGCAAAAAATGAAAGCATTAAATACATTCATCTTGCACTAAAGTCCAACAAAGAAAAGGTAGACAAACAGCACTGTCACAGTCAACTGTAACAGTGCTGTTTGCTAGTTTGTTTACGTCTGTTGATTGCTGCTGTTTGCTTGTTGTGTTTTCTGGTTATTTCTCTGTAACTCGTCCTCCAGACATAATCACATTTCCCGTTCTTCATTCAGCCTGTCAGCTCATTCCATTAGCATTATGAAGACAGGGCTCACCGTGTGCCGCTCATTTCATTTCCCCTTTCATCAGCGACCTGGAGAGGCTTGAGTTCCCCAGCGCACTATTAAATAATGGGTCTTTTGAAGATTAATAGTGTGCTGCATTGTGTTACAGATCTCTATCAATGGTTCTGATGGTTCTGGAGAGAGACAGACAGCCAGACAGAAAGAAAGAAAGAAAGAGGAAGATCTTTGGATGTTAGAGGATGATAGATGTTGCATGTCTGGAAAGCTGTCTGCCTCACTTCTGTTGCTGTCTGAGCCAATTTCCTTCAACTCAGTGATCCTTCAAAAAACTGCACAATAGTGGTCTTATCTTTAAGTAAAAGTAATATGAAGGCAGCCAGTGAGCCAACAGCTACAAACGACCTCTGGGCTCTGGAATAATACTTACATATAGCTACTGTATGACTTTAATATTTCATGCCGAAGCCGAGAACAGAGGAGGCTAAACCTGGTTATACAGAGCTGATGATTTACTTAGGCTTTATTATTTTTTTAAGCTTTTCATAGTCTTAATGTTTCACTATATGCTCATAAATTGAGTTGGCCTACATTATGGCGCCACTGCCAGTCAAGTGTGCCATCACCATGGAGCTGTCACATCAATGAGGTCACGTCTCCCCTTTCCTCTGCAAATGCAATACTGGTAGTTTGCTGGAAAAACACACATTTACAGTAAATCCATCTGTAGTGCACATCCATCCATCTATCCTCTACCATTATCATACACCTTTGGAACCCCTAAACCATGAATTAATTGAATTCCTTTACCAAGAAACACCGATATCCATTAATCAACAGCTTCCAGTAGTCATTGGCTGCAACAATACATATCGAATTCCTGAACAGCTGCAGTTATTGATTGATTTAATGATCAGTTGGTCAAGGCATGGGGCTGGAGCAGCAAACACCAGCCCAGCAACACAGTGTGCCCTGGAGACATGAAGCTAAGACTAAAGAGGAGGAGAGGGGGAGAGGATGGCTGGCTGGCTGGCTGCAGTAAGTGGGACAGAAGAGCAAGATCGAGGCTAATGCAGCCAGGCATCAAGGCTCTCCTGATGTGCAAGTTCTGCCATTCGTGTTTTTCCTCCGGCAGACTGACCTCGGAGCAGCAACTCCCATCACATGTTGTAGCATACATCCCTGAGTCACAGTACAAAGCCTGCAGCAGTGGCAGAGCACAAACTCTCACTGCACACACGAGTGAAAGCAAAAACACTGAGCAACCACAGCCACTACATCACAGGACCAAAATGGCATTCATTCATTAAGTGTGTGTTTGTGTGTGTTTTCAGCTGTGGCCCACGAGCAGCTGCATGTGATGCTGTTCAAAAAATACTCAATGATTTCCTTAAGTGATGTCTCTATGCACAGCTAACGCCGCGGTGTAACACGTGTTTAAATGGAACCGTAATCAGCGGTCATATTAAATCATGTCATGCATTAAATGAAGGCCCCAGAACAGCAAAACGCATTGTTCCGGTCTAGTTGTGTTGCGCTTGTCATGCCTGGCACGGCACGGAACAGCGCAGGGAAGAGGCTGCCTCTGGCCAAAAGGATATGAGCAAAGAAAAAAAGGAGAGGCGGCTGTCCCAGGGAGGCTGCACATCGCCTACGCCCATTCATAATGTGCGTGTTTTACTACCCAGACTGCTGGCAGCCCCCTGATCCGTCAGGATTTAGTCATCATTTCCAATCTGTAGCCAGTGACGGTGATTTCACTGCGCATGGATCTACACTATCACTGCATAACACATGTGTTTGTGAATATGTACGGGTGCCATTCAGCGTGCTGAAAAAAATGGCCAGATTTTTTAATGTAATTCTGAATAGTAGCCTACCGATTTATATTCCTGAATGTAGGTTATGAGAAGGGACTAACTACGTATCGACCGTGTCTATCGCTCATAAATGCTTGATAAATGTCCTTAAAATAATCAATATTTACCACTGCACTGACCGAACACTAACTTTGATCGGTGGCCGCAGCCACGCCGGTCAAACCATGAGGCTAAACAAAGAAAAAAAAGGTCAGTCTTTTGTTACCTTTATAATCTTAATCGGATTTAAATCTCCCCATCGCTTCCCTCAAACAGGGACGTGGTGTAGCCTGCAGGCGTTGTGAAAGCGACCATCAGTTAAATTATTCATTCCGATGTGATAAATATCAGTCCAAAAAGCAGGGATGAATGGATGCAAGGTGCCGAGGCGCCTCCGTGTACTGCCGAGCGCTCCTTCATCAGACAATAACACCGGGAAATACCGACAAAACTCACCTAGTGGTGTGTGAAGGAGACAGACGGACCGGGAGTCTGGGAGGGTTGTCCCCCAAAAAGAGCAGCGATGCGGAGAATTTGAGGAGAAACGGTGTCTGGTTCTCAAAAATATCCGCGGCGTCCTCCCGGGCCGGATGGTGATGGTGATGTGGTGTGTGTGGGGGGGTTGGCTATGTGCTGGATGCTGTCATCGTGTTGGGACTGACTGCTCTCTGCCTAATCCTCGGCCCTGAGCTCAGAACCCACCCCCTCCCTCTGCTCGTCTCTCTCTCCTCCCTGCCTCCTCCGCTGTCTGCCCGAGGACCCCCACCCCTCCTCCGCAAGGTCAGCTCTATCCAGTGAGCTACATCCGGTGGTATAATAATAATAATAATAATAATAATAATAATAATAATAATAATGACAACAACAACAATAATAATAATAATAATAATAATAATAATGACAATAATAATAATAATAATAATAATAATATATTTTATTAGGCTTTTAATATATACTGCTAGCAGTTTTTGTTTTTTGTTAAGTCCACAAATTTCTAATATTTTGAAAATCATATACTGAATGCCTTTATCCAACTAAATAAACGCTGATTTTACTGTAATTTTTAAAAATCTTTATTTATAAGGACTTTAATATTTTATTCCTAAAGAAGTATGATATATTGTGTGATTTTCACGTTCACACTCACCTTAATTCAACAAATACAATATTAACAGACTAGACCACACGATAATTCTACTCCTCAAAGAATTGTCACCAGCACTTATTGATGCACTAATAGCTCTTATTGCAGTATACCTTGATTGTTTGCTTTTACTCTTCCTGTAAGTCGCTTTGGATAAAAGCGTCTGCTAAATGACTAAATGGAAATGGAAATGTAACAAAAACAAAGCAAGGCCTGGTAAAGTGGTAAAGTGCCCCAGGGGCCCCAAAGGTCCTATTAATTGTGTGTCAGCTGGTCTGTGGGAATTTAATTAATTGCCAAATGAGATGGAGAAATCTGCACCACAAGTTACAATATCAGTTGAAATGATTAGGTCTTTAGATTAGATTGGTTCAAAACCAATTTACCATAAACAGGGGGGCAATGGGAGTCCAGTGATTTTTGCCAAGTAGGTTAATTTGGCCATTCCCCAAAGCCAACATTTATTTTATTTTTTCAGGGATACAAGTATGTATTGCTATTTCCTTCAACAATAACACATTATATTATAGTGAATATGACTATTTTAAGTATTTTTATCCCTCAAGAGGACTTACACATCTATAATATTTTCCACAGAGCAGCATGTACAGACAACATAAAGAAAATTGATCATCACAGGGATACAACAGAAGGTATTTGAATATTTAATTTGATATCAAATCAAAGTTAAATAATATACAAGTGGAACATTCAACATATTAAGCCATACTATCTGATCGTTGCTATTTTTTTTAACACGTATTAATAATTTTTTTTTCTGACTGCAACGTGTACGGTGCCACATTTGAGTTTTGCCTTTCTGCTGTCTTCGTGCGGTTTGTCCCTCCCTGCGCTCTGTCGTTCGTCGTCATTTCCGTTGTACGTACTTCCGGTTTAGATTATTTCATCCATGCTCCCGAAACGGTGAATTTTCAACACGAAAAGGTAGACAGAAGAACAAAACCCGGTCAAACCACAGCAAACATGTTCAAGCTGGAAGGACTCGGGCCCAAAATGGACCCAGAGGAGATGAAGAAGAAAATGCGACAGGATGTCATCTCATCGCTACGAAACTTTCTTATTTACGTCGCCCTTCTCAGAGCCAGTGAGTCCAGCCAGATGACATTGACATGTAGCTAAAAACTAACAATACGAACATGTTTGAGTGCTTCACTGATGTTTAAGGCACTCTTTGGTCACCTCATGCATCTGATAATCAATTATATACACCACAGGAAACATTAGCATACCAAAATGTTTTTTTTTTCCGACAACACGAGCTAAACTGAGGGAAAAAAACAAAATAATCAATATATTTATATTGTTTAGGCCTGTCACAATAAACACATTTTAAACGACAGTATCGTGTCGATGTTGTTTTAGTTTTATAGCGATATTAGAGCATAATAATTACATCCTTTTTCCACAGAAATTCATTTTTAAATCTCGAGAATATGAAACATTGGAATTGAAATGTGGAAAAGAAATATTAAAATATAGATAAATAAAACATAAATAAATAAACTATAACCAAATAAAATAGACTTTCTGGCTCTGTTAACAAAAAACTGCACTGAGATAATCATGTGAATTGTATTATTTTATTATTAAAATAACATATAAACAGCTGGAATTGCTGCATGGGAAATTGTTTTTTTCGGCAATTAGTACTGCCTGTCAAACATTTGCAGCATTACTTTAAACACAAAAAAGCACAAAAAGTCACACATGTTAACGACAATATTGAGTTCAGAAAAAAACTATTTTGTCAATTTTTATGTATCAAACGATAAGTCGACATAGTAATTATCGTGACAGGCCTAATATTGTTAAAGCAAACTAACCTCTGTTTTCTGTCTTTGCAGCCCCATATGTATTAAAGAAGCTGGACAGCATATGAGCAGAGGCGTAGATCTCTTCTTCCACCATCTACGAGAGTTTACTCCATCAGAGACAGTATGGACCACCATCAGCACACAACTGCAGCCATCGCACGACATCCTGCTGGAGACCACTGGTGTCTGTCCATTACTGCACCTGGGGAAACACATCGATCTCATTTCTCATGTCTTGTTCCTTTTTGTAAACTTTAGTCTGCCTCATGTTGTGATCACTGTTAGATGCAAAGTTTGATAATGTGCACGCCTGCTGTGTTCACACATTAAAGGTAAACCATGTTTATTTTGTTGGATTGTTTGTTCATGGCAGAAATGCTCAGGCCTGCACACAATGAATGGAAACTATCAAACTGCATTACAAATGTACACTGTAAGGCAAACATTTTTTTGAATATTTTCATGATTCAGTTTTAAACCTTCCATTTGAAATCACTGAAAATAAAAATAGAGAAAAGGAAAATATTGTAAAGTGTCTTACTGTCTCTGTTTAGACTTAATAACAGACATCTGAAGCAGCAACCACTAATTGTACTTGTCTTTAGATTGTTACTAAAGCTATTTGTGTCTGTTTAAATGCATTTTAACTCACTGATGCATGTTTAGTATAGGTCACAGTGCTGAAAGATACAGTATGTTATTTCTGCTTGTCTATAATGACAGTTTCTCAGATGTATCATAGTTTATAGCTTTTTTTAAGGACCTATCAATTGGCTATCATCTGAGAAAGGGACTTAATTTGTACAAGTCAGATAGATACTTTATTTCCAGAGGGGAATTTACTTGTCAGCAAATTTACACAAACAAAACCACACTGAACAAAGAATAACAAAATAAAAAATATAGCAAAAGAGTTCAAAGTAAAGTTATTAAATAAGTATATCCCTGTTCAAATCAGATGTGCATCAGGTGTTTAAAATTAAGTTTGCGTTAAGCTTTAAGGCATCCACAAAAGCAAACCTTTTTTTATAATCAGGTTAAGTCAAAAACGTCATCTGCATCAAGTGCCAATTCGAGCCAAAAAGCCCAAGATTATTTGCCAGTGAAAGATTTAACACCAACATCTCTCACATATATATTTTTTAAAGTTAACATGCAATCATAAATGTAAACTGGTTGATATTTAAACCTACTGTGAATTATAAAACATGGTAAAATAAATGTGATCCGCATTTTGCAGCAAGTATTACCAAGTTATTTGATAAGATTTAACCATCTCTGACAAAAAGTGTAACAAAATTAAATGTAGATGAACTTCTGTAGGATCGACGGCTGGGGGCGCTGTTGTTTTAATCTAAGGCTTGAAACAACAAACGATGGAGGCGTCGACAGGAGAGGCGAAACCGGGCTGACTGACAGTAAGCGCTTTGAATCAGAAGCATTAATAATAACCACGAAAAAAAATCTATTTCGGTTATTATATATGGGTTAGCAGAAGAAGAAGGGCTTTGTAGATCTTATCCGGCTGCTCTCGGACACAAAGCTTGAGACCGCGCCGCATCCTCCCTGTTGATCCAGGCCCGCCCATACTCCAGCCAGCCCGGGCATCTGTGGGAGACCAACAGACAACACGCTACAGATCACACCGGAGGACGGCTTCTGTGTCAGAGTCCAGTCAGCCTGATGCGGATTCAAGCAGATTTGATTTGATAACAAGACGCGTTTAACAGCGCTGTTCCTCACAATGACCTTCGTTGTGTTATTGTGTAGCCAGAAGCGCCACGGGTGCTGAAAAAAAATCCCTGTCATAAGAAAATCCTACTGCCTATTATGGATTTTCCAGGTCATTTCCAGCATATTTTCAAGCAGCTCAACCACCAGCGGCTCCATGCTCAGCTGTGTGACTGTGTGGTGGTGGTTGGAGGCCAGAGCTTCCAGGCTCACCGCTCCATCCTGGCAGCATGCAGCTCCCACTTCAGGGCTCTCCTGAGCTCCAGCGATGAGGTAGGGGGACCAGGAGCTGACACAGGTGGAGGTGTTGGTCCCAGTGTGATGGAGCTAGATCCAGAGGTGGTGACCCCAGAGGCTTTCTCCACCTTGCTAGACATGATTTACACCTCCACCCTCTCTCTAGGGGCCTCCAATGTCATGGATGTGCTGCTGGCGGCGTCGCACTTGCACCTCAACACTGTGGTCAAGGCCTGCAAGCTCCACCTGTCCAGGAAGAACTTTCCTGCATCTCCTCCGAAAGGTTGGAGGTCAGTGCAGCAGCAGCAGTGTGCATCATCTCAGGCGGAGAGGTCGGCCTTGCTTCCACAGGTCACGTCTGTCCTGGAGGATGAGGAGGAAGTGGGAGAGGAGGTGAGTCAGTCTGGTGGTGCTGAAGACCAGGGCGTGAGGAGGAGGGAAGTCAGTGGCGAGCAGAGTGCTCTACCCTTCTTGAGGCACAAGAGAAAGTCACAAGACGATGGCCTCGGTGGCAGAAAGAGGTCCTGCAGGCTGCCTGAGGGAAACTACAAGGAGTGTTCACCTACTGTAACCAGAAGCACCGTCAGTGCAGAGGAAGGTGGAGACGTGCTGCTGTCCCCGGACTGCCTGAAGACTGCAGACGGACTTTGGGAAAGCCGAGGCGAAGAGGAGGAGGAGGAGAAATATGAAGCAACCAAGGGAGAGTCAGAGGAGATCCAGCTGCCGAGCCAATCCGACAGCAGCACAGGAGGTGTAGGATCGTGGGAGATGGGCGGAGATACAGATGGAGACACTGTGGTCAAGGTAAAGGTGGGAGAAGAAGGAGAAGATGAGGGGGAGGTGCCAAAGATGGCTGTGGAGATGATTGAGGTGAAAAAGGAAAATCTGAGCTCATACTCCCCAGATTTGCCAAACGATTGCCTTTTATCTCCACCAGGAGACTGCACGGACACTTTTGATGCACAACTGAACGAGGAGAAAATGGCCACAGCCTGCACAACAGAGGCTGATGTTAGCTCTTTGCAATCGACGCTGTGCTCAGATCTTCATACTGATGTACAGAGAGAGGCTGAAGATTTGGGCGAGGAGTCAGTAGACGGTGAAGGCCTCGAAAGCTTCTCAGAACTCGCCTTTTCCTGCTTCCTCAATCCCAGTAGTGAAAGCGTGATGGGAGCTTTGGAAGAAGAAGACAACCTAGCCAGCCTCACTGCTGCTGCGACTGCTGCAGCCGCCGCCAGCGATGCTCCTGCAGCTGCTGGTGAACTGTGCCAAAACAATGAAGAAGCCTCTTCTGCTCAGTCCTCTGATTCCTCACTAATATTTCCAGTAACGTCTGTCCCCTTGCAGCAGCTTCTCCCGACTCAAGGCCCTGGTTTCAGCGACACACTCATCCTCCAACCCAGCCAGAACTCTTTAACAGGGTTCCTGAGTGGCATCAGACCAGGCCTCAGTCTGGAAACCTCCCTGCTCCAGCCCTCCAGGGCCGGGAAAAGCTCAGGTGCAACTACCTTTCGCCGCATCGCCCCCAAAGCGCCGCCTGGATCTGAAGCCGGCACAGATCACTCTTCCGCAGGGGATGCTGCTGAGCGGCCGTCTCTGACCAGAGCTTCAGAGGATGTTCTGTCCAAGTGCAAGAAAGCAGCTGCTGAAGACCATGTGCTGCTCGTGGAAGGGGAGAAGAAATACGCCTGCAAAATCTGCTGTAAGACCTTTATGAACCTGACTGACTGTAAGAAACATATTCGTGTGCACACGGGAGAGAAGCCCTATCCATGTCCAAAGTGTGGCAAACGCTTCAGTCAGTCCTCCCATCTGTATAAGCACTCGAAAAATACCTGCCTGAACTGGAAAGATGATCAATCATTCCCAGATACCCTGCTGGGACCTGCACTTACCTGATAAACATTTGTTGATTACCACAACTCAACACAATTCTTTGGAAAAAAAAACCCCATCTGTAAACTCAATTATTTATTACCCCACTCTCATCTATTTTTGTGAATCAAATCATGAATCAAAGCCAGCTAATTACTTTTCTTTTTAGATTATTTTATTTCAAGCTCTCAACCATATTTTTATTTAAGGATTATTCCATGAAATGAAAAAGATACACATTTTGCCAAACTGATATGAATGCACTGAAAATATAAAAAAAAAACACCTTTGTTTTTTTGACTGCTGTCATAATAATGATGAAAATAAATTATGCATTGAGTATTTTTTATTGATCTTAATCTATTTCTAAAATAAACACACAGAGAAAATTACATTTAAACTAAGGCATATGTTTTTATTTTTCAGACAAAAATAGACTGGAGTGTTTTTCTGTTTTGTAACATTATTTGGAGCATTATTATCTGTATAGAAGTGCAGACAAATAAATCTAATGATAATGTTAAAGGCAAGCATTACATTTAGGGTGAGAGACAGAACAAACCATTCTAATTTGAAGGAAACACTTTAAATGCACAGTAGAAAATGTTTTTTGCGGTTGTATAGAGTTTTTTAATGAACTAATGTTTAAGGGGGCATATTTTGCAAATTTTCATGGTCTGAATGCCTTCTTGAAATAAGTTTTCTGATTCAGGCAGGCCACAAAATACTGAATGAGTTACCTTATTTCACAGTTGGCACTCCAGACACCCAAATATGTGCAGAAGCACTGAAAAAAATAGTTTTTACACAATATGTCCCTTTATGGAGCGCTGCCAGTTATTTCATTAGCCTCTTTACAAGAACTTGGTTACATGTCTGCGATAAGAAAACCTTTCTGGGTTATATAAATACATTTGAGTTGACTTGACACTTCCTTCTTCAAAAGTGCATCTTATTAGTAACTATGACAGGATCAAATAAAATGATCTAGATGCAACTGACAGAATGTAAACATGTATAAGAGTATTTCTGAACTACATTAGTATTCTTCTATTTCCATCCCTTCACTTTGATCTCACACAGGAGACCTTTACTAGACCAGCACATTACATTTACAGTATCTGTTACTGCATCACTGGGGGAGGCACAGCGGCTTGGCTTCAGGAGCTAGAAGGTGAGTTCACTGGGCATGTCTGTGCCCTGTAAACCTCCCAGCAGGTTTTTAGCTGACAGTGCTGCCATGATGCCTCTGGTGGAGTAAGTAGCACTGCCGATATGTGGCAACACCACTGCACAGGATCAGAGAGGACAAGAAATACCATTAAAAATAAAATTGAGTCACATTAAGATTACATGTCGTTATTTTTGTCAAATAAGAGGCCAAAAAACACATTTTACACCCTGTTTACTCACCACAGTTTTTAAGTGTGAGAAGAGGGTGGTCTGTTGGGAGGGGCTCCGGTGTTGTGACATCCAGTCCAGCTGCAGCGATCTGTCCGCTGGTCAAAGCCTCGTACAGATCATCCTGGTTCACCACAGCTCCCCTAAAACAATTAATACACCACAGCTTTATCCTTATTAATTTTAACCGCAAACAATAACTGCTGTTAGAAATACACGACATCTGTCAACCATAAAAGAGTCATAAAATCATCAGGTTGTAAAAGACAAAAGATTTAAAAAAAAAATACAGTGTACGGAAAGGTAAGAGTAAACTAATAAAAGCACCTTTAAAGGAAATTAAAACTCAAGTAAAATCAGGAAAGGCTCTCCGACTTAAAGTGGACCTGATTTTGTTGGACAGAACTTTCCTCTTTGTCTCTGTACAAGGATTTCACTTCATACTGGTGGAAACAGAATGAAGAGGTTGGAGATATAGCAGGGAGAGAGGCCATGAAGAGCCTTAATCTGCAATCAGTAACATTTCTTTCTTTCTACCTGCTTGAGTTGACGAAGACAGCTGTGTTTTTCATCTTGCTGAAGAAAGCTTTGTCACACAGCCCCTGGGTTTCAGGCGTCAGGGAGCAGGAAACGACTATGAAATCGCTCTCAGACACAAGTGTATCCAGGGGAACTGTTCAACAGGAGGAACAGAAGGTGAAGAGAGGAAACAGATTTGATATGCAAATTATTATTTTTATTAGATTTATTTTCACTTCTTCTGTTCCTTTCACTGCAAGTTTCTCTCCCTTTTCTTACCAAACTCTCCTTTGACCTCAGCAGCGTCTGCCTTAACTGTTCTTCCAGAGTAAAGCAGCCTCTTCACTCCGAAGGGCATGAGTCTCCGAGCAATGGCCATGCCTGAACACAAAGACAAACAAACAGGTCTTAAACTTAATCAGGAAAATAATATCACATGATACTAGTTACATATGAAAACATCAGACTTTGCTACAGGACCTAATCATATGATTTTCTATCATATGGTAATGATGTCACAGTGCTAAAGTAAATGAAGCAGCAACAGCCAACCTCACCAATGCGTCCAAGTCCAATGACTCCGACTGTGCTGCCAGAAAGACCGTAACCACACAGCCAGAGAGGCTTCCACGAGCTCCAGCCTCCACTGAGAGAGAAAAAGACAGTGTGACCGCTGTGTCGCTCAAAAAAATTACAGTGATTGGTGTGATCAGTGATCAGTGTGAACGTGGAACTTGGCGAGACTCACTTTTTGACCTCCTCCACTCCCTCTGGTAATCTGCGAGCGGTGGCCAGCAGCAGAGCTACTGTCAGTTCTGCTGTGGCGTCAGTCAGGACATCTGGAGTGTATCCAACACGTATACCACTGGTGAAAACAAATCAATATCACTTAGAGGCACCAAGAGACAGTTAATCCTGCTAGTAGACAGTTGGCTTTATATTCTATAACTATAAACTGTAGTTTCTTTTAATCTAACCTACCGTTTTTTTATTTCATCCATTGCCATGTGATCAAATCCCACTGACAGGGTGCTGATTACTTTCAGGTTTGGCCCTGGAATCAGAGACAGATCAGCTGAAACACTGAAATCTAAACACTTTATCAACAGATTATTGCTAACGTTTGTTAATTGAAACACTTGTTAATGACGGTTTCTACAGAGAGCACAGATGGTTCATATCATGCTAAAATAAAGTAAATAAATAGCTGATTAAACATATTTCGACTGATCAGTACAATAGCCCAGTTTTAGCTGATGAGTACCTGCAGCATCCAGAACCTCGGCATCAATCTTGTCTGACAGCAGACACAGAATACCATGTGCTCCCTGCACACCTTTGAGAAGGTCTGCCCTCTGCACAGGCTCATCCGAGTCCCACAGAGACACCTCACACCTGTCACCATGAAGACAGAAAAGGACCAAATGCATAAGCTTGCATTCACATAGGCTAGCTGAATGAACTGACTGTCGTGGTGCTGGCTGTGTGTGACCCTGTGAAAGGTCAGAGTCTGTCAGAAATGTGTAACATGAATCCTAGCGAAGCTAATGGCTGACTTAACATATGATACAGGAAAACACAGTCAGAGTTCAATGATAAGGACAGACATACAACCTGCACATAGTAAGTTAGTACTGCCATGCAAGTAACAGATATTAGAGTTAGAAATGCTGCATACACTCCCGCCGCTGACAGGAGCTTCATCCCCTCCTGCGGGATGCGTCTCGTCACAAACACCTTCATGAGTTGGCCGACACTTGGCATCACGCTTAACGGCCGCAATGAGCTGTGAAGTCCTCCACCGCAAGACACCTCTGCACACTGTACACTTCACTCACTGTTAGACTTCAGGAAGTACTTCATAGTACTGCGCATGCGTGGTGGAACTGTACGTTTAACTAGCTGTGAGTATATATCTTTAATATGGCTGTAAAATGTTTGTCTCTGACGGACGTCTTCTCTAGGCACTCTTAAGATAAAGATACAATTTTAAAAAGTGGTCCTGTCTACTTTCTGGCTTTTCAAGATTGTTAAAGGCTGCGTTAAATAAATACATCATCACTTTATTAGCACCTGGCTCTGTGTCGTTCAGTACTTTTAAATTACTTTATCTGGGAGCCAAATTGTCAATCTCGCTAACATCTCATCCTAGTAAGGACATGTTTCCATTTTTCTCATTCCTCTGCCCGGGATCATGTGAAAAAGTAAGGAGCGGACAGTGACGTCACTCTGGCAAGTGTTGGTCGTGTGACGCATGCGCATTGCGATTTCCCAAAAAAACCCAAAAAGTGTTTTTGTTTCCCTGAGTCACAGCCATAGACAGTATAAAATATATGCATATGAATGCAACAGCCACCGGTGATACGTACACTCATTAAACTACTGTAGGCTTACTCCTCCAACTTTGCGGTACAGTAGATTACTTCCACTTTACTTGAATAACAGGCCTATTTATTACATGTCAGAGGGACATATTAAGTGGAATAATAAGTAATATGTTTGTTTTTTTCCATAGCAATAGGACATTATAGAAACACTACAAGTAAAGGTCTTGCATTGTTATATTTTATATTTTCAATTTAGGATTAGCATCAGACTGTAACTGCATTATTGGCATCATAAATAACAGGACTCATTTTGCAGAAGCGCTCGTTTTAGAGTAATGTAAAAAAGTAATTTGATAATCATTGATAAATTAATATTACAGCTGATGAAGGTGGGGCTTCTTTTTTTAGTATTTTGTATACTGCTGCATAGCTTCCTCATAACTTCCCCTCAGGGTAAATAGTCTTATAGTCTTTGTCCTATCTTACCTCCTATTTATAATAAGACATCATAATTAATTGTAGACAATATTGTGTATTATTAATCTGAATTTGCCAAAAAAATAAATACATTTAGCAAATATTTCCCTCTGAATTATAGAGATTTAAAGTCGCATAAAATGGAAATACTCTAAATAAACTAGAAGTACCTACGATTATTACTTAGGTGCAGGACCAGGAAATGTAGCCTAGTCTTAATATACTGTACTTTCCCCCCACTACACTCAGTTGGCATCTATCATTAGTGACTTTGTAAATTAAGATTTTACAGTCAATTTAAGATGGGCTCATACATATTTTATGCTGGCCTTCATATTAGATCAGAACTTCCATCCACTAGACACAGTGGCCAGCTCCACTATTAATATTATGATAATCAGATAGATATGAATTAGTGCATGTGTTGCTGATAATAAAACGTTTAATGTAGGAGTGTGCTACTTTAACTTATGTTAATGATCTGAACACTTCTTTCACAGATTGCAGCCAGTCTCAAATCAAAACAAAAGTATTTAAAGTTTTTTGTTGTAGCTGCTGCGTCGACGTCCCTGTGCGTATGACGTCATTGTCCTCTCCTTCATGTTGCAGTCCTCGTGCTCGGGCTGCCTCAGTACGGCGGTAATCATCAGCTGTATATGGTGAAGTCTTTACCCTGGAAAGCGACAGAGGGCGGAATAAGGAGCACTCTGTACTTGAGGAACAAACAAGTCGCCTCTAAAGCAGGAAATTAGAGTCGAACCCCAGCCTGGAAAAGGTGATTATTCATTGTCTTCTTTTGGAGCTTTTTATATATTCATGTTAGCAGCGGCTGCTATTGTAACCGCCAGCTGTTCGCTCGGTCGGACTGTAACAGGCTGTAGCTTGTTTGTGTTTTGTTGCACAAATTACCCGCGGTCTGTTTTTAGCTCGTCGGTCCAGATAAACTTACCCTGGTATGAAGAGTCACTCGTTATCGATGTCAGGATATAAATGTGTATTATCTGCGTGCAACGAGCTGAAGCCTCAGGCTGTCGCACAAGTTATTCACTGTCATATAATGCAGGCGTTACCGCACTGTGCATAGCGATGGTCAGCAGTTCATAGCAAGCGTTTTATGGAAAACATATATATTTTATAAATATATGTTGTATAAACCTTCGATATTAACAATGATTAATATTATGGGCATAGTGACGTGGCACAGATCCTTATTTGCAAGACTATATCTAATCAGCAGCCACTACACCTTATCTAATAAACACAAGAGGAAATTACATTATTAGTATTTATATTAGTGCATGTAATGCATCTAATTTTACGGTGGCTCTGTCTTTTCTGTTTGATTTTTATTCCGCACACATTGAAATTATGTGGCACGTGAGGAATATAGTAATTCCTATTCCTATACTATGTGGATATAATCATAATAAATTCCATCTGTGATTAGAGATATGGATAAATATACATGTCATTGTATTCTTTTGTATTGATATGCATCATGAAAACATAGTATTTTCATTAATTTTAATTCAGTAACCCTTTAATGAATTAAATAGCCAGATTAAATGTTTGATTTATGCTAATCTATGGTGTGTGAATTACCAAAATACCAATACACTTTATTACATTGATGCAGATAATCTGTAAATCCATTAATTTCATTGAACAACAGTGGCTTTACATGTGTTAAATGTTACATAAATCCAATGCTATATATCCTCACATTGCCCATCCCAGCTCTGCTGGATGACACAAACTATTGTGAAAACTATTCCTTCCAGTTCCTTGGACTCCTTAAAGCAGACTAACCACATCCTCAGGCTGTTTGTTAGGAATCTCTGGTATAACGTCTTTTTATTGGATGTAATAAAACCTAAATATTCATGTGACATTTTAGAAAGAAATTCCACAATTCGCTCCTCCCTCTACACACTTTTGGCGGAGGAACCTGAAGAGCCTGTCTGGGCCTGTCAGCAGGTTCACTGGAGACAGACCTGAACTCTGCAATGGCTCTGTTGACCCTGCATAGGCTCCCCTCCATCTCAGCCGCTCCAGTGAGTTCAGTCATCCGCACGCCGTGTTGTACACAAACAAGTTGGGCATTTTACATCATATACCCAGATATGGAATAGTTTACCTTTTGTTTTACAAAAGTGAGAGCTAGAGGTGTAAGAGTATGTTAAAGTTTGGTTAAAACCTGGTTTAGGAGTTACAGTTTGGTGCATAATGACTCACACTCTCTAAGCAAACATGACATCAATTATTTTCATTTAAAAAATAAGGAACATTTCAAATAGTTCTGTATTATACTGTGCACACAATAAACAAACAAAAATTTCCCAACAGGCAACAAGTCAGTGAAATTCTAAATTAAAAAGACAGTTTGCAGAATCAAACCATTAAATTATAGCCATTTGGATTAAATGTTTAGGAATAATACGTCAACACTGGCAATAAAACTGAAATGATATGATATGAAAATAAAAATACAAAAAAGCATGTGTGTTAGGAGGACATCCTCAACAAACATTTGCTGGTGATCAGCACATCTGGGGGATGCCACTCAGCTGATTCCAAATTACATGCATCACTTGACCATTTATTCTGTGTGCACCAGACCGTGACTCCTGAACCGCGACAGTTCGGTACTAATTCACAAACTATAAGAGCTGTTCATGCCGGACCTCCCAGGTTCTTCATGAGGAGCATTCATTCCTGAATATGTTCCTCATCAGTGCATTTGCCTGAAAGATAATGAGATGTGAATGCATTCAGGGGCTCGCAGGGCAAACATGCCAAAGATATAGTCGTCATCATCAAAGTGATTGAGCTCCCAGTGATGTCAGAGAGTGATTGGATCACTTTTTGTTCGTCTAAAAGCTCACTGCCACTGTAGATGTTTCAGCATACATATAATCATGTCTGTCTTTAACTTTATCTCCTCTCATCCTGTAACTCTATCATGAAGATTGTTTAACTTTACATCCAAGCTTGGCTTTTCTTCTGGTCTTTGCCATTTCCAACTAAACCATAAATGACCTGACTGTGGGTCGAAGTCTCATTTTTCGCATATTTTGTATCTAATCACTCTACTATCTTAACTTGTGTTCTCTCCTTTTTTTTCCTTCTTCAAACCCTCATCGTTCCTCTCCTGGCTCCTGCTCACTTCTCCTCTTTTAAGTTTTTTTTTCTTCACTCTGTCTGGACTTGTCAGTTGCGTAACAGGTAATGTTACTGTCTCAAGTTTCTTTCTCCGTAAACCCTTGTTGCTACTGCTACTTCTCTCTCATTCTTGTTTCTTTCTCCTTCCTCTCTCTTGCATTGTGCTTCTCCTTCATTTCTTATCCTTCTATAATTTCACTGCCAATATTGCTTTTACCCTCCACTGGTTTAGTGTCCTCTTCCATGTGCTTACATATCACTCTATTTGTCTCTGTCCTCACTTCAGTCTTCCACTGCACCTTATTTGTGTTGCACCACATTTCACCCTTGAAATTACTGAACATTTTTTCCAGCCTTTTGTGTCCACTCTTCTCAACAGGAAAGACATCACATATTAGAAGTGCAATTTTGGGAGCATTTAAAACAAAATTTACTCACATTAATTAGTATTTTATAATATAGACAGCATTAAAGAAGTGGACATAGGTTAATGGTCTGAAAAGAAGAAGTGCCTTAAACTTGTATTATTTCTAATGACCATCAGGGTGCGACTCCGCTGGCTGCAAAAAAAAAGTCTGATTGTATAGAAGTGTATGAGAAAAATACCCTACTTCTCACTTGCTTTATGACCTTTAGTTAACATTCTCCTCAATCACTTTTTACAACATGTTGTTTATTTTTTTAAATTATGTACCATTTAGTGTCAAAAAATATAGTAGCTACCATTATAAAAAAACATCATAATTAAAATTACAAGTATTTAGGAAAACTGAATCACACAAAAACATAATAGAGGCTAAACATTTTTTTTATTTTAAAGTCATGTTGATCAGTTGTTGTTTTTTTTGGTGATATGGTTTGATTTTTTTTTAGGATGAAAGCCTCCAAAGAAGAGGGAGACTTCAGAAAAGGTAGATGTTCATCTCTGAATTGTCCTCTATCACAGTCCTGATAAAATGACTCCCAGTTGGTGGATTACAGCTCATTATCCTAACTGATCTCTATCCATCTCTAGGGAGAGCTTTGCCCTTGTGAAGGGTGCAGTCCTTCTGCTGGAAGAGGGCGAGAGGGTGGGCCTCGATGAGGAGAATTCTTCTGCTCCACCTTCTCCTGTGGAGGAAGGTGGACCTTCTCCTGTGGAGGAAGGTGGTAAAGCGCCAGACACACGGCACAAACACGTTCATGCCATGGTTGAACATCTCCGACCAGAAGACACCATCAAACTGGTGAGGCTTAAAAGAACATTGCTTGGTTTACTCAGTAATCGTTTTCCCTCAACATGTATTATCAGATCTTAGGTAAAGGTCATAACATCAGTATGTTGATTTCACTTTTAGATTTGTTGCTTTTCTGACTATTTAACAGGCAGAATAATATGAATATGAAAATGTTCTGCAGTGATCTGAAACATTCTTGATGTGGGTAATCCATCATGCTGAACATTTAGTAAAATTTATTTTTGCATCAGTTATGTTGTTATTGTGTGGCGATGCAGCTGAAATCATGCAGAATTTGAATACAGAAGATAAACCAATAGCAAACATGCACATTATTAAAAATCACAAGTTAATTACATTATATCATTTCAGTGATGGAAGAAGTATTCAGATCCCTTACTAAAGTAAAATTATTAATAGCACACTACAAAGCTACTCCACTACATGTAAAAGTCCTGCATTCAAAATTTACCTGAGTTAAATTACAAAGTATCAGCATCAAAATGTAATTAAAGTATCAAAAGAAAAAAGTGCTCTTTATGCAGAATGGACCCACTCAGATTGTTTTATATATTCCAAATATATTATTCGATTTTTTTGTGTTGATCCATTTATGTAAACATAATTTTAATTTTGTAAAGATATGGTTCATTTTAACTGTTTAATATGATGTTATGAGGTTTAATTTTAAAAAAAGTCTAATCACTTTAAATGTATGATGTTTTTTTGTTAGATCTCGACCTGAAAAGTAACTAAAGCTGGCAGCTAAATGTAGTGGAGTAAAATGTACAATATTTGCCTCAAAATGAGTAGAAGAATAAAATTACATAAAATGGAAATACTCAAGTAAAATAAAGGTAGCTCAAAGTTGTACTTAAGTACAGTACTTGAGTAAATGTATTTGGTTACATTCCACCACTGGATAATTTATTGTCAGTGGTTCGCTCTAATTGTTATGAGTCTACAAGCTTCCACATATACTTGAATACACCAATTAACTTAGAGCTGGTCTTTCTAATAATTGCGACAACCCAAAAATATATCAAAACCAAAAGCTGTAGGGATGGCAGAATCAACCAATCTAAAACATGATGTTTGTTGTTGAAAAGGGATATTGTGCAATATACTGGATTTGGAAGGGCACAGGTATGGTCCTTTAAGTGGACTCTTGCCAGTATCCGTGTTTCTCTGGAAAAACAGCAATAACTTCCTTGATTTGATTTTCCAAGGAAGGCCAAGGATATTTTACACGGTGTGTAATCAGACATGTCCGTAAGGGTTTAATGGATAACTTTAGATGAAACGGCATCAAGTGAGCTGTAAAATACATTGATTATATTCATCCTCATTCCTTCTATCCTCTTATTTTTGCTCTCCTTTCTCTGCACGGTGTTGTGCAGGCGGTGCAGTTGGAGTCCGTCAGCCCGGTCAGAGTCAGGTATCTGATCGTTGTCTCCACCCTCGGCAACAAACAAGAGAGCATCCTGCTGGGAATGGATTTCCCCAGCTCAGACAGGTGTGTGTTACCAAGATGCAGGTGTATTGTGTCACGCAGATAACATTTCCATTCAGTTAATAACTCCTGGTTTAGTGTTAAGGAGTTCAACTTCTTTCCTTGTGTTGTGTCCCTGCAGCGATCAATGCACCATCGGCCTGGTTCTACCCGTGTGGAGCGACACACAGGTGTATCTGGACGGAGACGGGTAGGAAATATTTTTTAAAAGGGAATGATGTCTCGATGTGGAAAGTGTAAGCGCGCAAGCAGTGAGTTTGTGTCTCTGCAGCCTGATGTCTGGGTTTCTGACATCACATGTTAGAAACTTGAAATTGTACTCATATTAATTTAGTGTTTCATAACAGAGAGTATTAAAGAAGTGGACACAGTATATGGGTCTGAAAAGAAGAAGGGCCTTAAACCTGCATTCTTTCTAATGACCATCAGGGGGCGACACCACTGGCTTCAAAAATAATTCTGGTTGTGTAGAAATCTATGAGAAAAATCCCCTGCTTCTCACTTGATTTATAACCGATCTGGAAGGAGACGGGTAGGAAATATTTTTAAAAAGGGAATGATGTAATGATGTGGAAAGTGTAATCGCACAAGCGGTGAGTTTGTGTGGCTGCAGCTTGATGTTGGAGCCTGATGTCTAGGATGCCGGCCAGAGATAATTTAATTGAGTAATGATCTCTATTTATGGAGCTGAGTCATTCTACATAAATTACAACTGCTCCGATCACTCACTCAGAACCTTGCATAACCCTGCAGAACATGTGTTTTTGCAGTGAAATTAACGTTAAGTATGGTTGGCCTCTCTCCGTATCAGCAAAGAAAACAATACTGAGAGTTTAGCAGCTGAAAGTGGAGTTTAGGTGTGTATTTTAGTGACCTTAACAATCAGCTATGCTTTGATTAAAATGTCTGAGCTCTTTTTTGGCCCGCGGCCAGTCATACAGTTTGCTTCTTATTAGCTGTCGATGCTCAAAGGAGGATGTAGAGAAGGGAACTGTGAAAATGAGAGCCGAGCTCTCCTGTACACGGCTGCTTTTTAACCGATCTGCCGTCACTTGCTGAGTTTTTAGAAAAGATCCTGTGATCAGCTGCCATCTCTGTCATCACACCAGCATGTTCACCCTCATCAGGCTGGTTAACACCTCCAACTGTCATTTCTCTCCCTCTCTCTGTCCTCACATTTTCATTCTCTCCTCTTCCTTCACAAGAAGCGTCACTAATTCACACTGAATAATCCCTCTCCGAGTCTTCTTCCTTGTCTTTGCTTCCTATCAGTATTACTTCGTCAGTTCTCTTTTTCTGCTACTTAATTTGCAGTATTTTAGCTTATACTTCTGTTTTTTTTTTTAATACAGTGGTTTTAGCGTCACCACAGCTGAGGAGACAAGAATTTTCAAGCCTGTTTCCATGCAGACCATGTGGTGAGTTAAAAATACTAACCCCCATGTTGTAAATGTCAACATTAATATTCTTAAGACACCATACAGCACATCACTTCCTGAAGCACCTCATCAACAACTATATAACTTACCTCACTCTAAATCTTTCATTTTCAAGGGGACATATTTATTACTTATTTTCAGGTTCAGGGTTTAGGTTCCAACTAGAACAAGTTTACATGCTTTAGTTATTTATTTACATATATGTTTTGGGATTAAATGCACACAGTAGTGTTTCTCCCGCTGGCCCTCCACAACAACTTCTGCCAGGCCGATAGACTTTATATTGTGATGATGTCACAGATTTTTAAATGATTTACTAATATAAAACCTCCACAGATAAGAAACATCATAATAGGAAGAGTCATAATTAACCTTTGGGAAAAAAAGTTGGCTGCAGCCTTCTTATTATACATACCCTCTGGGCGGCTCTGCACCATCATTGCACCTGCAAAATATCAGTAATTGCTTGTTGCCTTTATATTGGTATAGTTGTGACATCACAATCTTATGGTCCTGATGGCTCATTTAAAGGCACAGTTTCTAAATACTAGCTGTACACATTTCTCCGTTTCTCCATCTTGATAAACAGTAGTTATGTAGCACCTGCTTTATAATCAAAGAAGACATGAAACTCTCCCTTTTTACAATATTAACCCTTTAACCTTTGTATCTTCTTTCTGAGGTGTTTAGTGTCCTCAAATAAGCATCATCTTCTGTCCTCCCCCTCCCCACCGCTGTAAGGTCGGTGCTGCAGGTTTTGCATGGCTGCAGTGAGCGGGCGGTCAAGGCAGCAGTGATCCCAGGAAACGGCCTGGAGTGGGCTCAGCACTACCACCAGCACATCGAGTCAGACCGCTTCTGCCTCAACGAGTGGGAGGCCATGAACGACTTGGAGTCAGTCCGCAAGGACAGCAATGGACATAGGTCAGTAAAATACTTCTAAAGTACCTCTGAACTTTAGTTAAGGTGGTTGAGTTCATTTGAAGGTGTGGTCATATAAGGTAGACAGTAGATGGCGGTCGGCGTCTTTTTTAGTGTAGTACAGGTGCATCTCAATATATTAGAATATCATGGAAAACTAATTTTCTAGTAGTTCAAGTCAAACAGCCCCAACCAAGTATTGAGTGCATATAGATGGACATACTTCAGAGGCCAATTTTTCCAGATTAAACATACTTTTTAAAATTGGTCTTTCGTTATATTCAAATTTTTTGAGACATTGGATTTTAGGTCTTCATTAAATGTAAGCCATAATCATTATAATTAGAAGAAATTAAATATATTAAGACATGACATGTTTCATTCTGTGTATAATGGATCTATATAATGTGTTATATTCACTTTTTGAATTGAATTACTGACATAAATAAACTTTTCTATGATATTCTAATTAATTGAGATGCACCTTTACATGACTAAATATAGTTACTTGCATTCCACCGCTGCTATAAATGTGAAAATAAAGTGAAAGTTTTCATCTATTCAAGTCAACTTGTACTCAAGTTTCCCTTTTTCTTGTTTGTGAAGCTCAGCAGACAGAGTTTCCAATGAGAGTCTGATCAAAGAGCACCTGAGAGACATCATGAGGACTGAAGACCTGGACAACCTCACGTCTAAAATGGTGAGACATACGAGCAGATATAAAGAGGAAGTTGTCTTGAATAGTGTCAGAGAATGACAAGGGGAAAATAATCAGAAAAAAACAAACTAACAATAATGTATGTCTGCCTGTATGATTTGATCTTTTATGTACTGTAGGTGCACACTGCCCTGGAGACCAGGATAGGCTTCGACATGAGATGCTACAAGGAGTACATTGACAATGAGATCCTGGTCACCATGGCTCAGATGGACAAACCCTCCAAAATATTTGACTACCTTTACCTGGTGAGTGGTGTCTGGGCTTCAAATAAAGTAACAGGGTGTATTTAACCAGCACAACGAGAAGACTTTCTCGTGCTTTAATCAATAAACTGACGGAAGTGTGCTTTCAACAGGATCTTGTCATGTGACTGTAACTTCCTCTTTGTGGGACATCTGTGTTGACAGCGATAGGGAAGACAACTCTGTTTGGCCTTTCCTTTCCGTCCTCTTAGCCCTCAGCTGAACCTCTCTTTATCTGGTTTCAGGGCTCTGAGTGGAACGCAGCTAACTTTGAGGAGCTGCAGAAAAACAAGTCAGTGTTTTCACATGAAACATTTTTCTACAGCTCTGTGTATTGTTGTTGTCCATCTCTGTTTCCCATTGTCTCACAACATGATCGTGTCTCATGATTGTGTTTTGCTGAGTCACCACTGTGGCTCTAAGTTTGTGTCTTTTTTTTTTTTTAGTGTGGGCTATATTCTGAATGTGACGAGGGAGATTGACAACTTCTTCCCAGAGTCTTTCACTTACATGAACATCAGAGTGTACGACGTGGAAGCCACCGACCTGCTCCCTTACTGGACGGACACGTACAACTTCATCAACACTGCAAGGTAGTCCCGAAACCCCAAACGCATCAGAAGACATCTGCAGACAAGAACATTTGTGTCATTAACCACATCACATTCAGAATTGTGCAATAACTAGACTTAAAACCACATCAACATTAACACGTTTTACATACTTGCAACAGCTGCAACCGAACTGAAGCAGTCAGGAGGGGAACTGTTTGACACACTAACTCCCCTGATACTAAGGGCCTGTTACATGACAATGCTCTCAGGCGAAAATGACAAAATATTTTATCAGATGTGCCCTTCGTTTAGATGGCGATGGTGTTTTTGGGGCTTAAAAACACAAAAAAATGAAACCACGCTCCAATGTTGCATTCATCTAAAGGGTTGAAAACATCCATGTGCAGTCCAGGAAAACAACAACAAACATGGCGGACTATTTCCGTCAGTCAGACATTCAAGTTGTCCTAGCAGCTCTTATAACTATCCAGGAGTCAGTTAAGCAGAATTATGACAGATAATATAATGGAACAGAGAAGGTGCATTCATTACCTAGGGCAATTTTTTGATGCACTAATTCGGCAGAAGCGAAACAGACAAGACCCAGGAGAACCAGGAAGAGAAGTAGGAGTAGAAGAAGGAGAGAAGAGAAGTTTCTACGTGGCTATGCATGCACAAGCTTTTGGTGGTATTGTGTGGCAGTGTTTCACAGTACCACCTAGCCGCCTGGCGTGCATAATACCGTATGCACGCAGATTTCCCCCTAAAGACGCTGGTCTAAATGCGCAATCAAAAGTGAGAACACAACACTACTTTTGCGTTTTCTGTCTTGATCTCCTCCATCTAAACAGGGCCTAAAAGCTGATCAGCAGGCCATGATGGCTTCTTGTATTGTTACCCCAGTGCAGATTTTCTGCAGATATTTTAAAGCAAAAAGCATTTTTGGAAAATACACACATTGTTGTTGTTGCCATGCATAGTTAGATGAGAAGATTGAGAGCACTATCACATCTATCTGCCATATGGGCCCACAGGACAGTTAGCTTAGCACAAAGACTGGTAGCAGAGGGAATCAGCTGTAATGGTAACCCAATCTGCCCACCAGCATCTCTGGGGCACCAATCACATTTTTTCGTAACTGTTGGAAATCAAAGTGAAGCTTTTTTTCCTGTTCTAGCGTTGCTGAACATCTGATGTTTTTAGAGGAGTACCCTAAATACCTTAAGTTTTAAAAAAAACCAACCCTACATCTGTCGTTCACCATTGTCAAGATTAATTAGGAAAACAGGTGATTCAACAAGAATAGATACAGATGCTCTTTTTCTTATTTTTATTATAGGCTTTGAGAAAAAAAAGGTTGTGCCTCAACCTGTAAAAAGCATTGTCTGATCCGGGCTAAAGCTAGCTCAACGCTGGGCTATTTCTGGGCTCCTATAGCAGTTGCTTGGCAACCAGTGTAGACTCCAGAAAGTTACTGTACCTGCCAAGAAATAGTCCCAAATATAACCCCCCTTTTAAACTGTGTTTTTTGTAACAATTTTGTATGGATTAAATAAACAAGAGGTACTGTGTTAATTAGTGAGGTAAAGACAGAGCCAGGATAGCTGTTTCCTCCCTAAACCACTGAGTGAGTTTCTCTTATCTCTGGTCTTTGCAGGAAGAGTGGACAGGCAGTGTTGGTGCACTGTAAGATGGGTGTTTCTCGCTCTGCATCCACCGTGATTGCCTACGCCATGAAGCAGCAGCACTGGCCACTGGAAATGACGCTGAACTACGTTAGGGATCGCCGGTCCATCGTCAAGCCCAACAAAGGCTTCATGAGGCAGCTGCAGACCTACAGCGGCATCCTCAGCGCAAGGTCAGGCACGGTGTTGAGTGTGGAGAGTTTGCTGCTTCATGTGGCTACTTAGGGATCGATTTGTGGGCTAATGTGAGGATTGTGCTTTATGTTCCTTCAACATTCCAGCCAGCAGCGTCACAGTGCACTCTGGAGGCGAAAATCAAGAGACCAAAGACAAAAGTCACAATGCAAGGAGGAGAAAGGAGAAGAAGGAAAGGCAGAAGAGGAAGAGGAGGACGAGGATGAGGACGAGGGACTTGAAGATTATGAGCCTGATGATGAGGACGATGTAGAGAGTGCAGATGAGAAAGATGATCCAAAAGAAGAAACGGAGGTAATTAGTTGCATCAGTGATTTGATATTAGTGTTCTCAATGCTGCAGATTTGGGGAAAAAAAACAACTTTAATCTGTTTATCTTCTCAAACACACCCAGGTGTTTGAGGAGCCCACCGCCCAGTCTGACACCGACCAGGGGCCCGGGCAGAGCGGACCGCCTCCTCTTATCACAGTCAATGAACCGGACAAGGTGAGCAGACTGTCTCACACACACACACTGCATCTGAAGCTGGTTATCTTGTCTCTTCTTTGTGCAGATCTCAGTCCTTCACTAAATCTTTTGATCTTGGTTTTCTTTCTCATCTCCAGGTCCTATCCAGTGTTAATCGCAGCGGCAGGATGAACCTCTTCTCCCTCATGCAGTCCATCAGTGATGAGGATAAAGGACGCGAACAGGTAAATAAAGTCGAGTGCCAGACTCGTTTCTCTTCTCTGTAGCTGAACTGTTGTTCACACAAATAGTCTATTTGTAAGTAGAGAAAATATGTTATTAGTCTTGTAATTACTTACTTTTATACAGTTTAGTTTAGCAAATGTAGAGTCTCTCTTTAATCTTGATTGAAGTTATTTTTTAAAATCCCATTTAGTTGTTGTCTTTTTTTTTTTTTTAAAGATTATTTTTTTGGGCATTTTTATTGAAAGTGATAGAGTGAAAGGGGGTGATAGAGGGGAAGACATGCGGCAAAGGGAGCTCGGGCCGGATTCGAACCCGGCTCCGCGGCAGCAAGGACTCAGCCTTAGTGGTAAGCGCTCTACCAGTGTGAGCCACTGGGACGCCCCTAGTTGTTGTTGTCTTTTATTCTAGAAAAGAAGATACAGCAAACATATTTCTGGCTGTTTTGATGTTGATGTTCTGGCTTTTGATGACATGACACACTTACAATGTGCTGTTATCTATTCTATTGTTTAGTTGCTTTACCTTGATTTTAAAATCCCCCTCCACCCAAAAACTTTTTTTCTGTTTATGTCCCTGACAATGCCTGTCCTTGACTTTTTGTCACTGGAGAGGGGTTTTGATTGTTTTCTAGGTTGAAAAACGGTCAAGGTTTTAGTTCAGCTGCTCTATAAACTGCTCTTCTGCTTCTGTGTTGCTTTCAAAGCTTCTCGGCAGTCCGAGGCACTCACGGAGCCAAGGGCGGCGGGGTCTGACTCACCAGAGAGCGTGTGTGGACGTTTCACCAGAACCTCGGAGCCTGCCGGACGCTGGTCAAAGCTAAGGTGATCAAAGAGAAGGAAGAGCAGAGGGATAAAGGAGGAAACAGATGGTGAAGGAAAAAAATCCTAAAAACACCTGAAGGAAAGTGTGCGCTGGTAACATGCCAAGGTTTTTATACACTGATACGCTCTGGCTTTATATTTTAGATTATCTAGATGATAAAAGTTTTAATTTCTGTTGCATTGCATATCTCTCTTCATAAATATTATAGCTGATGGTTGCTGTTGATAAAAGGATTGTGCTGTAATATTGCTATACCAGTGAAAGCTAAGATATCTGATGGCTGAAGTCATTATCAGTGGACATTGTTGTATTATTATGGTTTTTGTCAGTGTTTTTGAACATATCCTGTCACATGCAGACGTAGCTGTCTCTCTGTATACCCTCTTTCCTTCTTCAGTTCTCACATCACCACTCTACAGATGATATCTATGCAATTACTGTTCTCCCTCTTCTTCCCTCTGTAAATATGAGGCTGTATGCTGCCAATCCAAGGTAAACATTTTAATTATTTTTCATATTCTCTGTCATCAGAAGTCTTATCATTGACAGACGGGAGGATTTCTCTATATCTAAGCTGTGCATCATGGACCAAGTCAGGGCCAGTTTTATGGCACAAGCCTGTTTGCCAAACATTGTACTTCAATGTGCCAAATAATATGAAAATCTTAGTCATGGCAGTATATTAAGAACCACTGTCACCTGTTTTATTTTTATTCATCCACTTTTTAAACACCAGGGCTGTATGAGTGCCTTCAACCTGAGAATGAAATACGACTCTGACTGGTGTTTTTAACGTTTTTACTACGAGGAGGCGGCTGCATATTGTATGAATCTTGTACTGTATCTCCGATTGCAGTAGAAATGTTCCCAAAGTTTTGCATGTATGCATATATAATGCAGTATATTTGTCTCAACACATAATTGCTGGTGAGCTAGGTGCATGTTATGTGTTTTTATACCAACATGGGAGAGCAAAGTATTCAGGGTTTTGTCATGTATTTATATTGACATTTAGAGATAAAATACTGTTTTCAGACTTTTGAACACTGGTTGCTGATGTGGAATATATTCTTATTTCATGCTGGTGTTACTTCCTTTCCAGTGAACCCAAGTTAAACCTGCATGCTTAAAGTTAAGGAAAACATGCACTTTATAATCCCGCGACACACACTGTCCCCTCTGCCTGAGCCAACGTCACACTGTACTATGAATCAAATGATCAATTATTCTTTTTTTAAGTTCTGTCCACATCTCTATACCTTGTAGTGTTAAGCTCTCCACTGTCTGCACCTCACTCTCGTTTACAGCAAGCACTATGAGTGGAAAAATAAATGAGTATACTCAAACCAAACGCTTTGTTTCTTGATTAAACAGAACAAAACAGCTTTTATTCTTAAAGATTTTATTCACAAGAGGAAAAACACAAGCAACCTTACTGTCATTACTTATTGTTTGTATTGCAGTGTATCAGTACAATACATCAGTCATAATTCACACACAAGCAAAGAGTAATGGACACGGAGGACATTTTTACAAAACAGATGTGATAGATGAGACCTATATTCAGGAATCGATGTATTTCCTTCTGGGTTCACTGAGTCGGATTCCTCCCTCTTTCATCGCCGACCTGAAAGCCTGAACCTGTGAAAGGGAAGAGTCAGGGAGAGATCAACATGAGTGAGAAGTCACACAAATCATTTCATCAGTTCATGCCGCATGTACTCACAGCGTCGGAGCGGTACGTCCAGGGAATGTCCCTGTATACCATCCTGGTGATGCCCGCCTGATGGCATCGCTGAGCCAGCACCTCGCCCACAGCCTGACACGCTGCCACGCAGTTTGTGGAAGCCAGCTCCTTCTTTATCCCCCACTCCTTGGTCGAACAGGTAAGCACCGGGTCCGGAGAGCTGCTGGAGAAAACCTGTGCCGTCACATGGTGCTGGGAGCGATTAATCTCCAACCTGACAGGATGAGAAAGCCAGTCATCATCACAAGGAATCATGAGGAGAAACAACTTAGGGAATTCAAACGCAGCATTATCTGGCCGGTAAATATGAATTTATGTTGTGATTTAAATCCAGACTAGGGAAGAGAAATACTGTATGGTGCTAAATGTCAACATGTGGTTACATGTTTTGACTATTAAGCCTTAATCACATTTAGATAATTTTCTCTACATTTGAGACAAATGAATGTTAAAAAAACCAACAACAAGTTGTATGTACCGTAATTGTTAGTGTGTGTGAACATGAACATTGTTTTTACATACATACATACATATAACATGATGTTTCACATGAATTTCTGTATCAAACGTGAGGAAAGTGAGTTAAATCTTTAAATTCTCAGCTTTATCAGAAAATTGTAGCCTCATACAACACAGCATGAGCATTTCTTTCTCACATATGAACAGTGGTGGAATGTAACCAAGTACATTTACTCAAGTACTGTACTTAAGTACAATTTTGAGGTGCTTTACTTGAGTATTTCCATTTGATGTAACTTTATACTACTCCGCTACATTTTGAGGCAAATATTGTACTTTTTAGTCCACTACATTTAGCTGACAGCTTTAGTTACTTTTCAGGTTAAAATTTTACAAATAAATCTAAAAAAAATAAATGAGTGGGTCCATTCTGCATATAGAGTACTTTTACTTTTTACATTTTGATGCTGATACTTTTGTACTTTTAGTAAGTTTTGAATGCAGGACTTTTACTTGTAGATAAGTAATTCTGCAGTGTGGTATTAGTACTTTTATTTAAGTAAGGGATCTGAATACTTCTTCCACCGCTGCATATAAAACTGTCATTGTCATTTCACCTGTGCACTGACATGGCGTGCAGGTAACAAAGAGAGAGGGTCACTGGGAGGCCGTGTTTTTTGTTGACCGCTGTTTATTACTTTGGATCGCTGTGATTCATTTTTTCATACTTAAAGCACGTTATCAAAATTTGATTTTTCTTTGTTAATAAAATCCTTTTTTTAAATCTCAGCGAATATCTTGTTAGTACAGCGGGTCGGACAATGCAGCGAACACCCAGCGCTTAGCCTCTCAGCGACTGCTTTGATTTTAGTGGCTACAAAGGGTGTGTAGTATTTTCTCCGTGTTCACCCAGACCTGTGGTAGAACTCGCGGCGAGGCCAGGTGGTCTTCCAGCCCCGCTCTTTCACTGCCAGGGCCATCTGCTCCAGGTTCCGCGGGTTCCTGTTCACAAAGGTCGGGCTCACGGCTTCGTTTTCATTCGCGCTGGGCTCCGGCTGGGAGGCTGCCTGACTCACACCCCGAGCTGCAGATATACAAAACACCGTCTACAGACACTAGCTGATAACTGAGCTGTCCACCGAATATGACACATAAAGATTAAACGTACCTGTTTGGTTCGTAGCCACAGTTGGACGACATCGTTGGATTTGACCGAGCAGCCGGACACTGCGGCTCAGAGACATCTCCTCCTCCGCTCCGCTCACTTCATCAATGGAAATAAAAGCCCAGTAAATGTTTCACCATCCAGTGAAACCGTATATCCTTACAGATACGGAACCCTACACTAACTGACTATTTGATAAGAAATCACCGTGACATGTGGAGCGCCATCTTTGACATTCACACAACATCCGGCTCACTTGGTGCTACCTCAGAAGCAGCACTGGCAGAAACAAACGTCAGCACCTAACATGTTCCGCTACGTGTCTTCATCAGTTTATGGCAGGGGTAGGCAACCAGCCATAGATATATATAAGAAAGTGGCTCTTCGGGCCATCTGCACTGGCTCCCTGTGGCTGTGACAAAGACATTATATGAAATGAAACGAATGAATGAATGAAATTATTAATTCATTCATACATGTTTAATTTTCATTCATCATTTGTGTAGGCCTAAAGCAATTGTAAAAATGTGAAGCTTATATACAGCATTAAAAGAATGTTTCAACAACTTTCAACAAGCCTGGTGCCTTAACCTCTAAATTTTGCTTCATGTCTTGTTTTGTGTTTCCACTTAAAAGAGATATTTCTTTGGTGTCCAGCCTCTCATTTGCACCCGGGTCCTCGCTGCACTCTGACAAATTCATATTAATAAATGCTCAATTATGACCTATAGTAATATTGGTAGGCTAATTAAGTACTACTTTGTAGCTTATTTTATCTTCATTTTAAGGCCCAAAATAAGGTTTGTGGCTCCATTCCGACATTTTTTCTGTTTTTTTTTTTCTGGTCAACAATGGCTCTGTTGTTAGTAAAGGTCTATGGTCTTTTTACAGAATTAAGAAAAGATGTGCTTTTCTGTACCTATGTGCAGAGGCGGAAGAAGTATTCAGATAGGCTATACAATCTCTCCATGTCAAAATATAGAGGTAAAATACCAAAAGTAAAACTCATTATGCAGAATAGTCCTTTTTTGAGTCATATATATTTTGTTATTGGATTATATTTATTGGTATATCACTTGAAAGTTGCAGCTTGTAAAGTTGGAGCTGATTTTAGTTACTTTATATACAGCTTGGAAGCTTTAACTATTATAAGTAATACTGTATTGGTTGGTTTATATTTTAATATAGTAGTTACTTTGTTATACTATTTAGTTGGGAGAAAAACAGTAGAAAGTTGCATCGAATAGAAAAAAAGTACCTCAGTTTTTATACTTAACTACTGTGCTACTGTTGTATTTATTCTAGAGTAACTTCCAGTGGCTGAAAGATTTAACCAGCACTTTTTTCTTTTTTTTAGGTACAATGTTCTTTTAACTCTACTACATGTATCTGACACCAACAGTACATAGTGGGTTCACAGACAAAACATGTGATTGTCTTTCAAATATGATTCATCATTAGATATTAACCCACTAACAGTAGAATGTGTCGTTAAACTGAACTCCACTTACAGTAGTGTTCAAAATAATAGCAGTCCAATGTGACTAACCAGATTAATCCAGGTTTTTAGTATATTTTTTATTGCTACATGGCAAACAAGGTACCAGTAGGTGCAGTAGATTCTCAGAAAACCAACAAGACCCAGCATTTGTGATATGCACGCTCTGCAATTGGCTGTGCAATTGGGCAATTAGTTGAAAGGGGTGTGTTCAAAAAATAGCTGGTAAATTGTTTGCCATGTATATCAATAAATATACTAAAAACCTGGATCTGGTTAGTCACATTGGACTGCTATTATTTTGAGCACTACTGTAGGTCAGATACATTAATGAACCAAAGATACCGCTTTGCTTAAAAGGTACTGCTGTTAATACTTTTACTTGGGTACAATTTTAATACTAAATGTCTTACTTATTATAGCCAATTTTTATATTGTGACATTGCTCCTCATACTCACACTCAAGTAAGTGATGTTAATATTCCTTCCATCACTGATTTATTCACAAAACAGCTTTAACACATTAAATGGTGGGACTAATCATCAGGTAAGATTACCTGTTCAGTGAATTATTTAACACAATAAGATCAAACAAGAAAATCATATTTAATTTCAGTTCAGATTTGATCCATTTTTTACAGTGCAAACCGGCAGAAAAGAAGACAGAAATGTCCCAGCACAGGTTTGTTCAAAATAGTGGCATGATATGAAAGACCTAATGGATAACCGAGCATCCAGTCCCAGTAAGGCACCTGCAAAAACTTTTACTACCAATAAATACCTGTTATGTGTTGGAAGATGCTTGATGCTTGGAAGACATGACAATGACGGGAAAATGTCTTTGGCTCATGAAAATCATTCAGATAATTCCCTGTTATAATTTGAACAATTCTACAGGGCTGGCTTATTAATACACCAATTCAACAATCATACATTCCCTTCAACTATAGAACAGAGTCATTCATTGGTGTGCTTTCCCTTTTCATAATGGATGTCTATGATACATGTTTATAAAGAGAAAAGTAAATTACTATTTTCTGAGCTACTGTAAGAGTAATTAGAAAGCAGAATGTAACACTGATAATGGGAAAAAAATTAGCAAGGGGATACAAAAGTATATTTTTTCATTTCATATAATGCAATTGTAATTCATTATTTAGGGACTCATTCTACTGATGCAAAAATAACAGTCTTTGCTTTGTAATCATTGTGCAAGTAAATTAAACCGTTTCAAAGCCTGCGGGCAATAGAATACCATTATTAAGACAAGAGACAAAGTCATTCAGATGTGTGTGGTTGCAGTCCAAGTATGCAATAATATACATAAGTTAACGTAACCGTCTGGCAAAGTAATAGTTTGGAAGATCATATAGCAGCTGATGCATTGATAAGAGATGAGAAGGAGAAGGGGCTCAGCTTGTAGCCTGATCCGCTGTAGAACTTGTTCTGAAACTCCACCCTGTGTGAGAGAGAAGCAAAGTCAACATGCAACAGAAAATAAAAACCACAAGGTAGAATACATTATTGTCCAAACAGTCCCATTTCTCTACAGCTCTTTACCACCAATCATGTCCAGTTTATTCTACAGTGGACATAAAGCTGAATATTACTGAATTACTATATTTCTATTGTGCTAGTTTTAAACTACAAAATATATTTACGGCATAGTTTATAATACAAAACTGAAACATATATACCTCAATTCCAAAAAAAGCCTTACATGTTAATATCTAACAGAATATGATCATTTGAAAGAGTAAATATTTATGTTTAAACTGATTGAGACAAAGTTCTCTGTTTGCAATGTAATGTCTTAAAAGTTGTCTCCTTCTGTGATTGATGTTTGTGCTTTTGGCATCTTATAGTAACATAAATAACCAACTAACCCCCTTAAACATGGACTAACTAAGACAATCACATTTTTAACTCAGTGCAGATAGTCTTATTAGTACTTTTTAGTCTCTTTTTATTTATTTTTATTCTCCTCCCTCCCATTCTTACCAGTGCAGACGGAGTGCGTGCAGGAAAGCTGAGAGTCCCTCCATAACCAGCAGGATGGAGATGGTTAACATAGCAAAGAAGGCAAAAACCACAAAGAGGACTACAGATCCCACATAGCCCTGCCACTTCAGGGCAATACGCATCACCATCACCCACAGCACCTCCGACAGCTCTGTGGAGACACAAATAACTCATCAGACAGCCACCAGAAAAGCATCCATCATGTGTGAATGAATAACTGGCTGGAAAAAGAACAGTATGAGTGTGTTTGTTTTTAAAGAGGAAGTCGGTTTGTGCGTGTGCATCATGTGAGTATGAAGGTGTGTATTGTGTGTGTGTCACCTACGTGCGTGTGCCAAGCTGAGAGCCCAGAGTCGGAGGTAAGAGGCGGTGTTGGAGATGCAGCCCAGGCAGTACTCTATGGTGTGGATGGCCTGATGCATGAACACGTCTGCAGCATCAAACTCCTGCAAACAGTACTGATTAAACATTTCTGACTGGATTTAATCTGGTTTGGGCATAAACTTATCCCAGCTTCTCTCTTACCTCTTCTTCAGCGCCTCCTCCCTCCACCTCCCCCTGACGAGTGTTGATGGAGCCTTCATCGGCCATGAGAGGACGTCTGTCATCCTCCTGCTGTTACAGAGAGCCAGAAATCTGTCAGAAAATACATCCAACTCTAAAATAAAAGGGTTAAAGTTCAGTGAAACACAGACTCACCACTTGACGTCGTCTTCTTTTGAATGTGATGTATTCATGCATGGGCTTCCCGAGCAGCAGGACCGGGACAGAACACAGCGCCAGCACCACCAGGATCTTCTGCACCACAGCCTGCACATACAGAGTTACAGGACCGGCTGTCACACTTTTGAGCTCACTTTAGCACATCATCTTGGAGTAAACCACCTGTGTTTCTGCATGTATTTATCACAAAAAGCATGCACTTTAACCTCTGCAAACCCTATTTACACCTTATTTCTGCCTCCCAGGTATTCACTGGTTTTAGTTTATATTAGTGCAGTATGAAAATGACTCGATACTAACTCAAGATTAATATATTTCATTGACCTTTTGTCAAACTCACAATGAACAATTCAAACTCCTAGAACCAATAACATCACTTAACTGCAATTAATGTGTACTGGGCTTCCTTTGACCAAGATTAATGAAATTACAGATATCTGCACTATATATCCAGTCTACATATTAAATGTTGAAATGGCTTGCGATAGTGTAACAGCAATGCATTCACAAGCTAAATTGTTATAAAACAAAACCCAAAGCTGCCGACTAGCTCTTATGTTGCTTAAACATCAAATTTTGGGAAGTATTCAAAAGAAAAAGTTCCTCTACAGAATCCAGGAACAATCTGAAAAAGGCATCTATAATTGGTAAAAGGCATCTCTAAGGTGATTTTCATACTGAAATTACAAAATTAAATAAACCAGATGATTTTCCATAACGTGGGAATATGCATTCATTAATATAAAAACATAAAGGCTGTTGGACAAATTTTAGAGCATGAATTGAAACACTGATATGTTCCTTTTAAGAAAATGAACAAACCACACACCTGTCCTTCGTAGAGCTTTGGGTTGTCAGGGTTGTCTGAGAAGAGGAACATGTCTATGAAGTGGATAAGTATACTGGGAGCGATTCTGGACTTGTCTGGGGTGTAGGCGATCCACTTGAAGATCACCATGAACACCAGGTAGCCAAACAGACACAGCATGAAGAACAGCTCAGGGATCAGCACGAAGAACACACTGCTCATCTGACCAAAGTGCCTGGAGAAAACACCAACAGTGACGAGGGAAAGAAGGGAAACGAGGCCATGTGAAGGGACGTCAGATAAATGTAACAATAACAAGAAGGGAGGTCTCTACACATCGCATGATTACTGACCAGTAGTTAAAGAATGACAAGCAGACTCCAAAAGTCATATGAATGACACCGATGATGACGGACATCTTCATCTTGTAGGAGTTGAGGAAAGTTAGTTTGTTGTTGGCCAGACCCCAGACCTGATAACGACACAGAATAGAGCGTGAGGATGGATGCAGTGATAAGATGACAGCATTAGACAAAACTGAGTTGGGTTTATGAGCGTGAAAGACGTACCGGGTCAATACCAAACGGATACGGGGAGGTGAAAACACCCGTCGTATTCGGATCCATCGTCAAGTACTGGTTCCCTGCCAGGACTGATGCACTGAAAGAAATATCATACAATCAGGTGAGATTGATGATTAAAAGCTTGTGTGAAGATCAGAGAAAACAAAAGGTATGAAATGTTCTCACTTCCATATGTTGTTCTCAAACATCGGGCCGACGTGCCAGGCCGAGTCGAAGGTGTTGAGGCCTCTGCTGAAGCACTCGTTGTAAATGGCCCCCGTGTAGACCGAGAACAGCCCCATCAGCAGAATCAGATACCGTCCTCCAAACATCATGGTCCAGATCTGAAACACACAGGGACAGATTACGGTTTAATTTCTGTATTTAATATGCAAGATCACAAACATGTTTCAGCTCTTCCAATTCACAGACATATTTCACATGTTCATCACTCCATAATATACAGACTCAGTAAAAACACATTTGTTACTCTCGTTCTTAAAAATTGTAATTCTAATACAGCTCTTTACGATCAATCCTGTCCAGTTTATTCTACAGTTCTAATACAGCTGAATATCACTGAGTTACAAAGTATCAATTTCGTGCTGCTCTGACCCTTTTATGGCGCTATTTTCAGACTATGAAATATATTTACGGCATTTTTTATAAAACAAAACTGAAACATGTATACTTCATGTAAAACCTCAATTCCAAAAAAACCTAACATGTAAATATTTAGCAGAATGTGATAATTTGCCAATCTTTTGTAACTTGTATTAAATTACAGACTGCACAAAGAGTGAATATTTTATGTTTAAACTGATGGAGACAACATTCTCTGTTTGCAATGTTATGTCTTAAAAGTTGTCTCCTTCTCGGTCTGTGCTTTTGGTATCTTATAGTTACATACATAACCAACTAACTCCCTTAAACATGGATTAATTTAGGCAATCACTTAGTTGCTCTAGTTCTTAAATATTGTTATCCTGATTCTTGAATTGATAAATGTGTCCAACAATTTTTCATAACATGAAGGTAACAAGACATTTTCATATTTAAAACACTCTCCATGTCAACTACCCCACCCTATATCTTCATGACTAAATAGATGATACAAGAAATATAAGCAGCAGTACAGCACAGAGCAGCAGGTTTATCAGGAAACATCTGACAACAGATTATGCAAATATATAAACGAGGGCCGGGCCTTTAACGCGTTAATTAAGATTAATTAATTACACAAAAATTAACGCATTGAAAAAATGGACGCATTTTAATCGCACTTATTTTCCACCGCAGAACGTTTCTCACTGGATGAGTTTCAGGCGGACCGATTATACTGGAGCACCAACTAGCGTTCATGAGTTCAGACAACAACAAACCACAGTGAACATGAAGGAAGAAGCTGATGAGACGCTTTGGTTGGCCCCGTGGATGATGGGACATTTTGTTACAAAAAACGAACGGATGGAAGCGTGGATAAGAGCACGGTTGTGTGCAAGCTATGCCACCTCAATGCAAAACATATAGCATAGTTTACATATAGTTTACAGAAGGTCTACCCACCTATAGGCTACCTGAATTTCTGAAATGTACTATATTTCTAAATATGCTATTGCTACACTTAATGGCAAAAATTGCACTGGTCTGTTGGACTTGAACAAAAATAAACAATATTTTTGTTGCTTAAGCTTATGTATTCAGTCATTATTTAACGGTATACTTAAAAAAAAAATTACTTCTCACTGTTCTCAGGTCAAATATTTATATGCGATTAAAATGCGATTCATTTCAATTAATTAATTACAAAGGCTCTAATTAATTGGATTAATTTTTTTAATCGAGTCCCGGCCCTAATATAAATTTTATCAGCTGACATTTGCTGTATGTGATTCGTTCTCGGACAATTTTGGTTGTTGATGCGGTCCAGAAATGGGTTCCATATTTTCAGGAACTAGTCTTGAGAGTGAATTTTTCACAGTAAGTAGGGTTTAGCTAAGGGATTTGTACTCACTGGCTTGTCACTCAAGTCTTAAGGTGTCTTAAGTGTGTTTGGAGGTGGCGCACCCCGCGTGAATATCCTCTTAATTACCTCATTTTTGTTGTTCCTGAGTTTGGGGTCCTTCTCCTCCAGGACCATCCAAAGGGCAGCCAGAGTCATCAGTAAACCGTGACCCACATCCCCAAACATCACAGCAAACAGGAAGGGGAATGTAATTATGGTGTAAACCGCTGCAGAGGCAATGAAAGAAAAGACATACGAGTTTGAGCAAACACTGGATTCCACTTTGAACATCTGATCTTAAGGCATTAATGGAGAAACCTTTCTACATGCTCTGCAGACATACCTGGATTCACTTCACGGTAGCTGGCCACTCCATAAGCATCAACGATGTTCTGGAAACCAGCTGTGAAGGAGTTGATGGGAAACAGTGTGGGTGGAGGAGTAGAAGAAGGCAGGCGGTTGTAGAAAGAGTCGACACCACTGCCACTCTTCCTCTGAGGATGGAGAAGAGGGTTGGGAAAAAGTTGAAAATAGTTTGATGTTTACTTATTTCAAGCCTCATCATCTAGACTCTGTTTGTCTTACCCCTCCCTCTCTCAGAGCGCTCTGCAGCTCAGGCAGCTTGGCGACAGGACACCAAGCCTCAGCAATCAGACATTTGTCTGTGACGGAAGGGCTGCAGAGATTCAAAACCATCTGTACCGCCTTACACTTCTGCACACGAACTTTCCACTGTGGCAACACAGCCACCGCCCGCATCAGCAGCTGCTGCAGGAAGGACTCGGTCTGTGACAACACCTGAAGCAAAGGGAAGTGAAAGGGTTTTAGAGGTACTGAGCAGATAAAATTAACCCACATTACTGCTATTTTTGTGCTTTCTAGTGTCTTCAACTGTGCTGCGGGCATTAGGAAAGAGAGGGCAAATGCTGGTGATTGAATCGGTGTTCAACAAATAGTGCTCTGTGCTTTTGTAAACATGCACTACACTCACTGATTTGATATCTTCAATTCTGCCTTGAAGTCCCTGAAGTATCTCCTCTCTCTCAGTAGTGCTCTCAGGATATGCAAATGTCTGTGTGCGGAAGCTGTGAGGAGGGAAATCAAAAGGTTCAACAGACATTGTAGTACAGAGATCTACAGTGAAAAAAATAATAAAACTGATGCACAGGTTAACCCACCAATCACATATCTTCTTGACTTTCTGTCCGATCTGATCTCCCCAGTATGAGATGAGGAACACTGTCCATTGCACCATTTCACCCTGCAAATGAAGAAATCAGCTGTGATAAAAAGCCCATAAGAAAACTGATTAGCTGTGACAAATCATCAGAGACTTTGATTTCTATCTCTGGACCATAATCCTGTCTTTCTGTCTCTCAGTTCCCACCGTGTCTGGATGCTCGAGTCGATCCTCCATTTCTCTGAAATCCACAATAATATAACCACGACATGCCCGCCATAACAACCGTTCAAACGAGGGGACTTTCCAAGGATGGACCACTCCTGCCACAAAACTGAGAGAGAGGAGACACAGTGGTAAATGTGTTTTATATAGATAAAAAACATTAAACAGTTAAAGGATGTTTTATGAGATGAGATCTACCTGAGGTGGACATCTTGGCGGTTATCAAACAGGCCTTGGCTTTCCAGTACCGGTGGTGGCGCCTGTAAGATGAATAATCTTATATCTGTCAATGCGAGTTATTATATTGGGAAACTCTTTGAAAATAATGACAAAGTATGTCAAAATAATGATTTTGTATCTCCAAATCAGAAGCTTGCTCAAAAAATGACTTGATTACTTGAAATACTAATTTTAGGATTCCAATAAATTAACAGAATCTTTTATTTTTCTTCACAAGGCTCAGTTTTTCATCTCATCTTTTTCTTTTAATGGCAGAAATGGGCTTTCATAGTTTGCTCCAGCACAATATATTAAAGAAAGGTAAAAAAAAATTATGCAGGAATTGTTGCAGAAATGTATATTTCTCCCACCTGTGAGGCTGTGAGAGAGTGCGTCCTGGTCAGGACTCCTCGGTACTGACAGAGCTGGATCAGCTGAGCCCGGAGGCTGTCTCTGTTCCTGGACACCTGGAGAGACACACAGTCAGGCCAAAGTTCAGCCTCTTTTGATTGGGGGTATAATGAGATGACTGAGGCTTTTCTTTGATTCATCATCCCATCATCTTATCAGCCTTGTTTTAGGCGCTCACCTCTTTGAGCTCTCTGGCCAGCCTCTCGCTCTCCTCCTCTATGGTGATGAGTTCACGTGGCTGAGGGGCCAAAGGTGTCGGGCACGGTGGAGGGAGGGGACACTTCATGGGTGGAGACAGGGAGCGACTGATCTCCTGCTCCAGGAAGGCTGAGGGGCAGGGAAAGAAGGTGAGGAAGGAGAATCAAAACATAACCAGTAAATAAAGAAAAAGGATGTAAATAGAGGTGGGGAGCAATGAGTCAATACTAACTTAAAGTTTTTTCAAGTTCCTCGCATCGCCTGACCTCGCCGACAAACTTCCTCTGAAAGGCGTTCACATTGGGATTTAACTGAAACGCGGAAGAGAGAGGAGGAGGGTTACTCATGTTCATCAGATGACAATAATTTGCTGTGACTCAAAGTAACCATCCACCATTCACCATCTGATCTGAACTCAGATTCAGATTTAGAAATGCTGCAGATTCCAAAGTGCATTCATAAGAAAATCACATTCAGTTTTAAATAGATCAATTACTGTGTTCTGAGAATGAGAGTAATGATCAAGGGCTTATAATATGAGCCAACATGCAAGCATTTTAGGCATAACAGGAGGCAAAAAATAGTTGCACATGGATAAGTATCCTGGCCCAAACTGTAGCGGTCTAGTTTAGGAGACATTTGTATTGGAGCTTTTCACCACAAGATCATGAACCACAAGTTTAAGTTACTCACATCTCTGAATTCAACCAGGCCCAGTTCTCCCAGCTCACTGACACAATTGTAGGCCGAGCCAGACTGAAGGAAGAGCTGCACCAGGCAAATCTCCTCACTGCGAAACATGGAGCCCATGACTGCCTGCGTGGAAACAAGTCCACATTAATACATTACCTGGAAAATCTGCAAAACAGCCAAAGTACTGTAGTTTATAGTGAAATGAGAGACTGAAACAGAGACAGACAGTAAACAGTTAAGAAAAAGTTCACAGAGGACATTTTTCACGGTTAGGACAATAAAAGCCTCTCTTGTGACAATGCAGAAGCTAATGAGTGGAAACTGAAGAAAAGGGAAGCATCAAGATCTCCTGACTGTGATGATTGGACGTGGTTTCCATTATTGCACAGGCATGTTTCTGCCAATATTACAAGCTTACCATTGTTCAGTTAAACCCCTCTTAAGAACACAAAAAAAGCAATTAGTACACATAAAAAGTATACAGTAAGTTGCCAGTCTATGAAACGGTTTCAGAGCGGTGTTAAGACTCACTCTTGGGCTGCAACTAATGATTACTAACATGATCCATCAATTTGTCAATATTTTCTTGATTAATCATTTGGTCTTTCAAATGTAAAAAAAAGAAACAATAAAATTAATATTTAACAGTTTCTCCAAGTCCAAAGTGAGGTCTTTAAAGGTTGTTTTTAGTTTAATATGAAATTTAAAAATAAAAAGGCAGAAAATGTCTATTTTTGAGGGACTGAAAACAGCATTTTCAGCCATGTTTGCGTGAAAAATTACTTGAACAAACATGAATTATCAAAAAAGTTTTTGACTGCATTATTTTTTTCTGTCCAATCGCTGCAGCTCTACTTAACACCTCGAATAATTACAGTTTAGTTTCCTTCATAAAAGGTGGGCTGTTTTGCATCGCAGTTTTGTCAGACTGTTTTAGCTAGGTGTACCCATTAACTGACAATTAAGTTATGACATTAATAAACATTATCTAAATCAACACTGGAGGGAAAATGACTAACTACAAAGACATACATGCAAGTATAAAAAGGGAAAACGTTTACTTCAACGAATAAGCAGCTTCAGCACTATACTGTCGGTATGACTGTGTCTACATAGTTTTTTCCTTCATCATCAGAAATAGAGCAATAAGTTTCGCTTTTAGTGGCACCACATGACAAGAAAACAGGTCTGAAAGAATGGCAGGCACATTTAAAAGTGGATCATTAAAACGTTCAAGGAAGTATTGTGTCGATTAATTTGGGGAATTCCGTTCAGAAAAAGAAAAGTAGCACAAGGTTTTGATTTATTTCATGACAATAGCGGCTCATACACGGTGAATAGAGATAGATAACAGCTTTATGTGACCGCAGAACTAAGCTGAATATGAGATTGTTTTCTCACCTGTCTGAATCCTAAATCCCGCTGGACTCCGACCCGCTGTCCAGCCCCGTACCGACGGACACTCCGGTGACTGTGAACCGGGACAAACCAAGCGTGTTTATGAGAAGTTCTCGGCTCAGTCTCACACACTTCCCGTTTGACAAAGTCACGTTACTCCGGCCTCACGTGACGCCTGGCGTTCGTCTCTCATTTGGCCACGAGGGGTCGAGATCCACTTAAATGGCGGTAAATAAATAACATTTAAACGTTAAAGGTCGGATTAGAGTAGAGATGAGTAGAGTTTAACGTCAAAACGTTTGCTTAATGTTAAACATTATTGAATCACGCTTGGTTATAAATAATAAGATGTGTGATGAGGTTAATGATGACATCATAATGACAGAGGAGGCATGACTCTCATTAAGATTTGTGACTGGAAATACACTCCTCTTGAAACTGCTGCTGTAGATCCAGCTTTTGCATTTATTTTGGAAGATCATTGTGTGGAAAACCTATAGTGGTGAAACACACTGTCGAAAGAGAGTGGTAACAAAAATATTAATTACAAAGTTGTGTCACTGTCCCTTTATCTAGCTGTTACTTTGTTCTATGCAATGTGAGAAAGCAGGTAAAATCTGTGATCCTATCATCACTAACTACTACTAATACAGGTGTAATACAGGTGCTCAATAAATTAGAGTATCATAGAAAAGTTTATTTATGTCAGTAATTCAATTCAAAACGTGGAAATAACACATTATATAGATCCATAACACACAGAATGAAACATTTCATATCTTAATTTATTTGATTTCTTCTAATTATAATTATTATGGCTTACTTTTAATGAAGACCTAAATTCAGTGTCTCAGAAAAAAAATAGAATATTACAAAAGACCAATTAAAAAAAATATGTTTAATATGAAAATGCTGGCCTCTGAAAAGTATGTCCCTCTACAGTCATGGAAAAAAATATTAGACCACCCTTGTTTTCTTGTTCATTTAATGCCTGGTACAACTAAAAGTACATTTGCTTGGACACATATAACAAAAATAGCTCATAAGAGTTTGAGAGCTGATATCTAACCATTTTCCATGGTTTTCTTGATAATGATTTTGGTTATTATCAAGAAAACCATGGAAAATGGCTTAATAATACACCCCTCTATGAAACTGCTGCTGTAGATCCACCTTTATTTAATTTGGAAGATCATTGTGTGGAAAACCATCAGTGATAAAACAAAATGTCGAAAGAGAATGCTAACAAAAATATTAAATACAAAGTTGTGTTACTGTTCCTTTATTTAGCTGTTACCTTGTTCTATACCAGGGGTCGATATCCTTTACTAACTAAAGAGCCATTGTTGGCCAAAAAAGGAGAGAAACATATCGTAATGGAGCTGCAAACCTTATTTTGAGCCTTACAATGAAGATGAAACAGCCTACTGAGTCTAAATGTCATAATGAGCATTTATTAGTATGATTTTTGATTTTGTGAAAATGCAGCCAGGACCCAAGTGCAAATGAGAGGCTGGACACCGAAGAAATATCTCAGGAGATTTGGAATTGAAGGGAAACTCAAAACTAGACTTAATGTAAAATTTGGAGGTTAAGATGCCGAGCCGCAGACTTTAAGCTATTGTGCACATTTTAGTTGACTAAAATGTAATGCCCTAAATAAGAAACACATTTTTATAATTGAATAGAATTACTTTGAGCTCACACCAACAGTCAATGGAAATTAAAATGTAAAGAAATAGAAAAGAAATATAATTTGGTATAAATTATCTACCCGTTCTATAGTGTGAGAAAACAGGTCAAATATGTGCTACTATTACTAAATACTAATATAGGTGTTTTGTTTTGTTTTTTAGATATGAGGGTATTACCCATTTTATCTTTATACAATAGATTAAAAAAGGAAATTTGAGATTAATGTTGAAATAAATCTTGATGTAATGCTAGATTTACGCAAAGATCATACCAAAATTGAAATGCAGTATATTATACAACTATGCAGGCCTATTATTTCTGTATTAATGGATGCAGATGATATAGCACTTTTTTTTTAAAAAATCTATGACCTTTACGTTTTTAAACAATTATATGATCCATATCAAAAACTCTGACATTATGTGTAAATGTACTGATACGGGTTTGTCTCATTTTGTTTTCCATTTTTTAAATTAAATCATTTGAATTCCTGCAGAGGCTCCAACTGTGATCTTTATCTTGATCTGACAGACAGATGAATGGCCATACAAAAGATATTTTATTTTACTGTAAAAGGGGCAGAGTTGCAACAGATAAAATAGCAAGTCATGAGAAATATACAATTAAGGGGGGAGGGGGGGAGAGAGACAAGTTTAAAAGGAACAAAATGAAACAAGAAATGAAAGTGAAGGGAGATTAAACAAGACTTTTTTTCACAGAGGAACATGAATCTCACACCTGTTCATTTTCTGCTTAGCTGTACATCAATACAGATGTATTTTCAGCTTTCCCTAAATATACTGGAATAAAGAAGGTCTACATAAAGATGCAAATCATACTGTTGCCACACCAATTATAGTCCCCAACAGTGTACTACAACACTTTGGAGTTGTATTACAACAACTTCAGACCCTCACACACAAAAAAAGAAAATACTACAGCAAAATCATAATCGCTGGCAAATCAGACAGGAATATTTCACTGGCTTCTGCATCTCATTTCACATCATTTACATTTTAGACTTACAATGCCGACAAACATGTTATCCTAACCATGCTGCTGTGGTTTAATATAGCAGACACTTTCATCCGTGGACATAAGGACTAACACACTAATGAAGCAAAGTTAGCGGTGATTTTTTCTTCACTTTCTAAAAATCTGTGTCCACGATTGTGGCTGCTCAGACACAGAAACCATTATATCCTCCTCCAGTTGTCCTGAAAGTATCCTTTTCTACAAACTATAAAATTTGAGACTTCTGTCCATTCCTGCGGAGGTCAGGAACTGAGCGTTCTCTCCAAAAGCCACGCCGGTCACTAGTCCTGAGTGGTCTATAATTAGAAAGGCAAAAGATAGATTAGATATATGACATGCATACCTGATAAACATTTGTAAACAGTATTTTCCCCACACTCACCTGTGAAGTTGAGGACCTCAGACCACTGTTTGCAGATGTAGACACGGATGTCAGACCCTCCCACCGCCAGGTAGGTACCACTCTGGTCAAACACGAGGGACTTCACCTTTAACAGAAAAAAAAAAACCAAGGAAGTAGGAATGAGAACCAGAAGCACAGAGGATCGATAACACAAGATTGGCAGCCAGACGCAGGCAGCTCCACTGGTTGCAAAAATAAATCAGATAGTATAAAAGTCTGGGAAAATCACCCTTCTCAGTAAATATTTTCCTAATGAGTTTATTGTCTTAAGTTTCAAGGCTTCTTCATTATAGTACAATGTTCATTTGCTAAATTGTGGTCCCGTTTAGAGTAAAAACACACAAGACATCTACAGTCAAGTTTTAATGCTAAGCTTTGAAAAAAAGCTAATTACACGGTGGCTCTAGCTTCATATTCTTAACACTAGAACTGTCGATTTGAAAGAATGTTTCGGATTTAATAAAGCAAATAATTCATTCAATAAAAACGACATGCCTTTCAGCTTGAGACTTTTACTAAAAGTTTGAGTTTTATGTTTTTCTAAAGCTTAGAAGTTGATCCTGCCCTAATAATATAAATTAGGAGCTATGAGGAGATAATGATTGCACGATGCATTGAAAAGCAGAGCCAAATCAATCTTTTCAGGCAACAAAACAATTCCCAAAATGTCAAATAACCGCAATTCCTTACCTCATAGTTGTTGTCCAGAGTGATTGTCTTGAAGTTCTTCAGTTTCCTCAGATCCCACAGTTTCAGAGAGCTATCCTGGGCACCTGGAGCACAGCACCAGAGATCAGTGTTAGGGTAGTAAAACAAACAATATACAGTTCCAGATCCCTTTAGTGCAAAAACAATGGCTGAAGATGCCAGTTGGATTTTAAGAAGGATATATGTTTTTTTCCTGCAACTTTGCAACCCTATGTAGCGCTTTTGCACGTAGAAGTTTAGCAGCAGTTACGTAAAAGTGCTCTTAGTATTTCTAACCTGTGGCCAGATAGTATCCATTCTCAGAGAAAGCAATGGAGGTGACGGGACCAGAGTGGCCGGGGAAGTTGGCCACGTTGGTGCGCTCCTTCAGATCCCAGATCTTGATTTGGGAATCAGCCGTGCCAGTGCCAAAAATGAGACCATCAGGGTGGAACTGAGCACAGGTGAGAGCTGTAGAGGGCAGACAGAAACATTACCACCTGTAACAGGAGGATTTTTGTTCAAAAAGCTACACACACACACACAAGTTCACACAGAGGCACTTACCACAGCCAGCACTTTCATCAGTAACTTTGGTGAGGACCCGACCAGTCTGGATATCAGAAAAGGCCCAGTACTGCAGGAGAAGGAGGAAAAACAAAGTTAGCGAGGTTAACCAGTAAATCAATCACTTGTATTTTCTGTCAGTTCACACACCTGATCCTCCGAGGAGCTGAGCAGGTAGTCCCCAGTAGCATGCAGAGAGAGTCCAGTGACACCGGCCTCGTGGGCACGCACCACCTGGACACAGTTGCCTCCGGTGACGGACCACACACGGATGGTGTTGTCTGGAGATGCAGAGAAGACCACGTTCTGGAGGGAGAGGGACACAACAGCACATCATACTCAACATAGATCGGAACAATAATGAAGACAGCAGTCACAGGATTAGCCTGTTGGATAAAGATTTGACTGGTTGAAACAAAGAAAGTTACCTGGGACGGATGGTAAATGACAGAAGTGACCTTCTTGGTGTGGCCCTTAAGTGTCGCCACAATTTGTTCCTCGTTCTTGTCAAACACCACCACGTTTTTATCAGCTCCACCTGAAGAATACGAGATGGGTGATATAAAATAAAAGCAGACAAAAGGCCTTGTAGTGCGTTAACTCATCACAAAAACTTCTGAAACTGAAAGATGCAGCAGAGTATTGGATGAAATCAGTACCGGTGAGAACTTTGTTGGTGTCTGAGGGACACAGATCCAGAGCCAGGATACCAGGGACACTGGCACTGTGAAGACCCTGAAGCCATCAAAGAGACACATGTTGACACCATGTACATCAAGTCAATGAAACAGCTCTCTGATTTTAAGTAAATAAAATGTACATGTACCGAAAGTCATTTTATTTAAAGTCAAATGTTATATTGAGGTTTTTAAATTTTAGTAATCTTATTTATGAAATCAGATTTAATCTTTTTAGTCATAATTCAACATTCTTAAATTAATGTAAGTCGTCAGTTTGCTTTTATGCTTTTAGTTTGCTGCTTGACCGCTCCATACAGGTGCATGCCTCTGTGTGCACCAAGCGAGAGAGCCAACAGTTTTTTGAATGCAGTGAAATGCTGTTTTGTGGAATGCCAACAAAACAATTAACTGAAGTAGAAAAGTGAGCAAGACAAAAACATGCAAATTTTAGAAATTACTCATTTATCTTTCTTCAATAAGTTTTGCCTTTTGAATCTATTCTTTTTCTGCAACTGTGCAGAAATACTTGCTTCAAACAGAATGAATATACATGGACGAAAAAGTGCAGCATTTAAATTTTGATTTAGAATTCAAATCACACAATTTGATGCAGCTCTGAACAAAAACAAAAAAAGCCCTGGAAAAAAAGGAAATTCATACTGAAAAAGACAGAAATCCACACTTACAGCATGGGAGGCCACTTGGCGGTATTTGCTGAGATCCTCAGCTCTAACAAGCTCCTCTGGGACAGTTTTTCCTCTCTGGAAAGGTAGAGTAAAAGGAGTGCAAGTGTTTATTCAATTGTACCACAACAGTTATAGACTTGTGGTAGAACATGTTAGCTGAACGAAAGGGCAATACAACACCTTCTTTCTTTCTGTAGTGAGGATGGTAGCTTTGTCTTGGAGCTGCAAACAGAAAAGAGGCATATTGAAACACATTTTAGAGCTGCTAATTGAAATGGAAAGTTTAAATCCAAATAAAGACTAATGTAGATAAAACAAAAATATACATCTTACCTTCTGGATGATCTCTGGAGTCATTCCAACCTGTTCACTAATCTCCATGGGCTCTCCACCAGCACCCTGTGATACAGAAGAGATGTTAGGAGGAAGTACGGCAAAAGATTATGCTGAGCATATCAGTCCAACATCTTATTGACTATAATTAAAAGGAAATCACTCACTGCTGCCGCTGGCTGAGAGGCAGGGACCGCCTGAGGAGCAACCAAACCAGCCTGGGGTTTGAGCGTGGCGAGAGCTGCAAAACAAAAGACCATGTTATAAAAACATGCTCCCACAATATTATATTATCTATGAGTCTATGTTGGTGTGGAGCAGATTCTGGAAAGACTTGATTGTTTATAAGCCGTTCCATTTGCTTTACAGGTGGAATTGTGTCCTACAATAGAGGGCACACAAACTGCTGTCAAACCCACCTTCTCTCGCAGCAGTAACCTCTTTGGTGAGTCGAGCGATGACTCTGCAGGCGGCATCATGTTGGTACAGGGCGTGTGACAGTTCTTGGCGAGTAGTCTGCAGCTGTTGCCGCAGGGTGAAGCTGTGAAGCATTACAGCATCCTAAAACAGAAAGGAGGAAAAAAGAAAATGATGAAGGAACTATTCTAATCATCTAAAAATGAAAGAAAAGGAGTAAAAGGCAGCTCGAAGCTTGTTTTATAATACTGACACTTTTGCAAATTATCAACTTGGCTCTACTAAAGCAACTGTCTTTCAAAATATATGATACATTTGGCTTTTTCTACCATTAAAAAAAAGGTTTTGAAAGAAAAAGTCACATTAATCATTTCTCCTTTGCCAACTTGTCATGGTTAACAATACTCACCCACTCATCTTGAAGGGACTTGAGAATGGCAGGAATGCTCGTTGCTGATGGAGCCTTTGGTCTAATAGGATGGGACACTAAAATAAAAAAAATAAATAAAAAAACAGTGCTCATTTGAGTTTAAATTAGACTTGCTGCAGGATAGACAAGACCAGTCATACAGGACTCTACATTTGGGAAATCTGTTTATTTATATTGACGGGAGTACAAACTAATGTTTACCTATATCTTTGTTTAAACATAGCCACAGCTAAAACAATTGGCCAGTCAACCAAAAAATTAACTGACAGATATTGATAAATTATTTTTGAAGCAAAAAATAACAAATATTCTCTACTTTTAGCTGCTCAGTTGTAAAGAGTTCTTTTTTTTTTCTTACAAGACAGTACACTAAATACTTGAGTTTTAAAATGCTGGTTGGATGCAACATGGAATATGATATCAGACCGTGTGAGGCCTCAGGGACTTGTGACGGCATTTTCATCATTTAATGAGACTAAACGGATGGGAGGGTGAGGGAAAAAAGCAAGCCATAGAGATGTATTTCTGCTTACATGGAATATGTCACAAACAACATATGCCATTTTTATATGGATTATTTCTCAAATTACCAGAAAACAAGATATATCGTGATATAAAACATCACAGCTATAAAATTACCTATATCGGGATATAAGATTTTGCTGATATTTGCCTGCCCTGGTAGAGGTCTTGTGCAAAGTAAACAATAATTCAGTTACCCCATTTGCACAAGTCATGTCTCCTCCAAAATGAATGCATAAGGGAAAGGTGGTAAACTAACGAACACTTGGTGACAAAACAATTACATTTTATAAGGCTTTGCTGGGAAAAGAATCCCGACATTGATGAAAATAATTTGTTGCAATCCCCAGCACATCTCCCAAAATTAGCTAATAAGTTACAAAAAACATAAAATGTGATATAACTAAAGCCTTCTCTCAGTTGCCACCTTGCGAATGCATTTTCATACAACAACCCAGCAATGAATCCCAGCTTCCTTTACGCAGGCTGTAATGTCCGGGTTTGCTCTAGAAAGGTGTTCATTCATAATTTCAGGAGTGGTTAGGATAGTTTGTGTTGAAGTTGAATAGCACCCTGTGATACCCCGTGGATAAACTGCACTAGTTTAAGCTAGCTGTATCATTAGCTAATGAAGTGAGTGTGGATCTCGCAGTAGTTTTACCTTTGATATCTACGAGCTGCTCCTCAGACAGCGGCTGTCCGTTCATCGGGTCGGTCCCATTCTCTGCGATGTACTTCTCGATCAGTCTGCGCTCAAACACCTGGTTCGACACCGGGGAGACACACGGGTGCTCCGGCACCTCGTTGGAGACTGCATATCGTAAAGTTACAGATTAGTACGAACCACAATCACAACCAGGACCAGATGAACTATGAAAAGAAGAAGGCGGCACTGCGTGGCCGCTAGCGTTAGCTACATTAGCTAGTAGCATTAGCGCGGTGCCACACTGCCTCCGTCATCTCAATGAATTCAACTTCACTTACTTGCACAAACCAAAGACATCTTCCCAAATGAGTCCTCAGAGTCGCTTCTGGAAAATCAATTATTCTCGTCCTATGCTTTGATAGTTATGACCGGTAATATACACTTTCCTTATGTTTTGCTCAAATTTAAAGTGGCACGCTGTCCTTTCATTGCCGCTACAAACGGGCTTCTTCTTCTTCGACGCTTTCTTTCGGCCTCACAGACTCAGAGGCGCTCCACTGCCCCCTGCCGCCGGACAGACACCATTGCTCTCATCAACGGGTGCCATACAAGTCAGCATTAACGTTACAGGAATAATAAACTGTGTATAATAATGAAATAAATACGACTATGAAATAAATACATCTGTGACAGCCATGTAAGTATGTTTTTTATATATAATGTATGTATGTCTATTTATGGATGTATATAATGTCTTATTGTTTTATTAGGGCCCGAGCAGGCACCTAGGGATTGTAAACCTATGCCCAGAGGGGAGGAGCTGAAACTCTGTGTGCAATGGATGGGAACTGTCATTTAAAATTGAACCAGTAATGCGCTGTAATTGTTTTGTGTACAAGGTCTCCACGTTGAGCTGTGGCTCACCAATCAGTCTGCTAGACCACTTTACTATTTGGTTGACTGAGTTTTTATTTTTCAATGAGAGGTTGCCGTCGGGGTGTGTACGTTACAGGGGCCAGTCTATACCACCTCTATGAATTTGTGTTATAGTGTGGCCACGGTACCAAATATGAAATTAGACTGCCACCACAGTGCCACCTAGGGGCCGATCAATAAAACCTTAAAGGGTTATCCTCAGGAGGGCATTGACAATAATTGTACCAAGTTTTGTATAATAATGCACACACTGTCCCTTTAATCCTCATACAGTGTCTGAAGGAGGACTCTTCACTGATATGTACAAGTTAGAAGAGGCAGGTAGCAATGGTGGAAAGTAACTATGTACATTTACTCAAGTACTGGACTTAAAGTAAAATTTTGAGGTACTTTTATGTACATTTTATGTAACTTTATACTTCTACTCCACTACATTTTGAGACTTATATTGTACTTTTTATTCCTCTACATTTAGCTGACAGCTTTAGTTACTTTTCAGGTCAAGATTTAAAATGAAAAACATGATACATTTAAAATGATTACCCATTTTTATAAATTAAACCACTTAAAAGTTTATTAGGTAGTTAAAATGAGCGGAGTGGAGTCATTTCACAGTGTGGTATTAGTACTTTTACTGAAGTAAAGGATCTGAACACTTCTTCCACCACTGTCTTTTTTACTTTTTACTCTTTACTTTTTTCTTTACCTTTTTTTTTACATTTATTTATTTTTCTTTATTTTATTTTATTTTTTCTATTTTTGTTTTTTTATTTTTCTATTTATTTTTTTATTTTATTTTATTTATTTTTTATTATTATTTTTTTCTGCGTTTCTGCGCGGCCTTTCCGGCTTCTGCGCATGCGCGGCTCTACTGTGCTTCAGCGCATGCGTGGCCTTTCTGCGTTTCTACGCATGCGCGGCGTTTCTCCCGCTTATGCGCATGCGCGGCTTTTTCGCGCAGAAGCGAAAAAGTCGCGCATGCGCATAAGCCGGAAAGGCCGCGCATGCGCAGAAACGCAGAAAAAGTAATAAAAATAAATAAAATAAATTAAAAAAAAAAGAAAAAAATTAAATTAAATTAAATTAAATGTAGAGGAATAAAAAGTACAATATATGTCTCAAAATGTAGTGGAGTAGAAGTATAAAGTTACATAAAATGTACATAAAGTACCTCAAAATTTTACTTTAAGTCCAGTACTTGAGTAAATGTACATAGTTACTTTCCACCATTGCTACCTGCCTCTTCTAACTTATACATATCAGTTAAGAGTCCTCCTTCAGAAACTGTATGAGGATTAAAGGGATAGTTTGTGCATTATCATACAAAACTTGGTAACATTAATTGTCAATGCCCTCCTGAGGATAACCCTTTAAGGTTTTATTGATTGGCCCCTAGGTGTTACTGTGGTGGCAGTCTAATTTCATATTTGGTATCGTGGCCACACTATAACACTTAAGGCAATGAAATTCATAGGGGTGGTATAGACTGGCCCCTGTAACGCACACACCCTGACGGCAGCATGCCCCGACACGCGTGTACTGCGAGGGCCTGTTCAGTACTGCTTGCAGTCCTAGTTTTTATATCTTTTGTAACTTCTGTATCTTAAGCTGCTGTAGCGACTGACTTTCCCCACTGTGGGATAAAAAAAATTCATCTTAAACTCATCTTATTCTAACTCTGCCCCATTGATTTGAATATAAAAACATGGAAATAAAAATAGCCATTATGAAATAAAAGTCCCATGAAATAAAAAAAAATGTGGCCTTCCTGACACCTTTACAATTCATAAAAAACACCAGGTTAATATTTCATTAATATAATTCTTAGTTAATGCCAATCATACAGTATATTGGAGAGAAAAAAATCTAAAATGTCTGTGTTAAAGATATATTTTATTTATTTTATTATTTAAGACATTACATTTTAATAGTCCAAAAATACTTTAAGGGTTATAATTAAGGTTAGCCCAACTTCTTTTGTCACTTGAAAGATTAGGTGATAAGATATTATCCTGTACACAATATTCATAGATTAATAGGCTATTGCAATATTTGGTGGAACATGTTACATTTCACATAGATATCACTACAAGTACCTCAAGGGCAAATACACAATATCATTGCAAAATATCACCGAACAGCAGAGCAGACACTTAACTTGATGATTAATTGTTGCATTAAGAGATTGGTAACATGATGGATGGAGAAAAACAGGTCAACTAACTCCATATTACTGTACAGTACTGAAGAATTCCCTTTTGCAAACATCTGTATCACAACTCTAATTTCTACATAGCCCTAGAGATCACATCACAAACACACTCGTACCAACACTCGGCAAATACAGTGCAGATCTTTCTGGTCCTGAGGGTCTGGAGGTAGGTAACAGCAGGAGATTTCAGATGCATCATCAACAGTGTCAAGAAATGTGTAATATGAGACAGAAAGGCTAATGCTCAACATATGCTTCAGAAATGTACATGGAAAAATTACATGCAATATTGATACCAAACTATTTAAACTAGGCTAGGATGCAAAAGGCACAGGTGAGGTCATTCTTTTCCAAAACAGATTTCTCCACATGAGAATCCAGTACTGTAGTTTTCTTCATGACTTCTTCCCTCAGCTCCAACTCTTTCCGTTTTATAAGAAGTTCAGTTTCTCTGAGGTGTAAACACTGCAGCTTTCAGAGGTGTCCGTGTCTAGTGGCAGCTCGGAAAAGTATCCTTGTGATTTGCTCCACTTTTGTTTATCTCCATCCTTCTTGATCTGGAATTGAACACAGTCCTCAGAAGAGTGGAGGCAGTCTGAAGCCCCAGGCATGGAAAAGGAAATCCTTCTCTCCTCTTCATGGTTCTGAGATTGGTCCTGCTAGGAAGGTATTAAAATAAATTGTAAAAAAAAATCAGTCTGCGACATAAAAATACTCACAGCTGGAGTGTAGTGTTACCTCAGTAGCTGCATTATGGTGAGGGGAGCTCCTGGCGGATAATCTTCTTGCTTCCTGGTTCTCAGCTCTCGGAGTTCCCACCCTAACTGGACTGTAACTCTGGAAAAGCAAAAGGCAGCACACAAACAAATATGGTACATGTACGCATACAATAGTGTTGGCAAGAGGTAAAAGCTGCTGACTCATTTAATTCTGTCTTACGCTATGAGTAGGACTGGCTCTCGGGGTCCATTTTCTTGGTGTTCCAGGCTGCTGAGAGTGACTGTAGTATCCTGAGGGCTGAGGGCTGGGCTGGCTGTAGTCCTGCGCAGACAAACACACAGAGACACATAAAGGTCAGCGCTGCCACTTGGTTTGATGACAGTCTCAAAACCGATTTGATGCGTTATCATGACAGTGGGCCCCAGGGCGATACACCTCACTACCTCTCCTATGTGGAGCATGAACACAGTATGGGTGCATCTGCATATTATCAACTAGTTTATACAGGTTTATTATTTATTCTATCTCTCTGTTTGTTTTAGTTGCATGTCTGTTCCAATTAAAATCAGCATTTGAGCAAAAGAAGGTCTCAGACTGCTTGATCAAATGGAATCAAGAGGCTTGATATGGAAGCTTTAGGAGATGGATTAATTCACATATGCAATAAAGCTCAGAAAGCGTATATTTATAAAGTGTTAGACTCCGGCAATGGCCCTGTCTGTTAATGCCATATGGTTATTTAATCTGTTCCCTGTAAACTCCCCACATAGCACACACGATCGATTTTGTCTCAACTGGATTCTTTATTGGATGGAGCTCTAGTTTTCTTTTTCTTAGATTTTTTTAATGTATTAATAACCAGAAAAAATGTGAAAACAACAGGGAACCCCATAAAGACAATCTGATGTGTTAAAATGTGTAATAGTGCAATATACTGCACTGTGTGAGATGCTGAGATAGAATAAAATAAAATATTAATTGGGGAAAAAGTAAAATGGCAATGTTTCATATAACTGCTAAAACACTAAAAGGAGCCAAGACCAGATTTATTTTTAGAACATGACAAGAAGTTACAAATATAGACTGAGGAGCTCCAGGCGCTCCGGTTTGTATGTGGGTGTATTTGTAGATTTCTGTCTCTTTGATATAAAATTGCTTATGTATTTTTGTATATTGTCTGTTTTTATTTAGTATGCTATATACCTTCTCAGTGTCTCTAATAATGACCTTTTTGTGTCCTTAAAAAGGTAATTATTATTATTATAATCGTCATCATTATTATTATTATTATTATTATTAGACTTCATACATACATTCGGATATCCAAACAGCTATCAGCTACAGAAGAGCCACTAACCAGGTTCTCCTGATTTCCTCACCTGGATGTTGACCCTTGGCGGGTTTGTTGGTGGCGTGCGGTTTGCTCTGAGGCCGGTGATGATCTGCGAAAGGCTGCAGTTTGGGTATCGCTTCATGAACAGGATGAAACCAGCCAGTGACACAAACATCCCAGAAGGGACAGTGATAGATTTGAGGAGTGCTCGCCATCTGCCTCCCTTTTCTAGAGAGTGAAGACACAGAGACGAGACGGTTATCAGAATGAATGCGAGGAAGCGAAGAATTCAGATGCAAACCAAAAACTGAAAGAATCCTTACTTGGCGAAGATGACTACAGGTACTAAAGGCTGTAAAAACTCTGTATTTTGTTATTGTTTTGATTAAGAGACTCTTAGCGGCAGAAAACTACATATTGTGCATGAATGCATGCTGTCACTCACCAATCACCTGCAACCAGGTGGAAGACACCAGGTTGCCATCTCCATCTCTGATTTCGTACACCCCATCATGCCTTGAGGTCAGCCTCCCGATAACGACCTCGTTGACGGTGCCGTTTCTGCCCAGAGAGATGAGGCCCCTGTAGCGCATGTCATGGTCCGTTATATGGCCCTCACGGATCAGCTGCACAGGGCCACGGGGGGGCTTGGGGTCAAAGGGGCCCAGGGAGGATTCATCAGGGTATCGGGTGGGGGTGAATATGAGATGGGCATGAAGGACAGGAAGAAAGAGGGGCAGGTTTAGAGACTCCTTGGTGAAGCGGGTGACATTGAAGGAGTGCCCTGCACCCACATGTGGGGTCATGAACACAAAGACAGGAGTGCAGAATGAAGGAAATGCGACGGTATGAGAGGGTGTCAGGTGGGAAAAGAAAGATAAAATATAAATGTTATAGCTGACAGGATCCTAAAGTTAAAGAAATTAATCACTCAGCTCCCGAAAAGTCATCCTCTCATCTTCGGTCACTGCTCACCGCGGACAGTGAGGGTGCTGCGGGACAGGACCTTCCCCCTGCCGTCTCGCACAGTGTAGTTGCCTTGGTCTGCTTGCGTCACTCTCTCAGCCACCCAGACCTTCCCGTTCCTCAGCAGCCGGCCCCGGCCCACTTCGCTGGTCTCAGGGTTTGTCCGGTTCCACAGCACAACTGGCATGGCCTCAGGTGGAGCACCCCGGGGAGAAAACTCCAGTAGAGAGCCATTCTCAGGAATGCTGTGCTCAAAGTTCTCCCCATAGTTTCTGTGGTAGGACTTAATGCATTCTGAAGCAGGACAAAGGAGTGAGGGGTGACAGAGAGGTGGAGAGAATGATCAGAGTGGTGGAAATTAAAGTGCTGAAGGCATGACGTATCTTTATAGGCCAGAAGTTAGCGTCACACTGTTTCCCTTTAGAGTGTATGCTACTTCAACTAAGTACATATCAGAGGTAAATATTGTTCTGTTCATTCAAATAAACTGAAACGTTGCTTTTTTTTCTATAATCACCGTAAATCTCGAATTCTTTTGATCATAATAATTGCCTTATGAAAATCTGATTTTATGACAGCACTTCTTGTAATGTAGCATTTCTACATCAGTTTCAGCCAATCAAAAAGATGCATTGGTGACGCATTGTAAAAAACTTTGATGGATTTCATTAAAAAAAAAGAGGAAACCTTTCTACCTGAAACAGTCAAATGAACAGTCTCGTACGTGAATCCAGAAGCTAGTTTGATGGCGTAAAGTCCCTGATCATCATGAGCCACTTCTCTGAGGACAAGCATCTTATCTCTGGTCCACTCAAACCGCGGCTCCTTTACCTGCAGTTGCACATTAAATCATTTTTAAAAAATCTGTGCACACAACTCAAAACAACCAAAAGCAATGGAACACTTTCACTCACAGTTGTTTTGTCCAGCAGGACGCGCCTCGGCCCGTCATGGTCTGGTGTAAAAGTCACCGTTCTGGATGTTGAGTACACAGGCAGACGAAATTCCCTCCCGGAACAAACCATCTGGGCTTCCTCTCTTTCACCTGTAGAAGTGGACAGAAAAGTCAGCATCCTATTCAGGGAATATGTTTTGCAGGTGAAGAATATGTGATGATATGTGATGAAATGTGGCCTTGGACTCACCCAGAACGACCCAACCTGCAGGGAGAGCAGAATTAATCTGATTATGTGTTAATCGTCTTAGTCACAATGCTCAGACCTCACACCAACTGGAATATCACTTCACTATCAATTATGGCACCACTTTAGAGTTTACAATTACACTTTAAAAGGTGTTTCTTAATCCTTCACCTCCAGTTTTTCCCGTGGAGTGCCTCAGGGGTCCGTGCTGGGCCCTTTATTACTCTCCATTTATATGTCACCTCTAGGGGATGCCACCTTTTATCCTGACTTTGTTTTGGTTTGCGACCCTCAAATGGACAGTTTAACCTCTAACTCCCTGAAAATGAACTGTGGATTATCTGGCCCACAATAATATTAATCATTGTTGATTTGAGATGTGGGCATGAAGGACAAAGAAAGAGGGACAAGTGCTTTCAGAACAAAAAGTAAAAGAACTCATTAAGTAGGATAGTCAATATCATAATGTAAGAATGTTAATGTATATTATATTATTTAATCATAGTTACTGATGCATGTACACATTACTTCAAAACCAAAGCTGGTAAATTCAGAAAGACTGGGTAGATTGTGAATGTCACCAAGGGATAAATAAAGTCTCAACTTTATCCATAATAATTAGTCATAATTACTGTGTTGATTATATTTCAGATTATTAATCTGAACCTGCATTACAAATAAATGTATCAAACAAATACAGCTAAAAATGTTTAATACACAAATGGAGTAGAAGAGTTAAGTGTTATAAAATGAAAAAGCTCAAGTAAAGTACAGTGCTTGAGTAAATTCTGTAAATTAAAAGTGTCACCAATATTATATTCATGAACTTACCCACAGCAAGAGGAAGAGCAAAGAGGGCAGTGAGCAGGACACAGGAGGACATCTTCACCTGTCAAGACAGACCAGATTGTCTCATGTACAAACACAGTGGACAGATTGTCATTCATCCCCACGCTCCTCTGAAAACAAACCGTGGGACATGAAATCATCAATCAAAAAGCTACACAAGGGGGAGCTCAAAGACAACTGTGCTGATGTTTCTGCAGAGCGGTACATTTGATACGACGTACATCCAAAATGCATCAATGTTGTAAGAGTGTTCCATGACGCCCTTTCTGCTGTCTGAAGTCATGTCCACTCAAGTGTCCAACATGTTTCCAAGCCATGAAACAACATTATAGCGCTGCAGCGAACAATTAGGCCGCCAATTATTGATAATGTACAAATAATCATATAGGCCTAGTCTTTGAAGCATCTAGTCTGAACTCACCTGCAGGATGTGTGAAGAATAAATCCACCGCTGGATATTTGTGAATGTTTGTGCGGATGGGGATAAGAGGATAACAACGTCCTCTGCAGAGCGCGCATGGGCATTGGTCCCTTTCTTTTATTTATGGCGATGGTAAGTGGTATTCTCAGCGGCTGCTGCGCAAGATTCGTCACATGTTTGCGTTATTCTTTGAGTGTACTTACGCTTTAGCGCTAGAGAGTGCACAGATATAACGTGGGCTCTTTCTGACAGGCTGTGTGCCAAGTCTAAACCTAAAATGATCTTAGGAATTTATAAAAAAAAAATACAAAAAAACCACGACGACACATACAAATTTATATTTAAAAATATATGTATTTTCCAAGAAATGTACTTGCACTTAAGAACAAATCTGAGGTGCTTGTTGTTATTTTTTTTTTTAATTTACATTCAGTGCTAGGCTGATAGGCCAATTCTACTTTTATTTCACAGCATTTATTCGATATATATAATAAGATTTGAATTTCCCAGCAGATATCACATTAAGCTGTTTGTGTTGCTGCTTGGGTATATCAGACTTTTGTAGTCTATTACTAAAAATATTTAATTGGTCTTCAAAATCAAAGAAACATTAAACATTTTTAAAAATCCCAGAAAGGAAAGGCTGACAGTTTTCAGATGCCATTGACATAGAAAAGGGCCCAGTCTTTTTTACATGTCACCCCTTTAAATTAAATTTTAAATCAATCGTTTTACTTAATCATATTGTGTTAGTAACTCAACCTAGGCACCAGTACATTTGGCATAATTTTGCCTTCTTGGAATGTTAAATTTTAAGGATTTTCAGCAGCCTGGAGAGGTGAAAGAACATAGATAGATAGATAGATAGATAGATAGATAGATAGATAGATAGATAGATAGATAGATAGATAGATAGATAGATAGATAGATAGATAGATAGATAGATAGATAGATAGATAGATAGATAGATAGATAGATAGATAGATAGATAGATAGATAGATAGATAGATAGATAGATAGATAGATAGATAGATAGTACTTTTCACTCCGCTACATTTAGCTCCCAGCTTTAGTCACTTTTCAGGTCAAGATTTATCATTAAAAAATTATCAATTTAAAGTGATTTGACATTTTCATAAATTAAACTACATAAGTGGAAATGAGCTCTACCATTAGATTAAATGCTGCAAACATAAATTAAATTAATCAATAATAATAATCCAATATTATATTTGAAATATTTATATTACAGTCTGAGTAGGTCTATTCTGCAAAACGAGTACTTTGATAATGATACTTTTGTAAGGTTTGAATTCAGTTGATAACAGCGGCGCATAATACACCATGGAGATGTGTTCTATGATTTTTTACATTTTATTTTACAGTACAGTACAATACTAGTTATTTATAAATAACAATAACGGATAATAGCGGTTAACACAATAAACAAATGTGTAACATTCTGAAAGGCATAGCTGCCTCTACTTTGCACATAGTACATCTGTACATCATCATCTGAAGCATATGAATGAACAATTAATAACTTTAGTGACTGAGACGGCATCAATTAACTTAACTGGCAATGTATCAAGATGATGTTTATTATCTTTTAGCTAAATACACTGGCATTTGTTTGTGCATATGTTTTGCTTGACTTTGTATAGCTAAGATACAGGAGAGCATCCTATGCGGAAGTCTTTTCGCGGTGGCCCCGCACCCTGACTGGATATTGGTTATTGATTAGACACAGTAGCTGATCGGACTGACAGTTCACATTATAAATACACAATGCAGGTTGTTATTTATGTGCAGGTGTTTGTTAAACAGAGAAAACACCTATTATTAGGGCCACGGGGCAATCGCACCGAGCACTGGTGCTGATCTGATTGCCTTTGATCTTTGATGTGATTACAGTTACAGATACACACACACGCGCTAGTGTAAGCACGCACACTCCTCAAGATACACATGCTTCCAACACACACAAGCACGCACGCACACACACAGGTAACATTATGTGATTTTAATCACACACACACACACATACACACACACACACACACACACACACACACATTTTGAGGTTAAAGGGCATAGGTTGCTGTATAAATAAATACTAGAAAAGGAATGCTTGTTGTAGGTGTGCTCATTGGATATAATATAGCATCATAACATTACTAGTATTAATTGTTTGAAATCTCTGAAGAATCTCATCATAGTGTACACACACCGGCAGTAGCCTCTGTGGCCCTTTCAGAATTTCCCCAGAGGAAATTTTCTAGTTATTATTAGTGTCTACAGCTGTTAAAGCTGACTGACAGCTGATCCAGCTTTGATCCGCTGCCGCCATCATTAGAAAAGGACGTCGCTTCACGTGACGCTCCGGGAAGGACATCTCATGTCTCTTAAATCACTTCCTATCTCCTTGCGCCGTTTTCCTACGTCTACGGCGGGACTAAGACGCAAGTGAACAGCGCAAGTGAGGGAAGCAGGGATGCAAAATAGACAACACGAGACGCAGCCATGGGATGCACCCCCGGAGGTTGCCGACTGGTTGAGCTCCGCCCCGAATTGCACACTGCAGTCAGGGGGACTTGATCTGTGTTGTCCTCTGATTCAGTTAAAGGATTCACGCCTCACCCTTACTCATGACTCAACTGTACTCAGAGATTGGAGCGAAAGAGATGAAGGAACTTTTTCTGCCACATTTTTCAGCGATAAAAGTTTTTCTGATGACTTTTTGATTCTCAATGTCATCAGACTGAAGATTTGGGGTTAGAATATTACTATTATTATTCTCTGTCTTCATGAAAAACTTGTATGGTCATCTGCTCCAGGCATAACCACTGTGTTTACATAACATACCCTGCTACATGTAGTTACATGCTAACATCTTAATATCTGTTGCTGTTGTTGTTGTTGTTGTTGTTGTTGTTGTTAATTTCGAATTCAATAAAATATAGGGAAATAGGTATTTCTCTAAGAGTACAGAGTACTCAGAGTATTATGGAGCTACATACTCCAGTGATGTCCCTAGTGATGCTGAATTCCTGGAGTTCACTCGCCTTCATAGTAAGGACCAGCCAAAGGTCCTCTGGAATCGTACCGACCCTCAGACCAATAGGGGACGCAGAGTGGTGATGACACGTAGTGGGAGATCATATGAGATTAATGACCTCACTCAGGCAGACAACGGCTACTACAGCTTCAGAGCAAAAGACAACTCTTCGCTGAAAGGGACACTGCTCGAAGTAAAAGGTGATGTCAGGAAATGATTGAAGCTGTTTGCTTTGAGACTGCGGTGTATCTAAGTACGTGTTCTCATATACTCTTTATGTAAAAGTATTGAAGCCATAACACCAAAAACAATCTGCATCTAAATGTTTGACCTCGGAAGAATCTGCAGTTAATAATGCACTCCTTTCATTGTTACATTATTGTTTCTTACATGAGCTCACAGATTCAATTTTTATGGTTGATATATGAAGGTCATGTGTTTGACACTGAAAACCTATTTCCACAATAAAACTTGTTTTTCTGAGCAATGGGATCATAAATGAATAAACAGTTTACTTATGTTTTCATAGTTATCAATGTAAAAAGTGAAGATTTTTGTTTTATAAAGATCCATTCGTACATCCATTTTCATCAACCTGATTTTCAACAATGGCATAAAATGAGCAATAACTACAATATTTAAAGGTGTAGTAGTACTAAAATCCCCCACACATAAATTAGCTATTCTTGGTAGTAGGCTATGTAATTTATGTGGATTTATATATATATGTATTGTATTATATTATATATCATATACATATTTTCTCACCATTGCATTTCAACTTTTTGCTCGAACTTAATAATGGTTTACTTTTTTCTTTCCCACTGTTGATCGAATGTGATCAAAACAAACATTTAGAGAACCTTGATGTTGCAGCCTGTTTCAGCTCTGCCTACATACTCTGCATTCACACACACACACACACACACACACACACACACACAAAAACACGTTAGGACGGAAACCATCGTCTGACAGGCTGCAGTGAAGATGAACTTCACAAACACTTGACCTCCATTCCTAATAATAGCCTCCTAGGGCAAACACTGCGTGTACATCCCAGTACAGAACCGGAAGTTCTTCTGGTGCGCCATCTTCACGACCTTCCCGAAGCCCCGGAGGAGTGGAAGAGAGGATGGAGGAGGTATATGGGAGGAGCCATTAGCGAGGATACATCAAAGCATCCTTCACGGAAGTCTTTTACCGGTCGACACGCCCCCCTTACTGGACATCGGTTATTGATTAGACGCTGCAGCTGATCGGACTGATCTTGTGAAGACAAATAACAGATTAAACTCAAGCGCTTCACTCACAAGTTTTATATTTTATTTATCTTCTGATTCGCCATGTAGTTAAATAAAAGCTGTTTTATTGCGAGTCTAAAAAAAACAAAAAGACCTTTCTACATTTCAAGTCTTTTTTTCCATTTCATGACCCGGGTTTTCTCCCATTCAGATTTATTATGTATACTATTCAAGTAAAAAAAAGTCACTTTTAGAGTCACTTTTACATCGTTTGTCATTTTTATTCAGTCCCATGTGAGGCGGATCATTCCTGAGTGTAGGGTTTGTGACATAGGCTAATCAACATTTTCCCTTAAACATCTAACCAAATCAATCATTGAACGGTGTTCAACGGACAACACAATCATGTTCTGGGATATGAAATAATTAATTTATGACCAACATAAATATACAGACGCAAATAAGAATAAATAAATAAAATAAAGTGTTTCCAGTGCCCCTAAACAGGACACAGTTCTCAGTATAAATACAGAATGCAGGTTGTTATTCATGTCCTCGGAAAAAACGCATGTGAGGGAAACGGTAACAATTAAGGGACATTTTTTTTCATTTTTTTTTTTCAATTAAGGGAAATGGGATGCACCCAGGCTGCAGTTATGACGCACAGCGTGTGCAGAAAGCCTCGCCCAGTTTTCCGTGCAGCAACTAGTAACCTAACACACAATTATAGTGTTACACAGAAGGAAATTATTCTGCAGCGAGCCGATAACATCCAGTCTTTCAAATTTTGTGCTCGATGTTCAGTTTTGTGCTTTCTGGGTTCAGAGAGACGAGGTGATCGGAGGTTAGGCTAATAACAGTTAACATGGCAGGTCAACAAAAACATCTCTCTCCACAGGACATGTTACTGTTCTGCGTGGCTGTTTCTTGCGTGTTGTTTGGTGAGTATAAAATATGACAATCTCACAGAATAAACGCTATGCAGGTTCAACCCATATGACATTTCACTTTACAGCTTCTTTTGTTACGAGCGAAGTCTCACTGCGGTCAAGCGAGCCATCATTGCTTCTCCGTAGTCAGACCAGCCGTCCCTATATAATGTAGTGCGCCCGTATAGTGATATTTATGGTAAAGTCATTGAAACTGCTCCAAGCAAGCTGATGTGAAGGATAAACACTTTACTGTGATTCTTTCTCACTTTTTTCCAGTATAAAACTCTTATCCGCAGAGAGCAGATGAAGTATTAACTCTACATGAACACACCACGTGAAATAATCTAATTGCGTCGAGCCGAAAATGTATTTGTTGTGTCGACGTTCAGTTTTCAGAATAAAGTGTTATACAACCAGGCCCAAATACCAGATGAATATGGAAATAAGACTAGATCCTTTGGATATAGACTGTACAGTAAAATATTACATTATATTTTAAAAAAAATGTTACAATCAAAATGTCTGTTTCCAGTCGCCAATTCCACTTCAGTTAGATTCTACAGGACCTCAGGTATCTTCTCACAAATTTACAGGACTTTTCACTGTGGAAATTAATAAGAAAATGCACTTGGTTATTTACTGTACAGTAGAAATGTAATATATTAAAAATGAATTAAGATTTAACTGGCGGTTTCCAATCACTAATTCCACTCCAGATACATTCTAGAGGACCTCAGGTATCTTCTCACAAACTTACAGAACTTTTCACTGTAGAAATACATAATAAAATGCACTTAGATATTTACTGTACAATAAAATATTACATTATATTAAAAAAATAATTAAAATTAAACTGTCTGTTTCCAGTCACTAATTCTATTTTAGGTTTCATTCTAGAGGACCTCAGGTATCTTCTCACAAACTTACAGCTCTGTAGCCTTTACTAAGGACTCGACTTGACTTGACATAACCTGTGACTTGACTTCACTTGAGACTTGGACCAAATGAATTTGAGTCCTTTTTTATTTACATTTTATACAGCATCCCAACTCTTTTTGAATCAGGGTTTGAACAATCTCAGCTTTTGTTTGTGCTGCAACTTGTTAAATAAAGAGCAGAAACCATTTAAATAGTTAATTATTAATTTATCTTAATTTAATGAATACAGTAAAAGGTATTCAAACGCCCCTACAGATCCTGAGCCTCCTTTAAAAAAATTATTTATTTTATTTAAGTTGTATTTTTTTGGGTTTTCAATATATTTGACCATAATGAGTTTAGTTCTGATGTTCAGAAATGAATTGAAGTTGGAAAGAATTTTGGTAAAAAATTTGATACGAAGTAAAGAAATATTGGAAAATCACTGTCCAGGAGGTTTTATCATTATTGTAGCATTTTTTTAAATGGCTTAATTTTGAATGATTTTGTGACCCTCCTTAAATGATTTATGTAACATAGTTCACAATCTTTCTCCGTTATCTGTGGTATGAAATGTATTGCAGTTATGTTTCCACATGTCATTCCACATCTCAGATGTTTTGTATTTGGCCTGTGTTAATATTCTGCATCTATCTGTTCTTCTCTTGCTTCTTTCTGATTTTAGGTTCAGACGCTCGTCTTACACATGAAGCGCAGTGCTTAGGCAGAAGTATTAAATTTCCATTGTTATATTCGCCACCTGCTTTCAAAGGAAGGATGTACTTCACTCCTAGTAGTGGGGGACCCAGGAAGGTAATCATGGATAACGCGGAGGTGAGCAGCTTTTGGTTCTATAATTTATGCTTTCACCAATATGACAATCATGCCATGCAAGATCTGGATCATGAGTCAGTCAGAAAAAAAACAGGTTTTAAATTAACTGAATATGCTCTCTGTCCTGCATTAACACATCTGTGTTGTCCTCTGATTCAGTTAAAGGACCCACGCCTCAGCCTTCCCTACACAGTTGTTCTCAGAGATTTGACCAAAAGAGATGACGGAACTTTCTCTGTGACATATTTACACAATACAAGTTTTTCTGACTTTTGGACATACGATGTCATCAGACTGAGGATTTTTGGTGAGAATATTATACTATACTGTATATTTAAAGAGGACATATGCTTTAACTTATTCTCTGCCTTTATGAAAATGCTTTATGGTCATCTGTTCCAGGCATTACCACAGTGTTTACATAACATCCCCGCTGCATGTAATTACATGGTAACATCTTAAAATCGGTTGCTGTTGTTAATTTCTCCCCAATTTTGGATAAAATTCCCGCTGTTTTGCATAATAGTTCTCCTCTAACGGCTCTATTCCATTAGAAAACCTTCATGGAAATAGGTATTTCTCTAGGAAATGTGCAATACGATGAACAGTATGTGTATTTCAGTGTGTGTGGGGGGATTTGTGGAATGGGTTGGAGGAGCAGTTAAAGGGGAACACGACTATAGAGCACTTTAAAAAGATGTATAGATTCAGTTGGGGGTTTGTGCATTAACATGTGTTGAGAATAACTGTGGGTTGGGTTTATTCATAAAATAAATGTATAGCAAGAAGGGGTAGGAATATATAAGTGTACACTTCTTCCTACTCCTTTTCAAGCATTTTTGCCAATGTTTTGTTTGATTTGTTTGCTATTTTTTATTATTATTTTTTTGCTCGAAATAATTCAATTCATGTACAGTGGTGGAAAAAAATATTAGACCATCCTTGTTTTCTTCAATTTCTTGTTCATTTTAATGCCTGGTACAACCAAAGGTAGATTTGTTTGGACAAATATAAAGATAACAACAAAAATAGCTCATAAGAGTTTAATTGAAGAGCTGATATCTAGCCATTTTCCATGTTTTTTTGGTTATCATAAATAAAACCATGGAAAACAAATGTACCTTTAGTTTTACCAGGCATTAAAAAGAAAAAGAAATTGAAGAAAAAGGGTGGTCTAATATTTTTTTCTATGACTGTATTTACCTGTTGCTTTTTCAGATTGTTCCTACAAGATTACAGTGATTTATGGGGATACATACTCCAGTGATGTCCCTATACAGGCTGAATTCCTGGAGTTCACTCGGCTTCATAGTGAGGACCAACCAAAGGTCCTCTGGAATCGTACCGACCCTCAGACCAATAGGGGAAGCAGAGTGCAAGTGGCACGTAGTGGGAGATCATGGAAGATTAATGACCTCACTCAGGCAGACAACGGCTACTACAGCTTCAGAGCAAAAGACAACTCTTCCCTAAAAGGGACACTGCTCGAAGTAAAAGGTGATGTCAGGAAATGATTGAAGCTGTTTGCTTTGAGACTGCTGTGTATCTGACTACGTGTTCTAATATGCTCTTTATCACACACAGAGCACGTATCAAAATATGATGCAAAGCCGAATGAGCCGCTCTTCATTGAAAATCATTTTGGTGGCTCCCTGTGGACTGTGACTTTTTCACATAGGGGTGGCTCTTCTGTACCAGTGATCACAAGAGGCGAACTGGTCAGTTCCACACCAAGTTATGCATGGAGTATTTCGCGCAATAATGATGGCCTACAGATTGAAGCTACGGAAAGCGGAGACTCTGGCACCTTTGAGTTCAGAGACCAGCAAGGCAACCTGGCCCAGGTTGCTGAGGTGGTGGTAGAGTATCTAATGGATGGTGAGCAACAGCACATTATTTTAGAAAAATGAATGAACAAACTGTTGCTGACAATTCAAATTAACATAACCTCCCTCCCCTTTTTGTGTCATTGTGCAGAAGAGCGTCCTACAGCCCTTGATACTATTGGTTTAATTCAAGCTGTGTTTTTCATTGTATCGGGTTTCGTTATTCCCTGCGTGGGCTTCTGCTGTTGTAGAAAGAGCTCTTCTAAAAGGGACGAGTCCGCACTTCCTGTGCTTGACCATGTAAGTACTTACTCAAATGGGCATTCAGACCAGCTGTTTATAATCTGTGTTGTTACTTTTACTTAAATATCCTCCTTCTAATTGCAGGATTCGACTCAACCCGCAGTCCCAAGTTACTCTGCTGCACCTGCTCCACATCACTCTTATCAGCCAATGAACTCCTTTGTTCCTAAAGAACCGACAACTACCTCCTTCAAGCCATCGGTAGGTGTTACACTAAGGTTTTCAAACTACTGCTACTTTTACTTAAATATCCTCCTTCTACTTGCAGAGTTCGACTCAACCTGCAGTCCCAAGTTACTCTGCTGCACCTGCTCCACATCACTCTTATCAGCCAACGAACTCCTTTGTTCCTACAGAACCGACAACTACCTCCCTCGAGCCATCGGTAGGTGTTACACTAAGGTTTCAAACTGCATGGCTCCCTAGGGGGGCACAGGAGAGACGGGAGGCAGGTTTGGAAAATTGGACATTTTGTCCCCCATCACTTACATTGGTATCACATCTCAGTGATGGGGGACAGGAACTCTGGCTGGTCAGTATGACCAGGATGAATGATTACAGCAAGTCAAACTTGTTTTATTGATCAAATGGGCAGCAGTCTACAGTTTTAAGCTATCCTTAAAAAATACACAGATGTGATACACGCATTTCTAAGTTCAGTGCAATTATCTCCATAATATTGTCCATTGCAGGACAATAAAAAGACACTCGGTCCCTATTCATCTCCAGAACTTGCCTGAAAATCATCACATTTTTATGTTTTCTTCAGTGTCAAAGTATTCCAGTGGTAGTTGTCTGTTCATTTATGGGTACATTGCAAACAGGAAACTGCTTAAAGATGATTCTGCAAACTGTTAATGGTACAATTTTTTATTTATTTATTTTTTAAAGATATTTTTTGGGCATTTTGTAGCTTTATTGACAGGAGAGATATTGAGAGTGAAAGGGGGAGACAGAGGGAAAGGGAAACGCCCAAATGGTGCAATTTTAGCCCAAATGTATACAAATACAGGTTAAAAAACAGGGCTCAAATTGTTTCTTACAAGATAATGTATTGAATCCATGAGAACATTAACATTACCAAAATGCATTATGAGATATATATTATATGAGATATGTTATGTTCTCCTTTCTCTCACTCACATCCATTTGTTTTACCTTACAGGTTCACAACCCAGTGAATATCCATGTGAACCCACCTCAGCCAGAGGTACACACACAAACATACAATACATTATAGATCAAATGGACACCAGTCTACAGTTTTAAGCTATCCTTTAAAATTACACAGACGTGATACACATATTTCTAAGTTTAGTGCAATTTATCTCCATCATATTGTCCATTGCAGGTAGGAAAACATAGTTAAAAGACGTCTCTTTTTCAACTCAACAAAAATCATCAAGTTTTTATGTTTTCTTCAGTATCAAAGTAATCCAGTGGTAGTTGCCTGTAAATTTATCAGTACATTTGCAAACAGGAACTGCTTAAAGATGATTCTGCATTTAGCCCAAAATGTATTCAAATACAGGCTAAATAACAGGGCTCAAATTGTTTCCCACAGCATAATGCATTGACTCCATGAAAAAATGTACCTTACCCAAAAGCATTATGAGATATGTATTATAGGAGACATATGTTATGTTATATGGTCTTCTTTTGTGACTCACATCCATTTGTTTTACCTTACAGGTTCACAACCCAGTGAATATCCATGTGAACCCCCCTCAGCCAGAGGTACACACACAAACATACAACATTCCCTCTAAATGCATGAAAAGTAGGTGATCATCCTGAACAGAAACACAAATTTGCCCTTTTTCCCTTCACTTCTCTCTCCAGGTTGTACCTCTCAGAGAGCAGACGACCGATCCAGCTCCTACACTCGGCTCTGATTGTCTCTCCTCGGATCCTGGGCCACAGTTTGAGCTGAAGGGACTGAGATCTCCCTCTGCTCACCCCCTCAGTTCAGACCCAACTTTCAGTGGCGTTTATACCTCAGATAAACTCAACTTTCTGTAAGGAGCTCACTGAATTTCACTGACTTTGGGGTAGATAACAAATTTTGTTCATGGATGCAAGAGATATATAGTAACCCAACCTCAAGAATTTAAACTAATGGCACCCTGTCAAGACAGGGAGACCCTCTCTCTCCCCTTATCTTTGCTATGTACATTGAAATATTAGCAGCCGCAGTGAGACAGAATACTGAGATAAAAGGGATACAAACTGGAAAAGAAACTCACAAGCTGGCACTTTATGCGGATGATATTATTGTATACCTGACATCACCAGAGGATTCAATACATGAATTAATGAAAACAATTGCGGAATTTGGTAAAGTCTCTGGGTACACACTTAACGGGAGTAAGTGTGAATCCTTAGTAATAGGGAGACAGCCCAGCCAGGCACTGAAAGAGTGTTACAGCTTTAAATGGGAGAATAAGAAGGTAAGATACCTAGGGATTAATATAAGTGAACATCTAGAGGAACTGTACGAGAACAACCTCTGTGCGTTGATTAATAAGATAAGGCAAGATTTGAGTAGATGGGGATTAATGCCTGTTGTGACTTGATTTCGACAAAACAAAACCTAAGCCACTATGAGGGGCTGGTACCGGGGTACGTAATTGATGCGTCATCATGCGGCGGCTCCTTGTAGTCAATCAAACATCTGCGATCTTGTGCTTAAGACGTATTTATTTACTAGCATGTATCACTACAGCTTTGCTATACACACACTTACATCAGTAACTGGCATAAAACAAACAAAAGGGCTTAAAGGTTAACCAGCAGTTAAATGGCGATCAAAAACTGTGCGTCTCCCGGTAAGCAACACACCTGAGGAGTAATTACCTCTTCCTCAATATGCCACCTACTGTGACAATCGGGAAATTACCTTAATACATATAAATGGCTCTAACAATGCCACAGAGTTTCCTTAACAGAGTAGAAACTATTAAAATGATGGTTCTTCCACAATTCTTATTTCTATTTCAAACATTGCCTATTGTAGTACCAGAGAAATACTTTAAAAACTGTAACAGAATTATTTCAAATTTTATTTGGAACAACAAAAAGCAGAGAATTAAACTTAAAACTTTATGTCAACCAAAAGAGGAAGGTGGGTTAGGGCTCCCAAATTTACAGGGTTATTTCCTGGCTACACAACTCCTTGCAATAATGAAATGGACAGAAAAGGAAACAGAAACTAAATGGATTAATATAGAAAAAGAAATGGCAAGAATATCCATTGGGACATTGCCCTTCATAGGAAGAATGCAATGGAAAAATGATACAGGTCAGAACTACTGCATTGACAATACATTGGCCAATTGGAAACGCAATTGTAAAATTTTAAAAATGGATAATGAATGTGTATTAATTAGAGAAATGGCAGAAGATCCAGACTTTATCCCCAATAGAACAGATAAAATCCTGGAAAGTTGGGCTAAAAAGGGACTGACAAAATATTCACAATTAATTACAAATCACACAATAAACTCCTATGATATTCTATCTAGCAAATATGACATAGAATCGAAACATTTTTTTAAGTACCTGCAGGTCAGAAGCTACATGAGTAGATTTTTAGAAGAGGCGACATCAGAGCATGAACTGATTAAATATATGACGCAAAATAGAAATAAAAACAAAGGAAACCTGTCAAAAACTTATAAGATCTTGCAGAAGTATAATGAGGTAGAGAGTAACATAAAAGAGAAGTGGGAAGAAGATTTAAAAATCAACATAACAGAAGAGTGGAGAAGAGCATTAGGTGAAAACTTCAGAATCTCACAATCAAAATATTGGAGGGAGTTTTCATGGAAAGTGTGCATGAGATTTTTTTTTTACACCTAAGAATCTCAAGAAATGCTTCCCCAGATTAGACAAGGGATGTTGGTGAAGATACTAAATAACAGGAGGCTAATTATATGCATATGCTTTTCACATGCCCAGTATTAACAACATACTGGGAAGGAGTTAAGGAAATACTAAAGTAAATTTTTGAGTTTAAAGAGCCTTTGCAGGTACAACATTGGTTAGGTATTTATTTAAAAGGAAAGATAAGAGCAAAGGACATTTATTTTTTTAATTTACTGAGAGTAACCGCCATGAAGCAGGTGACTATAGCATGGAAACAATCAAGTACACCAAAATTAAGAGCATGGGTATTAACAGCAGAACAAAGTTTAGAGATGGAAAGACTAACTTTTAGAAATAGGGAACAAATACATATTTGGAATAAGTTATATTGTAAAGAAAGGCTGGTAAAAACAGTGGAAATATTTAATCAAATTAAGGAGATGAACTAAATGGTCCCCTCCCCAACACTAACACTCACATGCATACACACACACAGATTCATGAACACGCATACATGCACCACCCCTTATTTTCTCATTAGTCTTTTTTAGTATATCTTAGCATTTTTTTTGTGTGTGTGTGTCGTTAGTTTGTTGTTTATTCCTTTTCTTGGAGATCCTCATTTGGGGAATACCAGTTTGCCTTGTATATATGTTTGTCTGTTTACCCTATGTTTTGTTATTTACTTTGTGAATATATACCTTGAAAAAAAGGGGGGAAAAAATGCAAGGTACAATATTGTAAAGAAAACGAAATGACTGATTACGTTTGTGAAAGTAAGAAGCCTTGCAATAAAGTATTTTTTTTAAAAGGAGCTCACTTAAAATTTGAGCGATGCAGAGTTTAAATTAGCATTGTGCTTTATTACTAACAGGAACAGGAACTTTGTTACTTTCCACAAAGGTTGGTAAGGTTTCCTGTAAGTTGGTAAGGTTTCCTTTCCTGTAAGGTTGTGGTGATAGGTGCACAGGATAAGAACCATATAAGGAAACAAGATATATAATTCAAAGTATGTTGACACATAACCAGACTTTTCACAGGTTAAAGTGTGGGATATCCTCTTTCTTTCAGTATCGACAAAAACACAATTGCAGCAAGAACAAAGTTTGAGCTCTAATAATAATAATAACTCTCGATAAGTCGAGGTTTAGTAATATCATGACATAAATTAATTTAAATTGATTCCTACAAATTATGAGGACATTTTTTCACAGCTAAGGAAGATCTAAGCCCACAGACTGTAGCTCCACACTGTAATTATTGTGTAATTATATATGAATGAACAGCCATAATCAGGATTTCTGTAATGTATAATATGAACGTGCATGCCGTGAACTCAGGTTATACTGTATATAAAATGCATAATAGACTTATATCAAAGGTAGAAGAGATGTTAAAATGAGGACTGAAAGTGAGCCTGTGCCTTTATTGTCCATAGTATTTGTACATGTCATTTTTATTTGTTTTAGGCCTTGTAAAAAATAAATTCCTTTTAAACTGTGTAAGATATTGTGTAAGCTGGAGCTTTTTCCACTAGCTCTTCTTGTGTCCAAGATCATTAGAGTATGACATCAGTGTTAAATAGTTATTTATACAAATAGTATATGTAAAGATGTTTTTACTTTTACTTTTTACATTTGAAATTAAGTTTTCTGTAGAGGAAGAGTGGTTTCTGGTACAATAACATCTACTTCCAATGAGCATATTAAAGAAAAGAAAAGTCGTCGTGGTAGAGAAGAGTGTTTAATAAGCGACATGGGTGACCTCTTGATCCAGTTTGTAAGGAGGAGACATTAATGTATATATATGTAAATGTATCTATATATATATATATATATATATATATATATATATATGGATATATATATATATATATATATATGTGGATATATATATATATATATATATATATATATATATATATATATATATATATATAGATATAGATATCTCACTTTGCATATAATTATTAAGTGAAATGGGAGAAATACAGTGAATTAGAGTTTACCCGACCTTTGCTTTTATTTTGAAAGCCGTTTTAACACGCTCTTACCGTAACGCCTAGTAAACAAATGCAACGCGAAAACAAGTGTCGACTGGCCTGACTGTTTTCCGAGGTGGAAGCTGGCTTGAACGCAGTCGGAGAGAGGTTCAGTTATCATGGCAGGTCAACAAAATCGTATCTCTACACAGGAAATGTTACTTTTTTGCGTGACTGTTTCCTGTGTGTTGTTTGGTGAGTATAAATCATGACAATCTCACAGAATAAACGCTATGCAGGTTTAACCCATTTGACACTTCACTTCACAGCTTCTTTTGTCACGAGTCTCTGCTCCGCATACCTGCGCTGTGTGGCACAACTTGTAACATATAAAATATCCAATTGTGTAAACTGTGCCAACTGCAGTTCAAAACAACTGCAGCATGATGTTTGTTATTAGTATGTTCTGTATGTGGAGTTAAATTCGTATTGCTGGATTACTGAACTAAAGTTTGGTGCGAGTTAGGAAACAACAGCCACCACCCACCTCGGTCCACTTTCATTATAAGGTCTAGTTGTTGGTGCATATTACTTTCTCTTTTAGTATGTAAATGTGCATAGTCTTTAATACTGCACAAACCTGCAACCAGATCCCAAAACAATTAATGTTTTGAAAAAAACTTTATAAGTTTGGGCTTCACATGTATGTTTTTTTTTTTTTTACACAGACCGACTTTAGAGAGGGAAAAGACACGATAACCGATATGGCCATCGATATAGTAAATATGTTAACTATAATGAAAAGATACTTTTTTGTTTGTAGTTTGCACCAATATGACATTGCAAACGTTCCCAGAAGGCTACTTTGTCAAACAAATATCTTTATTATATAACATTTAATATTATAAAACATTACACATAGGCCTACCTGTTATGTTGTCAACAAATTCCAACTGTTTGTGGAACATTACCTGTAAATACAACATCAAACTCAGAGCAGTGACTGATGTTAGCTGATGTTATATTTGGATAATTGTAATGCTATGCAAAATAAATGTAGCTTTCCACTTTGCTGATGATTCTACAATATTTTTCTCACCGATTTACGAGGGCAGTTTGGGTTTCAGCTGCCATGTTTATACTTGGTAACTCATAGATACGCGCCTGTAAGAACAACACTGTGGCGTAGTCTGAGCCACTGTGAGTTCTCTTCTCAGCAGGTAGGACACCAAGTACAGGAATGGTTCAGAGTTACTTTATTAAGTACAGTTTAGACAAGACTACAGGGCCGTTCCCAGGCACCTCCTCGGCTTTATGCTGCCGTGCTCCGTCTGCTTGTTTCCACTCCGGAGTGTGTGCTCCAGTCATCTGCCTCCCAGGTCCAGCACGCTACTGTGTTTTAAAAGGGAGAGAGTGATTAGCTAATGCTATGCAGGTGTGCCAATCACTCTCACCTGGCGCTGCTCTCCTGAGCCCTCTCCACACCTCTCTCCTGCAGCTGATGCACCACGCCCCTCCACAAACACTTCACAATGTGTATAACAATCACCATGAACAGCTGTTGTTATTATTAACTGGCTAACAGAACTCTATGTTGATACGTCCATTGTAGTGCAGGGGCAGGCCTAGCCCAAGAAGAATAAAATGTAAACTTTAAGAGTGTTCTTGGCTCACTTTAACTGAATCCCTGGGAGAATGGTGTTATTCTGAGACCAGTGCTGCATATCTTTTACCTGAGACCTAATAAAAGGCCTGCACTGAGACCAGTCATTTTCTCCGGTCTGTGTTCACTGTTGGGCTTCCTATCTACGAACCCGAGAGACCTTTACACTGTTAGCTGATGTAAGCTGATGTTAGCTGTTGGCAGATACAATCTGTTCTCTCCGTAGCTAGCTCATGTTAGCCTGATAACGGTTAATACACCAATCAACCCGATTGATTGAATAACATGTTCGTATTGTAACCTTACGTGTCAATGTTCTGCATCTGTCTCTGTTCTTCTCTTGTATCTTCCTGATTGTAGGTTCAGCCAATGGTCTTACATATGAAACGCTGTGCTTAGGCAGTAGTATGAAATTTCCAATGTTATATTCGCCACCTTCTTTCAGAGGAAGGATGTACTTCACTCCTAGTAGTGGGGGACCCAGGAAGGTAATCATGGATAACGGGAAGGTGAGCAGCTTTTGGTGCTATAATTTATGCTTTCTGGAGCATGAGTCAATCAGATCAAACCAGGTTTTAAAAGAACAGAATATGCTCTCTGTCCTAATTAAACCCATCTGTGTCCTCTGATTCAGTTAAAGGACGCACGCATCAGCCTTTCCTATCTCTCAGCTGAACTCAGACGTTTGACTGAAAGAGATGAAGGAACTTTTTCTGTCACATTTAGCGATAGTGTGATAGATGTCATCAGACTGAGGATTTTGGGTGAGAATATTACACTTTACTGTATATTTAAAGAGGAAAGATTATGCTCTGTCTTCATGCTCCATCCATTACCACAGTGTTTACATAACATACCCTGCCACATGTAGTTACATGCTAAACTTATGAAAACCCATTGCTGTTGTTGTTAATTTCAAATTCCTGCTGTTTGACTGGGTAGTTTGAATTTGAATATTAGTTCCCCTCTAAAGGCTCTATTTCGTTAGAAAACCTTCATGAAATAGGTATTTCTCTAGGAAATGTGCAATATGTTTACCCTTTGCTTTTTTTTGTCAGATTGTTCTCACAAGGTTACAGAGCATTACGGGCATTATTACTCCAGTGATGTCCCTAGTGATGCTGAACTCCTGGAGTTCACTCGCCTTCATAGTAAGGACCAGCCAAAGCTCCTCTGGAATCGTACCGACGCTCAGACCAATAGGGGAAGCAGAGTGCAGGTGGCACGTAGTGGGAGATCATGGGAGATTAATGACCTCACTCAGGCAGACAACGGCTACTACAGCTTCAGAGCAAAAGACAACTCTTCCCTAAAAGGGACACTGCTTGAAGTAAAAGGTGATGTCAGGAAATGATTGAAGCTGTTTGCTTTGAGACTGCTGTGTATCTGACTACGTATTCTAATATACTCTTTATCACACACAGAGCACGTTTCACAGTATAATGCAAAGGTGAATGACCAGATCTTCATTGAAAATCTTTTTCGTGGCTCCCTGTGGACTGTGACTTTTTCACGTGAGGGTGAAGTGGAAGACTTTTTCGAACCATTGATCGAAAGAGGCAGACTTAACCGATACAGAGACACATTTCTAAGTAGGCTTCAGTTAGAAAATGGTGGCATAAAGATTAATCCTGTGGAAAGCGGAGACTCTGGCACTTTTAAGTTCAAAGATCAGCAAGGCAACCTGGCTCAGATTGTGGAGGTGGTGGTAGAGGAGGATGTAAACAAGGATGTAGAGGATGGTGAGCAGAAGCACATTGTTGCAGAAAAATTGATGAACTAACTGTTGTTGACAATACAATTAACATTACCTGACTCCCCTTTTTGTCTCCTTGTACAGAAGAGATTCCTACAGCAGGTATTTATGGTATTATTGCTGCGAATATCTTTGTGATGCTCACCTGCTGTTGCTGCGTGAGAAAGTGCTGTTGTAAAAAGAGCTCTTCTAAAAGGGACGAGTCCACACCTCCTGTGTTTAACCATGTAAGTACTTACTCAAATGGGCATTCAGACCAGCTGTTTATAATCTGTGTTGTTACTTTTACTTAAATATCCTCCTTCTAATTGCAGGATTCGACTCAACCCGCAGTCCCAAGTTACTCTGCTGCACCTGCTCCACATCACTCTTATCAGCCAACAAACTCCTTTGTTCCTACAGAACCAACAACTACCTCCCTCGAGCCATCGGTAGGTGTTACACTAAGGTTTCAAACTGTGAGGCAAAGATACTGTGTGAGGTAAAAGGCAGGTGCCGGGTGGCTGCTGTGAATAAGTTCGTTATTGTGGTTTGAATCATTGATTTTGTCCAAGTCTGTCCCAAAAGAATACTTACATGCCCATAGTATGTATTTGAAACATTGCTGCTTGGTTGGTATCACAAAAAGTTACTGCCTTTTCAACAATGCACCTAACACCATCCTTATGGATAACTGCACGGTGTTCTTGCTGAGTGCTGCGTTGGCAGACATTAATATAAGGAGGACATTTGCACACCAAAGATTGTAAGTTTAGAAAATTGGATATTTGGTCCCCCATCACTTACATTGGTATCACATGTAAGAGACGAGGGACGGGAATGAGTGATTACAGCAAGTCAAACTGGTTTTATAGATCAAATGGACACCAGTCTACAGTTTTAAGCTATCCTTTAAAAATACACAGACGTGATACACACATTTCTAAGTTCAGTGCAATTTATCTCCATCATATTGTCCATTGCAGGTAGGAAAACATAGTTTAAAAGACGTCTCCTTTTCAACTCCACAAAAATCATCAAGTTTTTATGTTTTCTTCAAGTAATCCAGTGGTAGTTGCCTGTAAATTTATCAGTACATTTGCAAACAGGAACTGCTTAAAGATGATTCTGCATTTAGCCCAAAATGTATACAAATACAGGCTAAATAACAGGGCTCAAATAGTTTCCCACAGCATAATGCATTGACTCCATGAAAAAATGTACCTTACCCAAAAGCATTATGAGATATGTATTATAGAAGACATATGTTATGTTATATGGTCTTCTTTTGTGACTCACATCCATTTGTTTTACCTTACAGGTTCACAACCCAGTGAATATCCATGTGAACCCCCCTCAGCCAGAGGTACACACACAAACATACAACATTCCCTCTAAATGCATGAAAAGTATGTTATTATATTAACAAACAGAGAGAGAGGAGTCATTCTAACACTGACTTTTGGCCCTTCGAAGGCAGACTCGTTGAACCTACCAAACCTGTTTTTTTTTCCAAACACACACACTTGCCTTTTTTTCCCTTCACTTCTCTCTCCAGGTTGTACCTCTCAGAGGGCAGACGACCGATCCAGCTCCTACACTCGGCTCTGATTGTCTCTCCTCGGATCCTGGGCCACAGTTTGAGCTGAAGGGACTTACTTTTCTCACTGGGCCTCCCCTTAGCTCAGAGTCAACTTTCACTGATGTTTATACCTCAGATAAACTCCATTTTCTCTAAAGAGCTCAGTGGAAATTTAAGTGAAGCCTTGTGCTTCGTTACTAGCAGGAACGCAGCCATTTCAGTCCTTAATGCGATTGTGTGATATAGATCCGTGAAAATTAAGTTCTCACAAATCAAAGTTTGAGGTCAATAACTTTTGATAACTTAGTAGTCAAGGTTTTCAAGTAATGTCATGACATAAATGCATATATATCGATTAATGCAAATTATTAATTTTTTTTTTTTTTTGACAGGTAAGGAAGAATTAAGGTGACAGAGTGTAACTCCACACTAATTATTGTGGTTATATTTAATATAAATATGTGTGCCATAAACTCAGGTTATATTTATAATGCATAATGTAGACTTTCTCTTGCTCAAATGAGATGCACTATCACTGTCACTTTGAGCAACTGCTACCAGCTTTTTCTGTTTTTTTTAAACTTATCATGAGCCGATTCTGCCTTATATATGTCAGTGTGTTTGATGTGTCTCTGTGGCTTTCATCATTACATTCTGAGAAATTTTATATTTTTACTTTTTTGAAAACTTATTTTAGTTTTAGGCTTTGTAAAAATTCAAGTCTTACTAAACTGTGTAAGATATTGTGTAAGCTGGAGCTTTTTCAACTCGCTCTTGTGTCCAAGATCATTAGAGCATGAAATCAGTGTTAAATAGTTATTTGATACAAATATTATCTGCATTATATGTAAAGATGTTTTTTACTTCTACTTGAAATTAAGTTTTCTGTATAAGAAGAGTGGTTTCTGGCACAATTACACCTACTTCAAAGGTGCATATAAAAGGAAAGAAAAGCCTAAAGAGGTCAAAAAGTATATTTTAAAAACCCTTTATTTTGAGACCCACACGCTTTGGCTCGTTGCCTTCATCAAGGTCATCATGAAATACATTAGAAACAAGATTTAAAGGATGGTATGAAACAGGAAAAAATTCAACAGGTTACAAAGGGGTTCAAAAGGGTTAAGAGCCATGTGTCTACAGACCAGCCGTGGTAGAGAAGAGTTCAATAAGAGACATAAGTGACAACATCTTCATCCAGTTTGTAAGGAGACATGAACTTCTGGTTTTAAAAGCTAAATAAATTGCCTCACTGGACTGCATTGAATCCCAGAAGAAATCTGCACTTAGCTTTATTTACTCGGTGAATAATGAATCAAAACTGTGTAGAAACATGTAAAAGTATTGAAACCATAACACCAAAAACAATCTGCATCTAAATGTTTGACCTCGGAAGAATCTCCAGAATGCACTCCTTTCATTGTTACATTATTGTTGCTTACATGAGCTCACAGATTCAATTTGTATGGTTGATATATGAATGTTATGAGTATGTGTCCCTGACTTCAAGTTGGTGATAAAAGGCACTGAAAACCTATCTCCACAATAAAATTTATTTTTCTGAGCAATGCGATCCTGAATTTATATACATTTTACTTATATTTAATAGTTATCGATGTAAGAAGTAAAGCTTTTTGTTTGATAAAGATCAAACATCTGTACATCCATTTTCATCCATTCCCGTATCAGGTAGCAGGCTAAGCAATGTCTTCCAGGCGTCCTTCTCCCCAGCCACAACTTCCAGCTCCTCCTGGGAGACCCCGAGGCCAGACGAGAGGTAATGTCCCTCCAGAGTGTTGTGGGTCGACCCTGGGGCCTCGTACCAGTGCCCAGGACACCTCCTGATGTCTGAGCTGCTCACCCTGTCCCTGGGGCTAGCCAAAACTCATGACCATGGGTGCGGGTTAGATGAAGATCATGTCGTGTTTTGTGTCTTTTTTATTGGCTTATTTTACAAGGGAATTCCCTCTGTTGATCCAATGTGATCAAACCAAACATTTAGAGAACCTTGATGTTGCAGCCTGCTAAATCTCTGACTACATACTCTGCATTGACACACACACACACACACACACACACACACACACAACTTCACAACACTTGACCGCCATGCCAAATATGAACCAAAAACGGTGGCTGCCAAAAGGTGAGGACATTTTTGTTGACTGACATAGTGACCTCCACTGACTGAACAGCTGTAGTGAGTTGCGCGCGCCGCAGTTATGACGTAAACAGATAGTGGAAGAAGCCGCGCCCAGTTCATTCCTCCGTGCAGCAACACAACTCGACCGCAACACAGGGAAATTACTCGTTACAACATCTAATTTTTCAAACTTTGTGCTCGATGTTGAGTTTTATGCATTCTGGGTTCAGAGAGACAAGAAGATCACTGATTTCAAACCAGCTTCCACTTCGGAAAACACAGTTACATGCAACGTGAAAACAAGTGTCGACTGGCCTGACTGTTATCCGAGGTGGAAGCTGGTTTGAACGCAGTCGGAGATCGGAGGTTCAGTTAACATGGCAGGTCAACAAAATCGTATCTCTACACAGGAAATGTTACTTTTTTGCGTGACTGTTTCCTGCGTGTTGTTTGGTGAGTATAAATCATGGCAATCTCACAGAATAAACGCTATGCAGGTTTAACCCATTTGACATTTCACTTCACAGCTTCTTTTGTCTTTTGCCAGCCGTCCCCTTTATAATGTAGTGCGCCCGTATTGTGATATTTACGGTAAATACACTGACACTGCTCAAAGCGAGCTGACATGAGGGATAAACACTTTACTGTCATTCTTTACCACCTTTTTTCAGTATAAAACTCTTACCAGCAGAGAGGAGATGAAGTATTAGCGTTACATCAACACACCAAGTGAAATAATCAAATTGTGTCGTGCCGAAAAGTATTTGTTGTGTCCACGTGCGGTTTTTCAGTTTTTAGAATAAAGGGTTACACAACCAGGCCCAAATATCAGATAAATATGGAAATAAGATTAATTGCATGATATTCACAGAAAAGTTCACTTTATTTTGTAAAACACCTTTAGATATAGACTGTACAGTAAAATATTATATTATATTAAAATTAATTAAAATTAAACTGTCTGTTTCCAGTCACTAATTTCACTGCAGGTTCATTCTACGGGACCTAAGATATATTCTCACAAAATTACAGGACTTTTCACTGTGGAAATTCATAATAAAATGCATTTTAACGTTTCTGCAAATCAGGGATATGTTGTGACAAATTTAAGTGACACTTCCATATTGACCGCATTTCAGAATTTTCATGTTTAATTCAATGCTGCATTAAATGGCCGTTATCTATTGAAAACTTATGTCTTGTGTTGGGACTTGACTTGCCTTAAATAAGGATTCAGCTTGACTTGACATAACCTGTGACTTGACTTCACTTGAGACTTGGACCAAATGACTTGAGTCCTTTTTTTATTTACATTTTAGACAGCATCCCAACTTTTTTTTTGGAACAGGATTGTAACAATCTCAGCTCTTGATTGTGCTGCAACTTGATAAATAAAGAGCAGAAAAACGTGATTAATTACATAATTAATTCATTAATTATTAATTAACAAAATTGATTTAATTCAGTAAAATGTATTAAAACACCCTTATAGATTCTGTGCCTCCTTTAAGAAATAATTTATTTTAATTTAAGTTGTGTTGTAACTGTCCTGTATATTGAGGTTTTATCATTCTTGTATCATTTTCTAAAAGTTGGCTTAATTTTGAATGGTCCTGTGACCCTCCACAAATTATTTATGTAACATGACTTCACAACTTCAGTAGTGTACTCATTGATTATTTTGAGTGCACCAAAAAACGAATGCAACATGCATTTCATACTCTGTGGTATGAAATGTATTGCAGTTATGTCATGTATCTCAGGTGTTTTGTATCTGGCTTGTGTTAATATTCTGCATCTATTTCTTCTTCTCTTGTATCTTTCTGATTGTAGGTTCAGCCAGTGGTCATACAAATGAAGAGAAGTGCTATGGCAGTAGTATGATATTTCCAATGTCATATTCGCCACCTTCTTTCAAAGGAAGGATGTACTTCACCCCTAGTAGTGGGGGACCCAGGAAGCTAATCATGGATAATGGGGAGGTGAGCAGCTTTTGGTGCTTCAAATTATGCTTTCTGGAGCATGAGTCAATCAGAGCAAACCAGGTTTTAAATGAACAGAATATGCTCTCTGTCCTACAAAAACCCATCTGTGTTGTCCTCTGATTCAGTTAAAGGACCCACGCCTCGCCATTTCCTATCTCTCAGCTGAACTTAAACATTTGACCGAAAGAGATCAAGGAACTTTTTCGGTCATGCTTTCAAACGGTTTTGAGACAGATGTCATCAGACTGAAGATTTCGGGTGAGAATGTAACACTTTACTGATTATATTATGCTTTAACTTATTCTCTGTTTACATGAAAAACCTCTACAGTCATCTGCTTCAGGCATTACCACAGTGTTTACATAACATACCCTGCTACATGTAGTTACATGCTAACAACTTAATATCCATTGCTGTTGTTAATTTCAAATTCAATAAAATAAAGGGAAATAGGTATTTCTCTAGGAACTGTGCAAGACGTTTGCCCTTTGCTTTTTCAGATTGTTCTAAGAGGGTTACAGAGTATTACGGAGCTACATACTCCAGTGATGTCCCTAGTGATGCTGAATTCCTGGAGTTCACTCTGCTTTATAGTAAGGACCAGCCAAAGGTCCTCTGGAATCGTACCGACCCTCAGACCAATAGGGGACGCAGAGTGCAGGTGGCACGTAGTGGGAGATCATGGGAGATTAATGACCTCACCCAGGCAGACAACGGCTACTACAGCTTCAGAGCAAAAGACTACAATTTGCTAATAAGGACACGGCTCGAAGTAAAAGGTGATGTTAGGAAATAATTGAAGCTTAAAGTTTGCTTTTTTTCTGCTGTTTATCTGACGACATGTTCGTATATACTCTTTATCACACACAGAGCACGCTTCACACTATAATGCAAAGATGGATGAAGAGATCTTCATTGAAAATCTTTTTGGTGGCTCCCTGTGGACTGTGTATTTTACACGTGAGGACGACCAGGGTTACTTTTTCGGACCATTGATCGAAAAAGGCAGACTCCAAAACAGATCCACATTTAAAAAAAGGCTTCAGATCTATGATGATGGCATAACCATTGATCCTGTGAGACACGGAGACTCTGGCACCTTTGAGTTCAGAGACCAGCAAGGCAACCTGGCTCAGATTGTGAAGCTGGTGGTAGAGGAGGGTGAGCAACACATATTATTTTAGAAAAATTAATCATCTAACTGTTGCTGACAATTCAAATTAACATAACCTCTCTCCCTTTTTCGTCTCCTTGTACAGAAAAGGTTCCTACAGGGGAAATTATTGGTATTGCTTTCGGGAGTGTCTTTGCAATGATTGTCTGCTGTTGCTGCGTGAGAAAGTGCTGTTGTAAAAAGAGCTCTTCTAAAAGGGACGAGTCCACACCTCCTGTGTTTAACCATGTAAGTACTTACTCAAATGGGCATTCAGACCAGCTGTTTATAATCTGTGTTGTTACTTTTACTTAAATATCCTCCTTCTAATTGCAGGATTCGACTCAACCCGCAGTCCCAAGTTACTCTGCTGCACCTGCTCCACATCACTCTTATCAGCCAATGAACTCCTTTGTTCCTACAGAACCAACAACTACCTCCCTCGAGCCATCGGTAGGTGTTACACTAAGGTTTCAAACTGTGAGGCAAAGATACTGTGTGAGGTAAAAGGCAGGTGCCGGGTGGCTGCTGTGAATAAGTTCGTTATTGTGGTTTGAATCATTGATTTTGTCTGTCCCAAAAGAATACTTACATGCCCATAGTATGTATTTGAAACATTGCTGCTTGGTTGGTATCACAAAAAGTTACTGCCTTTTCAACAATGCACCTAACACCGTCCTTATGGATAACTGCACGGTGTTCTTGCTGAGTGCTGCGTTGGCAGACATTAATATAAGGAGGACATTTGCACACCAAAGATTGTAAGTTTAGAAAATTGGATATTTGGTCCCCCATCACTTACATTGGTATCACATGTAAGAGACGAGGGATGGGAATGAGTGATTACAGCAAGTCAAACTGGTTTTATAGATCAAATGGACACCAGTCTACAGTTTTAAGCTATCCTTTAAAAATACACAGACGTGATACACACATTTCTAAGTTCAGTGCAATTTATCTCCATCATATTGTCCATTGCAGGTAGGAAAACATAGTTTAAAAGACGTCTCCTTTTCAACTCCACAAAAATCATCAAGTTTTTATGTTTTCTTCAAGTAATCCAGTGGTAGTTGCCTGTAAATTTATCAGTACATTTGCAAACAGGAACTGCTTAAAGATGATTCTGCATTTAGCCCAAAATGTATACAAATACAGGCTAAATAACAGGGCTCAAATAGTTTCCCACAGCATAATGCATTGACTCCATGAAAAAATGTACCTTACCCAAAAGCATTATGAGATATGTATTATAGGAGACATATGTTATGTTATATGGTCTTCTTTTGTGACTCACATCCATTTGTTTTACCTTACAGGTTCACAACCCAGTGAATATCCATGTGAACCCCCCTCAGCCAGAGGTACACACACAAACATACAACATTCCCTCTAAATGCATGAAAAGTATGTTATTATATTAACAAACAGAGAGAGAGGAGTCATTCTAACACTGACTTTTGGCCCTTCGAAGGCAGACTCGTTGAACCTACCAAACCTGTTTTTTTTTCCAAACACACACACTTGCCTTTTTTTCCCTTCACTTCTCTCTCCAGGTTGTACCTCTCAGAGGGCAGACAACCGATCCAGCTCCTACACTCGGCTCTGATTGTCTCTCCTCGGATCCTGGGCCACAGTTTGAGCTGAAGGGACTAACTTTTCTCACTGGGTCTCCCCTTAGCTCAGAGTCAACTTCCACTGATGTTTATACCTCAGATAAACTCCATTTTCTCTAAAGAGCTCAGTGGAAATTTAAGTGAAGCCTTGTGCTTCGTTACTAGCAGGAACGCAGCCATTTCAGTCCTTAATGCGATTGTGTGATATAGATCCGTGAAAATTAAGTTCTCACAAATCAAAGTTTGAGGTCAATAACTTTTGATAACTTAGTAGTCAAGGTTTTCAAGTAATGTCATGACATAAATGCATATATATCGATTAATGCAAATTATTAATTTTTTTTTTTTTTTGACAGGTAAGGAAGAATTAAGGTGACAGAGTGTAACTCCACACTAATTATTGTGGTTATATTTAATATAAATATGTGTGCCATAAACTCAGGTTATATATAGAATGCATAATGTAGACTTTCTCTTGCTCAAATGAGATGCACTATCACTGTCACTTTGAGCAACTGCTACCAGCTTTTTCTGTTTTTTTTAAACTTATCATGAGCCGATTCTGCCTTATATATGTCAGTGTGTTTGATGTGTCTCTGTGGCTTTCATCATTACATTCTGAGAAATTTTATATTTTTACTTTTTTGAAAACTTATTTTAGTTTTAGGCTTTGTAAAAATTCAAGTCTTACTAAACTGTGTAAGATATTGTGTAAGCTGGAGCTTTTTCAACTCGCTCTTGTGTCCAAGATCATTAGAGCATGAAATCAGTGTTAAATAGTTATTTGATACAAATATTATCTGCATTATATGTAAAGATGTTTTTTACTTCTACTTGAAATTAAGTTTTCTGTATAAGAAGAGTGGTTTCTGGCACAATTACACCTACTTCAAAGGTGCATATAAAAGGAAAGAAAAGCCTAAAGAGGTCAAAAAGTATATTTTAAAAACCCTTTATTTTGAGACCCACACGCTTTGGCTCGTTGCCTTCATCAAGGTCATCATGAAATACATTAGAAACAAGATTTAAAGGATGGTATGAAACAGGAAAAAATTCAACAGGTTACAAAGGGGTTCAAAAGGGTTAAGAGCCATGTGTCTACAGACCAGCCGTGGTAGAGAAGAGTTCAATAAGAGACATAAGTGACAACATCTTCATCCAGTTTGTAAGGAGACATGAACTTCTGGTTTTAAAAGCTAAATAAATTGCCTCACTGGACTGCATTGAATCCCAGAAGAAATCTGCACTTAGCTTTATTTACTCGGTGAATAATGAATCAAAACTGTGTAGAAACATGTAAAAGTATTGAAACCATAACACCAAAAACAATCTGCATCTAAATGTTTGACCTCGGAAGAATCTCCAGAATGCACTCCTTTCATTGTTACATTATTGTTGCTTACATGAGCTCACAGATTCAATTTGTATGGTTGATATATGAATGTTATGAGTATGTGTCCCTGACTTCAAGTTGGTGATAAAAGGCACTGAAAACCTATCTCCACAATAAAATGTATTTTTCTGAGCAATGCGATCCTGAATTTATATACATTTTAATTATATTTAATAGTTATCAATGTAAGAAGTAAAGCTTTTTGTTTGATAAAGATCAAACATCTGTACATCCATTTTTATCCATTCCCGTATCAGGTAGCAGGCTAAGCAATGTCTTCCAGGCGTCCCTCTCCCCAGCCACAACTTCCAGCTCCTCCTGGGAGACCCCGAGGCCAGACGAGAGGTAATGTCCCTCCAGAGTGTTGTGGGTCGACCCTGGGGCCTCGTACCAGTGCCCAGGACACCTCCTGATGTCTGAGCTCCTCACCTTAGCTTAGATGAAGATCATGTCGTGTTTTGTGTCTTTTTTATTGGCTTATTTTACAAGGGAATTCCCTCTGTTGATCCAATGTGATCAAACCAAACATTTAGAGAACCTTGATGTTGCAGCCTGCTAAATCTCTGACTACATACTCTGCATTGACACACACACACACAACTTCACAACACTTGACCGCCATGCCAAATATGAACCAAAAACGGTGGCTGCCAAAAGGTGAGGACATTTTTGTTGACTGACATAGTGACCTCCACTGACTGAACAGCTGTAGTGAGCTGCGCGCGCCGCAGTTATGACGTAAACAGATAGTGGAAGAAGCCGCGCCCAGTTCATTCCTCCGTGCAGCAACACAACTCGACCGCAACACAGGGAAATTACTCGTTACAACATCTAATTTTTCAAACTTTGTGCTCGATGTTGAGTTTTATGCATTCTGGGTTCAGAGAGACAAGAAGATCACTGATTTCAAACCAGCTTCCACTTCGGAAAACACAGTTACATGCAACGTGAAAACAAGTGTCGACTGGCCTGACTGTTATCCGAGGTGGAAGCTGGCTTGAACGCAGTCGGAGAGAGGTTCAGTTAACATGGCAGGTCAACAAAATCGTATCTCTACACAGGAAATGTTACATTTTTGCGTGACTGTTTCCTGTGTGTTGTTTGGTGAGTATAAATCATGGCAATCTCACAGAATAAACGCTATGCAGGTTTAACCCATTTGACATTTCACTTCACAGCTTCTTTTGTCACGAGCGAAGTCTCTGCTCCGCATACCTGCGCTGTGTGGCACAACTTGTAACATATAAAATATCCAATTGTGTAAACTGTGCCAACTGCAGTTCAAAGTGTAACCCTTATTTCTTGTCGGGGTAGCGTTCTCCAGTCTCTCGGGCTGATGGGTGATGAGCGGGCTACAAGATAACTCCACACTTATTCCTTTATCTTCTTTAATAACCAATATCGGCAGGACAGCATACAACATTCCACTTCACGGGTCACAACACAAGAGAAACCCCGCGAAACTACCACATCCGATTGACTACCCCTCACCTATATTTGTCCCCCAAAACAAGGGCAGGTAGGAACTAATTGACTTTGGCAAGGGGACAAGTAATATCAACTTAAATATAACACATGAAAATGAATACATAAATTATAGTGAAAGTTCCATAAATAATAATGAAATAATTATTGTATATAATAATAACTTAAATGATTAAATAACCCAAAACATATTTTTTCCATTAAGTAAGGTTACAAAAGCAACGGCAGCATGATGTTTGATATTATTATGTTCTGTTTGTGGAGTTAAATTGGTATTGCTGGATTACTGGACTGAAGTTTAGTGCGAGTCAGGAAACAACAGCCACTTTCAACGATCCACTTTCATTATAAGGTCTAGGTTTTACTGCGGGCAAGTGAGCCACCATTCGCTTCTCCGTAGTCATGCCAGCCGTCCCCTTTATAATGTAGTGCGCCCGTATTGTCATATTTACGGTAAATACACTGACACTGCTCAAAGCGAGCTGACATGAGGGATAAACACTTTACTGTCATTCTTTATCACCTTTTTTCAGTATAAAACTCTTACCAGCAGAGAGGAGATGAAGTATTAGCGTTACATCAACACACCAAGTGAAATAATCAAATTGTGTCGTACCGAAAAGTATTTGTTGTGTCCACGTGCGGTTTTTCAGTTTTTAGAATAAAGGGTTACACAACCAGGCCCAAATATCAGATAAATATGGAAATAAGATTAATTGCATGATATTCACAGAAAAGTTCACTTTATTTTGTAAAACACCTTTAGATATAGACTGTACAGTAAAATATTACATTATATTAAAATTAATTAAAATTAAACTGTCTGTTTCCAGTCACTAATTTCACTGCAGGTTCATTCTACGGGACCTAAGATATATTCTCACAAAATTACAGGACTTTTCACTGTGGAAATTCATAATAAAATGCATTTTAACGTTTCTGCAAATCAGGGATATGTTGTGACAAATTTAAGTGACACTTCCATATTGACCGCATTTCAGAATTGTCATGTTTAATTCAATGCTGCATTAAATGGCCGTTATCTATTGAAAACTTATGTCTTGTGTTGGGACTTGACTTGCCTTAAATAAGGATTCAGCTTGACTTGACATAACCTGTGACTTGACTTCACTTGAGACTTGGACCAAATGACTTGAGTCCTTTTTTTATTTACATTTTAGACAGCATCCCAACTTTTTTTTTGGAACAGGATTGTAACAATCTCAGCTCTTGATTGTGCTGCAACTTGATAAATAAAGAGCAGAAAAACATGATTAATTACATAATTAATTCATGAATTATTAATTAACAAAATTGATTTAATTCAGTAAAATGTATTAAAACACCCTTATAGATTCTGTGCCTCCTTTAAGAAATAATTTATTTTAATTTAAGTTGTGTTGTAACGGTCCTGTATATTGAGGTTTTATCATTCTTGTATCATTTTCTAAAAGTTGGCTTAATTTTGAATGGTCCTGTGACCCTCCACAAATTATTTATGTAATATAACTTCACAACTTCAGTAGTGTACCCATTGATTATTTTGAGTGCACCAAAAAACGAATGCAACATGCATTTCATACTCTGTGGTATGAAATGTATTGCAGTTATGTCATGTATCTCAGGTGTTTTGTATCTGGCTTGTGTTAATATTCTGCATCTATTTCTTCTTCTCTTGTATCTTTCTGATTGTAGGTTCAGCCAGTGGTCATACAAATGAAGAGAAGTGCTATGGCAGTAGTATGATATTTCCAATGTCATATTCGCCACCTTCTTTCAAAGGAAGGATGTACTTCACCCCTAGTAGTGGGGGACCCAGGAAGCTAATCATGGATAATGGGGAGGTGAGCAGCTTTTGGTGCTTCAAATTATGCTTTCTGGAGCATGAGTCAGTCAGAGCAAACCAGGTTTTAAATGAACAGAATATGCTCTCTGTCCTACATAAACCCATCTGTGTTGTCCTCTGATTCAGTTAAAGGACCCACGCCTCGCCATTTCCTATCTCTCAGCTGAACTTAAACATTTGACCGAAAGAGATCAAGGAACTTTTTCGGTCATGCTTTCAAACGGTTTTGAGACAGATGTCATCAGACTGAAGATTTCGGGTGAGAATGTAACACTTTACTGATTATATTATGCTTTAACTTATTCTCTGTTTACATGAAAAACCTCTACAGTCATCTGCTTCAGGCATTACCACAGTGTTTACATAACATACCCTGCTACATGTAGTTACATGCTAACAACTTAATATCCATTGCTGTTGTTAATTTCAAATTCAATAAAATAAAGGGAAATAGGTATTTCTCTAGGAACTGTGCAAGACGTTTGCCCTTTGCTTTTTCAGATTGTTCTAAGAGGGTTACAGAGTATTACGGAGCTACATACTCCAGTGATGTCCCTAGTGATGCTGAATTCCTGGAGTTCACTCTGCTTTATAGTAAGGACCAGCCAAAGGTCCTCTGGAATCGTACCAACCCTCAGACCAATAGGGGACGCAGAGTGCAGGTGGCACGTAGTGGGAGATCATGGGAGATTAATGACCTCACCCAGGCAGACAACGGCTACTACAGCTTCAGAGCAAAAGACAACAATTTGCTAATAAGGACACGGCTCGAAGTAAAAGGTGATGTTAGGAAATAATTGAAGCTTAAAGTTTGCTTTTTTTCTGCTGTTTATCTGACGACATGTTCGTATATACTCTTTATCACACACAGAGCACGCTTCACACTATAATGCAAAGATGGATGAAGAGATCTTCATTGAAAATCTTTTTGGTGGCTCCGTGTGGACTGTGGATTTTAAACGTGAGGACGAAGAGGATTACTATTTCGGAACATTGATCGAAAAAGGCAGACTCCAAAACAGACCCGCATTTAAAAAAAGGCTTCAGATCTATGATGATGGCATAATCATTCATCCTGTGAGACACGGAGACTCTGGCACCTTTGAGTTCAGAGACCAGCAAGGCAACCTGGCTCAGATTGTGGAGCTGGTGGTAGAGGTAGAGGAGGGTGAGCAACACATATTATTTTAGAAAAATGAATCATCTAACTGTTGCTGACAATTCAAATTAACATAACCTCTCTCCCTTTTTCGTCTCCTTGTACAGAAAAGGTTCCTACAGGGGATATTATTGGTATTGCTGTCGGGAGTGTCTTTGCAATGATTGTCTGCTGTTGCTGCGTGAGAAAGTGCTGTTGTAAAAAGAGCTCTTCTAAAAGGGACGAGTCCACACCTCCTGTGTTTAACCATGTAAGTACTTACTCAAATGGGCATTCAGACCAGCTGTTTATAATCTGTGTTGTTACTTTTACTTAAATATCCTCCTTCTAATTGCAGGATTCGACTCAACCCGCAGTCCCAAGTTACTCTGCTGCACCTGCTCCACATCACTCTTATCAGCCAACAAACTCCTTTGTTCCTACAGAACCGACAACTACCTCCCTCGAGCCATCGGTAGGTGTTACACTAAGGTTTCAAACTGTGAGGCATGGCTCCCCAGGGGGGCACAGGACAGACGTGAGGCAAAGATACTGTGTGAGGTAAAAGGCAGGTGCCGGGTGGCTGCTGTGAATAAGTTAGTTATTGGGGTTTGAATCATTGATTTTGTCCAAGTCTGTCCCAAAAGAATACTTACATGCCCATAGTATGTATTTGAAACATTGCTGTTTGGTTGGTATCACAAAAAGTTACTGCCTTTTCAACAATGCCTAATACCTAATACCTAACTCCATCCTTATGGATAACTGCACGGTGTTCTTGCTGAGTGCTGCGTTGGCAGACATTAATACACAGAGGAAATAATACACACAAGTTCAGTGCAATTTATCTCCATCATATTGCCCATTGCAGGTAGGAAAACATAGTTAAAAGACCCCCCCCCCCTATTCATCTCCAGAACTCACCTGAAAATCATCAAGTTTTTATGTTTTCTTCAGTATCAAAGTAATCCAGTGGTAGTTGTCTGTAAATTCATGGGTACATTGCAAACAGGAACTGCTAAAAGATGATTCTGCAAACTGTTAATGGTTAATTTTACCACAAATGTATACAAATACAGGCTAAAAAACAGGGCTCAAATTGTTTCCCACAGCATAATTCATTGAATCCATGAGGACATTTATATTACCCAAAATCATTATGAAATAACTATTATATGAGATATGTTTTGTTATATATTCTTCTTTTTCTGACTCGCATCCATTTGTTTTACCTTACAGGTTCACAACCCAGTGAATATCCATGTGAACCCCCCTCAGCCAGAGGTACACACACAAACATACAACATTCCCTCTAAATGCATGAAAAGTATGTTGTTATTATATTAACAAACAGAGAGAGAGGAGTCATTCTAACACTGACTTTTGGCCCTTTGAAGGCAGACTCGTTGAACCTACCAAACCTGTTTTTTTTTTCCAAACACACACACTTGCCTTTTTTTCCATTCACTTCTCTCTCCAGGTTGTACCTCTCAGAGGGCAGACAACCGATCCAGCTCCTACACTCGGCTCTGATTGTCTCTCCTCGGATCCTGGGCCACAGTTTGAGCTGAAGGGACTTACCTTTCTCACTGGGCCTCCCCTTAGCTCAGAGTCAACTTCCACTGATGTTTATACCTCAGATAAACTCAATTTTCTCTAAAGAGCTCAGTGGAAATTTAAGTGAAGCTTTGTGCTTCGTTACTAACAGGCACCATTAACGACCATTTCAGTCCTTAATGCGATTGTGTGATATAGATCCGTGAAAAATTAAGTTTCCACAAACTTGTAAGGTGCACAGGATAAGGACCATATAAGGAATCAAGATATAATTCACACTATGTTGACACATCGCCAGACTTTCCATAGATTAAAATGTGGGATATTGTTCTTTCAGTATAGATAAAAACACAATAGCAGCAAGAACAAAGTTTGAGGCCTCTTGATAACTAAGCAGTCGAGGTTTTGGAGTAATATCATGACATAAATCATTAAAGTCAATTCCTACAAATGATGAAGTTATTTTTCACAGGCAAGGAAGAATTAAGCTCACAGACTGTACTTATTGTAGAGTGAACAACAATAATCAGGTTTTATGTGTTATATGCAATATGAATATGCATGCCTTAAACTCAGGTTATACTGTATACAAAAGGCATAATATAGACTTTCTCCTGCTGCAAAGAGATACCAATGGTAGAAGAGATGTTACATTAGGACTGAAAGAAGTGCGCCTGTTTAGCAGAATTTAGAATTTGAAGGCTTCAACATCCAGGGAGATCAAAATAATGCACTTTCACTGTCTTACTATCTTATTACCCATAGTATTTTAAATGCTGGTTTCAAAATTTTATCATGGCCGTTTCTGCCTCATATGTCAGTGTGTGTGACGTGTCTGTGTGACTTTTATCAATACATTCTGAGAAATGTGAGATTTTTATTAAGTTTTGGGCTTTGTAACTGTAACTGTGTTAGATATTGTGTATTGTGTCCATATGCTCTTCTTATGGCCAAGATCATTAGAGCGTGAAATCAATGTAAAAATAATTATTTGATTCAAATATCTGCATTATATGTAAAGATGTTTTTTACTTTGACTTTCAAAAATATTAGCTTCCTATGGCGTACACTGACTGCCAAAAGGTGAGAACATTTTTGTTGACTGACAATTTAAGCAGATGCTGCTAGTCTGGTAAATCTTTCAAGATTGCAATATAGCCTTTCTGTTATTATTCATACTAGTGCAGTGCCCGTAGGAAGTATGTATTCGTCTGCAACTCCATAAAACACTTACTTTTCTTAAGGTACGCATAACATCCAGCACATACACATTGAACATTGATATTCACTGGAAACTATTCGAATATTATTGGAAAATCGAACCTTGTAGCGCACTTTAAAACTCTGAATGAAAGGTAGGCTAAATCGACTTGCAGGCGTGGAAATCCAGAGTGAATTGTGTTGCTGACCAGGTGTAGGCCTATCACACAATGGGGCGGAGCTCCCCTAAAAGCCGCCTGATCGGAAACGGTGCAATGCCGCAACACGTAATATTTTGAAAAATGAATTCAAAAATCTTCAAAATCAAGAATGCACACCTTCGTGCCATGCGCAACAGACAGCAAGATATGCCCTTGACACACATCCACACACACAAACACTTCTTCCTTTATATATATATATATATATATATATATATATATATATATATAAATACATTTATATATAGGCGTTTTCACATGTAATACAGTGGTGGAATGTACCTAACTACATTTACTCAAGTTTTGCACTTAACCACAATTTTGCGGCACTTGACAAACTCAATACCTCATTTTATATAACTCTATGTTCTAGTCCACTACATTTTTAGGCAAATATTGTACTTTTTACGTCATTACATTAAGCCAACAACCTAAGTGACTTTTCAGGTCAAGATTTAATGTAAATTTAAAGTGATTAGACATTTTTTTATTATTATTATTAAACCACATATGATACTATAATAAGTAGTTAAACAAGCCTTACTTTGAGAAAATTAAAATGCTGCTTTCAATAACTGTAGCTGCCAAAATGCGTGTTTTGCCTGCCTTTGTTGTGTTGCCTTGTTGTGTTGTATGTATAATAAAACAGTTCAAAGGCGCATATCTGGACTTGAGTTTGCATTTGTTGGAACGCGCCACAGTTAACAGCCCACTTTGTCTCTTTGCATGTTTCTTAATGGATAGTAGTTGCTATAATAATCCAATGATGTACGTATGTGGAATATATATGACAATCTGAGTGGATAATTCTGTATAATGAGTTATTTTACTTTTGATACTTTAAGTACATTTCGATAATGTTACTTTTTGTACTTTTGCTTAAATACGTTTTAAATGCAGGACTTTTACCTTTAGTAGAGTAAATTTACAGTGTGGTGTTAGTACTTTTACTTAAGTAAGGGATCTGAATACTTTTTCCACCATTAGTGTAACATTAGTGAAACACAGCACTGGTACATATGGGTAGTTCCTGTGGGCGGCTGTGTTTAAAATGATAGTCTTGTCCTTCAGTGAAATTTTTTTATTTGTATTAATCCATTTTTGCACATGTGCTAATGTTAAGTAAAATGTTGCTGACACTAATTCAAAATAAAAACCTTGCAGAATTTACCAACCGAATGAGATTATTCATTTACTTCCACTGACATAAGCATAAAACGCAATTTTGGATGGAGTTAATCTTATTGTTCACTAATGATAGTAACAATACCGTGTTGATTACAGGTGACATAAAATTGAAATTAAATGGTTTTGAAATTGAAAGAGTTTATGGAATTATTTTTTTTGGAGTGACTTTAGATTTAGTTTGTACTCCTGAACATGATACATCACGTAGAGGCGTGCTACTCGCACGCAGAGAGAGAAACTAACCATGAAACTCCAAACACTGAATTTGAAACTCCAAACACTGAATTTTAACCCTTCTCAACAAGTTAAAAACCTGGGAGTTATCATTGATTGTGATCTCAGCTTTGAGCCCCATATTAAAAATATGACTAAAACTGCCTTTTATCATCTTACGAACATTGCCAAAGTATGACTGTTTCTCTCTCAAGCCAATACAGAGACATTGAGGTATGCTTTTATCACCTGTAGAATTGACTATTGTAATGCTGTACTTTCTGGTCTACCTAAAAAAAAATTAGATCGATTAGTTACTACAAAATTCAGCTGCTCGTCTGTTGACAAAGACCAGAAAGACAGCTCATATTACACCTATTTTAAAGTCTCTGCATTGGTATATATGTATATATAGATGTAAAACCTCACTTTTATGTTTTCAAAAAAGAAATGGACCCATATATTAAGGCAATCATTTTAGCAAAAACTGAAAGAGCTATTTAGTCTTGCATCTCTTCTTGGATGCTCCTGAACACATCATTAGTGGTGTTTCTAGGGTCATTGTTTGTTTCAGGTCTCACATCATCAGACACCCTCACCCAGGCGACCCAGCTATAATTGATCAGACCTGACAGTTGGGTTTGGTGTCCCTCTGATGCAGAAGTGGAATCTGTCAAAGACTTTGACCTTATTTACCACCAGAGACGTTGATTTTCCATGTTTGAACCTCATCCTTGCCCATCCGATCAGCTCCTCAAGTCCTTGCAGAATCAACCTGCTGCCTGGCACAGACTCGGTGGTGACAGTCAGGTTGTCCATGAAGACTGATCATATTCTTCACCCAGGCAAAAATGATCACAGAGAAATGTTGAACCCTGTGATAATACCAACCTCCAGCCTGTGCCGCTCTGATACTTTCTACCAGTGTTGGAAGAAATCCCTTACTTAAGAAGAAGTACTAATACCACACTGCAGAATTACTCTACAAGTCAAAGTCCTGTATTCAAAACGTACTTCAGTAAAGTACAAAAGTAGATTGTGGTATATATTCCAAATATACTATTGTATTGTTATTTTTGACACATTTATGCAAGCATTGTTTTACGATTGTCCAGGTGGGGATCATTTTAACTACTTCATATACTGTTATGTGGTTTATGGACATGCATATTCATTAAAAGTTGATTGTAATTTCTCATGTGAAATATTGACCTGAAAAGTAACAAGCAACTAAAGCTGGCAGCTAAATGCAGTGGAGTAAAAATAACAATACTTGCCTCTAAAATGTAGTGAAGTATTACTATAAAGTTGTGGAAAATGTGGAAAAACTAAATGAAAGTAGAAGTACCACAAAATTGTACTTAAGTACAGTACTTGAGTAAATGTTCCTAGTTGGATTCCACCACTGCTTTCTATCTGTGTTGATCCCTGTTATTTATTTTTTTTAGTTTATTTTTAAAATGTATGTTGATCCATTCTTTTGCCTTCATATGTATTTACCTATGTTGTTTTTTGAATTGAAATATTACTGTTTTTGTATCATTGTACTTTTCACTGGCTGCACCCATTAGCATTTCGCAATAGGGAAAAAAATGCTCCATTTGTTTAAACGTTTATGGGATTCTGTGCAACACCTTTAAGTAAGTCCCTCAGCTAAAATGAAATTAAACCTAGCTGTCACTTAAGCAGCAAACTAAAGGTATTTTGGCAACCAACCCCAGGTGTGAAAAAGGTACCTTCCACATAGCTTATAAGTACTTGGATATCATTTTTGCTGGATGTGGAGAAAATGACAAAAATAGGAGATTTTACAGAGCAAACTGCTGCTCCTAATTGTCCAGCACCATGATGATGATTCATTGTACTAACCTTACCATCTATTTAAAATTAACACGAGAAAAACATATTGAACCATTTCCTAGTTACACATTCTTGCTTTTAAATATTCAAATATTTATCTGTCAAAAAGTTGTACAAGTACCTGCAGTGATCCTTAACCTGAACTCATCATGAAGTAATATTAATTAAACAATTTTTTAATATTAATCAAACACCCAGAGCAAGATAGTTCTAATTAAAAACTTTATTTAATGAAACCGAATTGGGTTGCGGGAGGAAACCGGAGGACCCGGAGTAAACCCGCACGAACATCTATTTAATTAACCAAATTGGGTTGTGGGAGGAAACTGGAGCACCCAGAGTAAACCCACACAAACATGGGAAGAAGAGAAGACCTCTGATCCCCATGCTGTCCATGAAAGTAGATCAACCTCAAAACATCTGGAAATATCCATCTAGATATTTTCATTGTGGCAGGGTCATGGTGGCAGCAGGCTAAGCAAAATATCCCAGATTTCCCTTCGGCTGCTTGTATCTGTGATCTCATTCTTTCGGTCACTACACACAAGCTCATGACCATAGGTGAGGGTTTGAACATAAATTAACTGGTAAATTCAGAGCTTAGCCTTCAAGCTCAGCTCTCTCTTCACCAGACGGCCCGGTATAGCACCCGCATCACTGTTGATGCCAACCCGAAGCTTTCCCAACTCACCATTCTACCCTCACAAGTGAACAAGATCCCAAGATACATGAAAGCCTTTCCTTGGAGCAGCGACTCACTCGCAACCCATAGATGGCAGTCCACTGTCTTTGGGAAGAGAACTATGGCCTCAGATTTGGAGGTGCAGACTCTCATCCCAACCGCTTCACATTCGGCTGCAAACCGCCCCAATGAATGCTGGAGGTCCTGGCCTGATGAAGCCAACAGAATCACATCATCTGCCAAGAACAGAAATGCAATTCTGAGGTCACCAAACTGAACACGATCCTCCCCCCCATAGCTCCTTGAGATCCTATCCATGGATACCACAAACAGAATCGAACACAAGGTACAGTTGTGACGGAGGCCAACACCCACTGAGAACGAGTTGGACATGCGGAGTATAAGGACACAGCTCTCTCTTTGGTTATACAAGGACCTGATAGCTCATAACAACAAGCGAGGTACCCCATACTCCCGCAGTACCCCCAACAGGACTACCCAGGCCGTAAGCTCTCCAAGTCCACAAAACACATGTAGACTGCTTGAGCAAACTCCCATGACCCTTCCAGTAGCCTTGCAAGGGGAAAGAGCTGGTCCACTGTTCCACGACCAGGACGGAATACACTGTTCCTCCTGAATCTGAGGTTAGACAGTCGGTCAGGGCCTCTTTTCTAGCACCTTGGAATAAACCTTCCTGGGGAAGCTGAGCAGTGTGATAGCCCAATAATTGGAGCACACTCTCTGGTCCCCTGTTTTGAGTATGGGGACCATCTCCCCAGTCTGCAACTCCAAAGGCACTGTCCCCAAACCCTCACGAGACATTGAATAGGCATGTCAATCAAAACAGCCTAAAAATGTCCAGAGCATCTCAGGTTAAGACCAACCAAAAGTCCTCTCCATAGCCTTCCCGAATTTCCGAGTTGAGAATACCCGAGTTTTTGCTCAACCACTGTCACAGTCACAACAATGAATGGTGTACTACTAGTCTTGGAAAAAAATATTAGACCACCTTTTTTCTTAAATTTCTTGTTCATTTTAATGCCTGGTACAACTAAACGTACATTTGTTTGGACAAATATAATGACGACAACAAAACTAGCTCATGAAAGTTTAATTAAAAAAAGCTGAATTCTAGCCATTTTTCATAGTTTTCTTGATAATAACCAAAATCATTATCAAGAAAACCATGGAAAAGTGCTAGATAAAACAATACATTGAAGAAAACAAGGGTGGTCTAATTTTTTTTCCATGACTGTATAAAGATACTAACAGTTAATTTACCTAATCCTGATGTTTTGAGATTGATCTACTTATTCTACTCACTTACCTCACCATGAACTCTGAAATTGTACACGCATGTGTAATCCATGTTACCCCAGTTGTTTTCAATTTGCAGCTTCACATATCTGAAGATTCCTCTGTCTGGATTCTGGTAATAAACGAGAGAGGAGAGGTTAGGAGGTTTGATAGCAGCTCCTGCCCTGTGTAAAATACAGTTAGTTTAACTGGCAGGGAAAGGCCATTTATGTTAATATCAAAAATGCACATTAATGAGAACTTTAATGTCTCACTTATATCACACTCACAGGCAGGTTGAAGGTCTGAAATGCTGGGCCGTCTTGATCATAAACCATTGTTCCCAAGTAGGTGCCTATTTCATCCTGTGTCCTCATCCCCTGGAAAACAAAAACAGACAAAGGTGAGTTGAGGTTCTTGCTGCACAGTCTGTGAATAATGGATCTATGTAGAATATATTTTGCATAATAACTAATAAATATGTGACTTACATAGATTGAAAATTCCCTTGGTGCACTTGCGATCTGTCCGCATGGAGACTGGCTTCTGGTGATGTGGCCGAGTGTCACTTGTGTTATGGAGACTGGGTGAGACAGGGACACAACTAAATGTCCTTTTTCGCCTGAAAAAGACCAGCATTCTCCTGGACGTAGTGAAGAATGTCCCTGAAAGAAGAAAATATATGTTTTAATCTCCACAGTTCCTTAACTAGAACTGGAAGTCTATATTTATTCATGTCAAACAAAAGCAATATGGCTGTGTATGTCTTACCTGTATAACTATTCTCTGGGCTTTCAATGACCACCACCAAGAGAATATTTCATCCCATATTCCAGATCCTTTCGGCCAATACATGTCGGATGACAAATGGCATAAAACTCTTGCACCTGCATGCACATAAATCAAGGAAACATACATAGTTAGAAATCAACCTTCAAAAAGGTTTCAAAATAAAGCTAATGTATGAAAAATCACTTACCTTGTGATTCTAATGCAAAGTTTGACACTCTGTCTATCACAGGGGAAGAAGTGTCCATCCTTTGTTTTAGTAGTTGCACCTCCTGCTTGAGCTCTGTTATTTGCATGTGTTGCATTACAAAGACTGTGATTCGAGAGGGACACAATGTTTGAAATTTAAATGTTAATGACGAAAAAACTCAATAAACTTGAAGGACTAAAAATAAAACCAGCAGTTCCAAGTTTAACTAGGACTGAAGTCACTTACCAGCAGCCAGAAAGAGCAGCCATAAAAAATGCATGATAATCACTGTTCCAGTGGTCCAAGTGCGTTTGGTCTGATTGGACTTATCTCTGTCAGTGGACTCATCTCTGTCAGTGGACTCATCTCTGTCATTGGACTCCTGGTTATCTGGAGCGTCCATGTGATGCTGTCCATGGCGATGCCGTCCATGGCGATGACCATTCCTCCTCCGAAAGATCCTAAAACATAAAACACAAATTAGGAAATGCTGAAACGTGTGATACATGTGTACAACTTATGCACACATTGGTCAAATGTGTACACAAACAGTACAGTGACATACCTGGGTAGGACTTCTTTGTAGGAAATAGTTTTTCTTCCTTCCTCCATGTAATACCCTGCTTCCTGCAGACGAACACTCCTTCGAAACATTGCTAGAAAATGAGAAAAAGAGAGAAGGACACATTGTCAGTAACACATACATAAAACATTATGTGTATACACATTTAAATTACAACACCAAGACTCTAAAAAGCTGAAGGCACATTTTATTATACAATACTGTAATAAATACAACATGATATAAACATTTTGACTAGTCATTTTAATATGTTTCAATTTTTCAATTATTAACTGTGAAATGTGTAGCTCTGCTGCTAACTTACCCATAGTCTCTGTGAGGCAAGAGTTGATTTGGTTGAAACCCTCAATGATTGCAAATTGTTTTCTCTGAATCAGAAGTAACAACCGATCACTACTGAACGAAGCGACTGACTGATTTTCTGAGAAACCCACTCCTGGAGACATCAGATAAGAAGAATTCTAGAACCTTCCATCGGGATTCTGTGCTTCTTTGATGCGACATCATCAAACATTCCATTAGGAGGTGTTCTCTCCCACGTGACATGAATTATTATTAGGGCCTCGGGGCAATCGCACCGAGCACTGGTCCCATACAGCAATAGCTGTAGGGACCACAGACATGCCACCAACACGCATCAACAGCCTCATTGGCTCCCATATTAAAAACGCAGGAAGATTTCTTAACAAGGGAGATTTAACATTTTTTTTAGATCGCTCTAACGAAGCACTTTTTTCATTTTTCTTAAAAAAAACCGTATGTAGACGTTTTGCCAAAAATGCTTTCTGTTCAAGGCCAGAAATTCCAGTCCACCTCTGGCTGTTGTCACTCTTTCATTAACAGGTGTCAGTTAATTCTGTTGATTGCTTTGATCTGATTGCCTTTGATCTTTGATGTGATTACAGTTACAGATACACACACACACACACATAGGCGTAAACACGCACACTCCTCACACATGCATACACATGCCTCAAACACACGCACGCACACACACACACCCCCACACACACACACACACACAGTAACTTTATGTGATTTTAATTACACACACACACACACACACACACACACACACACACACACACACACACACACACACACACACTTTGAGGTTAAAGGGCATAGTTTGAAATCTCTGAAGAATCTCATCATAGTGTACACACACCGGCAGTAGCCCCCGTGGCCCTTTCAAAATTTCCCCAGAGGAAATTTTCTAGTTGTTGTTAGTTGTTGTTATTATTTTTAAAATATATAGTTTTGACACATTATCAATAAAGTTTTAATCACTTCTAGTAGTTGTCCTCAGTTCCAAGTAATTTCCTAAAAATTAACAGATTTTTTTAACAATAATTGTGTGTAATTGAAAAGCATTCATGTTCAACATATATGGAGGTTTTTATAAAAAAAATATTAGAATACTGTAATAATTATGACAAATTAATATTTACCAAGTTTAACCCTTTGATGCACAACATATTGACATCCCTTCTAACCTACAACTTGGGTAAAAAATGACCCACATTCATTTCCCATGATATTTAATGCTTGCTGTGTGTTTCTGTGCTCTCTTTTGATATCAACTTATTTTATGATTGAATATTCCAAGTATTCTTTAAATATCTTGTTTTTGCATTTGACACAAAAGGGGATTTTATTAAAAAATGAATAAAGGAAAACATATCTTACACAGAATTCCAGTGAATGCATCTTCACCCTGTAATGGCTGAAGGCTAAAAGGTTGTACAAAGTCTCAGATGCACAATTGTACACATATGCAATATATGCATGAAATATGTGCAAATGTGGCATTATGCAGCATATTTATTATTATTAACCCCTTCAACTCTTTCAGGAAGCCAGTGTCCTCAATTTACTTTCTGTCTTTCAGAGGCTGTAGCAGAGTAAGTCTTACAGTTACAATGAAGAGTGGCTCATTACAAAAACAGTGGAATTATGTGAAACTAGAAGACCTAAGAAATCTATTGGTAGCATGTCATTATATCTTCTCTAGAAAGTTAAGCTAAACTAAAATGGACATTTTCAAAGGGCATGTAAAGTGTGAGAGAACACCTCCTAATTGACCTCTGACTTCAAGATATCTGAATAAAAATGGTTTATATGGGTACCCACAGATCTCCCCTTTACTGACATTTATTCTAAATTCATGCAGTTTAGGGAAAAACACACAGTTTCTCCTTCTGCAGTACAAATGTATTATTTTCACCTATTCTAAAATGCTGTATTTGATCATTTTTTGCATACTGGGTCTCTAAACAGTCGTGGAATTGCATGGATGAGGAATGAAACTGAACTGAAACTGGGACACTTGTGGATTCAATTATCTCCTGTGTACCTGTGTGAAAATGTTCGACCCCATAGTGGCATTTCATTGTAGTTTCATTATAGTTTGAAACTGGACCTGCATGTATAAAATGACCCGTTGTGACCGATATGATGACTTAAGTCTCATGAAATTTTTTTTGGTATTTTTCATGCTTTATTGAAAGTGACAGATAGAAAGGGGGTGACAGAGGGGAGGACATGCAGCAAAGGGAGCACAGGCCAGATTCGAACCCTGCTCCGCCGCAGCAAGGACTCGGCCTTAATGGTAACGTTCTACCAGTGTGAGCCACCGGGACGCCCTGTCTCATGACCTGGATGGCTTATATTGACAATAAGGGGAGTCCTCAGCAGTTTACAAACCATAAGTGCTGCCATCCAATCACCAAAAACTTGAATCACATTTTGAAATCTCCAAATGCTGAAATGTTTTATAACCAAATTACATTGATTTTTCTGTGGTATTCCTAAGTCTCAATGTGGTATTTTGATTAATTGTCAAGTAGAGAAAAATTGCAAAATTAAGCACTCAATGTGTGAAACAAATAGTATTAACCCCAAAATTGCTGCAGCAACTTGTGACACATAATTGAGCACAGGGATGGCCTTTATATATTGTATGATAACGTTTTAACCATTATACACTAAACTTTAAACATTTGAATAACCAAAGACACTGTTTACTAGTTTACTACACATTTATTACTAGAGAGACTTGAAGCATTGCTGACTCTCTGCCAAATGAAAGGCCTATATGTAGCATAGTATTTTTCAGCAACTGTACAGTATAAAATTCTTGTATTTTATCTTTTAACTAAGTCAAATTCCTATGTACATTGGACATTTAGTGTATAAAGTCATTCTGATTATGTTTTGATGTTGTCAAGGTACACTCTTAGAAATAATATGCTGAATTTGTACCTTTAGGGGTACAGCAGCTTGTCACTGGGGCAGTACCCTCTAGTTGTTGTACCCTTGACTTGGCTTGGAAACATATGTGAATACTGTATGCTCAAAAATGTACACATAGTAAGTTGAGGACCAATAATCAGCCCTTGGGGGTACAATAACGTAGACTGTACCTTGAGGAAGAGAAATGGACTCCTGCTGTATACCTATTTCTGATATGTTTAATTATTCAACCTCCTAAGCCATTGTGAGGGCTACAGCAGCCGTCCCTTTGAGGGTACTGCCACAGTGACAAGCCAGTGTACCCCTAAAGGTACAAATTCAGCACATTATTTCTGAGAGTGATTTAAATAGGTGATGAAATACTCTATTTAAACTTTTAACTGAAACTTTTTTACCACCTTGACCGTTCATTATAGACATCTACAAACTACACCAGAGTTATAGTTTTTAAGTCTATTTAATAATACAGCTCAGTTGGTAATGTAACTATTTTCGCAAGCTAACTAGCATTGGCAACCTCCAGGCTAACGTTATATGTTAGCTAATGTTATGTTGTTAATAGGCGGAATTATGGAATGCTACATGCTTATTAAATTTAACTATACTTTTTTCCCCAGTTGTCTTTTTAGAGTTGAATTAAGATTTTTCCACCAAACCAGGTTGACGTTATGGATGCCCCTGCCTACAGGCAGAACACACACAGTGCGTAGGGCCCCGTGATCCAATAGGGGCCCCGTTTTGCACAAAGGATGCGCATATGCACCGCCGTGGGGCGCGCTACTAGATCAGCTGTCAGCGCGAGGCAGGAGAAGAGAGAGAAGAGTTAACGCCGTTAATGTCCGTTAACGCTGTTAACGGTGTTAACGGCCCAGCACTAGTAAAAATGTAAAACTTTGTGGCATAAGCAGCACTAAAGCTCCATACTCAGCACAGCTGCTGCTGCTACTCCAAAGGTAGGAGGAGAGATGCTAGTCTCCAGTCCATTCAGCTAGAGTCTAGATGTGGACTGTGGTCTGGACATGAAAGTCATTTTCCAGCGGCCCTTATCATTTATTAAATGTCTTGTTAACACCTTTGTTTGTATATGCATGCACCTCTGTTGAAAGGCAGTGGTAAATTTATCAGTTGTTGGTCGTATTTCGGCTAAAGTTTATAGTCTGTTTTATCACCACACTACCTATCACCACACAGGGATTTGGCTAATGTTATTTTAATGGATGTAAAATGTCGCCATCTGTTGACTATTGTTGACTGTTGACTATGACAGGCAGCTTTGGAGGAGATATTAGAGATAAATATTGATAGAAATGAATGTATTTGAAACTTTTGTTGACAGAAGGAACTAAATTTGAATGTAGCTACATTTTGAAATATCAGTCTGTTTGGTACTGAATTAGTATGTTTTATTAGGATTGTAGTTGTAGCCTATATAATAATAATGATGATGATAATAATGACAATAATAGTAATAATAGATAGCAATAGCAATAGTTTTTTTAAAATTAATATTAGTATAGAAGTAGTAATACTGGCAGTATTAGTGGTTGTAGTTTGCATTATAATGGATTATAGTAGATACTACTAATATAGTATACATATTAGTACTATATTTGTAACTGAATGGGCCCCATTTTGGTCAGGGGCAGCCCTGTGTAAATGTTTCATATATCAAAAGATAATGTATTGTATTGTAGTGTAGTGTATTTCATGAAGTGCGAGTTATGAAGGAAAATGTAAAAAATGTTACAATCGTCCCTGGTCTCCCGGATTGTAAGGTACTATAAGGCTTCATATGCTGCTATACTACTTCTTACATTTTAAAGGATAATATTGCTCTTTTTACTCCACTACATTGGCACTTCAGATTCAGATTTAGATTAAACAGCATCGATTACTCTTACTTTACTTATACTCTAAAAACAGAATGCATTGTAAGAGATGAAAGCAGGAGTTTCCAACATAATATTAGTGTCCGAGCCTCTAAGAACAGCCATGAAAACATATGGTGTACCCTGGCAATGTCCACTGGAGGAACAGTCTTTGCTCAAACTTTTGCATCAGGCCCGGGAATCCTGAAAGATTGTATCTAAATTGTATCGCTTTTTCCTAGAAAAATCTTATGTTACTCTGCCATTTATTGCATCCTGGCGGGCAGATATTCCTGACCTTGACCCCGACCTTAACTGGGATGGGGTCTGGGATACTACAGGCACAGTGGGCACCTTATTCCACATGATTTGGGAATGCCCAGGGGTTGCAAGTTTTTGGAAAATGTTGCAGAGTGAACTGTCATTGCTAATGTCCATTCCTTTCCCCCTCTCCCCATCTGTTTTTATTTTAAATGATCTCTCTCAACTGAAACTTACGCAATCCTCAAACCCCGTGTTTGTGACTGGCCTAACTGCAGCTAAAAAGATGATTGCAACAAGGTGCAAAACGCAGCATATACTAACTCGCCGACAGTGGTTGCTCAACTTTATGGATGTTGCGCTTCTGGAACGGTCCACAGCACGCGTCCATGGTGCAAAAGAGGAAGTGACATTGTACTGGGCTCAAACAGTGGAGGCTCTCAAAGGCATTTTGGTGTGAGCTGAGCCCCCAATTGATTGTTGTCCTTCAAATCCAAATAAAAATTTGATCACAAAAAAAATATTAGGGTCAGAGCCTCAACAACTATTGAAATTGAAGGAATTATTATTATTTTCACGAAATGAATTGGCTTTTTGGAGGCTGTCTCATACTTAAAATGTTTACATTTTCCACTCAGATCTCAGTGGGATTTGAACATTGTAGTGAGAAACAGCCATAGCCTGGGACTTGCTAAGTGTTCAGGTCCTCCCCTTATTTAAAACCCCCAAAAAGTTTCAAGATTTCAGTTCTCCATTTCCTGTCTCAGCCCACAACACTCCCTACCCGTTATAATCGACACTGCTCCTCTGCATGAGAAACTAAAATAAGGTAGGTTTTTAAAAAATATATTTTTATTGGATTTTTCTTTTCAAACAATAAAACAAGACAGCCATTCAACAAACAACAGACACTTCAATCAGAAAGGAAAAAAAAAACCCATACAGACTCAGACAGACAGGCAGTTCAGGGCTTTTTTTCCCCCATCATGATGGGCTATAATGGCTTAAATAAATAACAGTAGTCACATATTGCAGGCTTTGTCTGGAGATACGTACAGGAAAGTGGGAAGTTTAAAGCTTGGTTTCAATGTAATCCATAAATGGGTTCCAGGTATTCTCAAAGTTATCTGGGGAGCCTCGTAACATAAATCTCAATTTCTCAAGTTTAAGGTGTTGCCTCACATCTCTCAGCCACTGAGTCCAGCTAGCTGACCGAGGATTCTTCCAATTGAGGAGGATCAATCTCCGTGCTAACAGGGTGACAACCTTGAGACTGCTTTTACAATCTTGCATGCTGCATATGTCTAAACTTATTCTGCCTCTTTATATCTGCTTAGTAGTGGGCAATAAACATGTGGTTTGGTTAACTCTTCGTCTCCTCTGCCACAGCCAAGCACAGTGTTGCAATGGAGGGAAGTGAGTCAACAGCTAGAGAGAGGACAACAGGAACTGGGAGTCAGGTGGCAGAGCAGAAGCTGCTGAGTTCCACCAAGCCCCTGTATCGCTTCACCCGAAAGGAGCCCAGAAGTCTTGGGGTAACACATCAAACAATCCAGGGCCACAGTAATGACAGTAACATGAACTGACATGTGTACCCAAAGATCAGCTGCAAACTGTTACTCACTGTAGGTGCACTGATCCATCCTTCCTCTCGCCTTCCCAGATTGTCATTGTGATGTTCGGCTGTGCAGAGATCCTGATGGGATTCAATCTGAAACAAGAAGAGTGGAGCACTTCTTGTGTCCTCTTCATCCCCTTCTGGCAGGGAGCTCTGGTACATAACATTTGGCACATGCACTCATGGGCCAATTATGAGACACTTTGCTATAGGAAAGAGGCGAACAGGCTTCACAGTTTAGCCTCTTTCTGTTGTTGTTTTGTATCTCTTTGTAGTCATTCTTTGTTTCTTTGTAATTGTTTTGGTCTTTTGGTTCTTTTTGTCCGGTTTTACTCTTTTTATATTCGTTTTTGAGTCTCTTTGTAGTCCTTTCAAGTTCCTAGTTGCTTTGTGTCTCTGTAGTCATTTCTTTGTAGTCATGTAGTGATTTTGAGTCTTGTTGTGGTTGTTTTGCACCCCTTTATAGTCGTTATGTGTGTCTTTGTGGTTTCTTTGTGTCTCTTTACAGCTGTTTTCCATCTCTTTGTTGTTGTTTTGATGTCTTTATAACCCCTTTGTGTCTATTCGAGTTTGCAGGTGAAAGCCAGGGGAGGTCCTTGGTAGGCCAGCTCAGTTAACCATGTATACACTTATCTTCAGAATTACAATGTACAGTATCAGATTGGCTTTTAAAGCCTTAATTTGAAACACTTATGAAAGAGTGGTATCGATATTCTCATCTAACTCAAAAAAGGGAAAAAAGAAAATCTCAAACTATTGTATTCCGATAAGTCAAGTTCAGTTAGTGAGGCTCAAGCACTAAACAAACTTCAAACAAACATGTCTTTGCTTATGGATGTTTTCTTTTAATGCCATCAACCTGTGAGGGAATACAGATGATGCAGAAAAGCTTTGGTTACTTCTCCAGCTGCCATGATGATAAACATATACTTTTGTGAATAACAAAGGCTAAATTAGGTGATAATTTTTTTTTTTTGTTTGTTTAAGTTTCTTGTGTGTGGAATCCTGTCTATCTACACTGACATTCATCCATCCAAGAAGATGGTAAGTTTATTGTGATTTAATGAATTTGAAGTTTAAATGTTATTTGTCCCCCTCAGTTTCACTTTCTCTCTCTCTCGTTAACTCACCTAATCTTGTCAAACTTATCTTTCCCAGCTGACTGTGTGTTTGGCCATGTATGGGGTTTCACTTTTCGGGATCGGGATCTCTGTTGGCTACAGGATATACCTCATGTGCTATTATAGCTTTAGCTACATGGTATACCGAAGCAGAGCCAGGGGGGAGGAGCCTAGCAGAGTGGTGAGTTGCAGCATGTATTGTGTTTTAGAAGAAATGGCCTCATTTTCACTGGGTATTAATGACTTTGTCTTTTTCTTGCTTTAGGACCTGGTTCGAGGTGTTGAATCCATTTTGTTGAGCTCCTCTCTGTGTGTGTCAGGGCTCCTCATCTTCTTGTGTGTTGTGTCACGCTTAGCTCTGAAATCCACGAACACTCAGGTAAAGTAGTAGCACATGTGTGAACTACTGTACAGGTATTTTGAACAAGTCAACTTGTAAACAAAGCTATGAAGCCCCTTCAGAAAACGTCTCAACTCAGCACCATCTACTGGCCTTAAAAATTATTTTTATTAATTCTGATACCAAAAACCTAACCTGTACCCCGTCTGTATGTTCGACAGTTTATTCTCCAGTACATCCCAGCAGCACCACCAGCAGCACCAGCACCACCAGCAGCAGCACCAGCAGCAGCACCAGCACCACCAGCAGCAGCAGCAGCAGCACCACAGAGTGATGCAACAACATCAAACTGATCTCAACATTTTGAAGGATTATTCTACAATACAGTGGTTTTCCTGCATCCCACCTACTGTGAAAGAAACACCATGACTCTGGATAGTATATAATGTATATGTTATACCAGAAGGAGTGGTAAGCCCTATACAGCCCTGCCACAGCTTTTTAGTTACCTATATCCACTGAGCTTTCCTCCACAGTATGTGTAACTGCAGTAAGAAATGCATCACTGAACCACTTTTATTTGCTTTTGCTTATTGTGATTCCTGTTGTCTCATGTGACACTTTTATTTACATGCACTTATAAAGGAACATAGAAACCACTATTCTCTATAGTGAGGCAATGTGTCCTTACTGTATGTGTGTAGCAGCAGTAAACACACATTATTTGAATGAAAGCCTCAAAGCGAACGGTCTGACATACTGATACTGATCTATCAATGTGGTCACTAACTCCATGATGTTGTATCACCTCATCTAAATGTATATTAACACACACACTGTACAGTTATCATAGTTAACACTGGTACAAAGTATTAAAACTAAAAATAACATTAATTAAAAGTACATTTTCCTTATGTTCCACAATACCCTAACCTACAAGAAATCTAACCAAGTTTCACCAAATAATATTTAGCCTGTCAATTAATATTTTGATCTTATACTGACTGTTGCACTTACTGTTAACCTTTAACTTTTATCCCACCAACATGTCTGATCACTTCCTGTGTTACCTGCATTAATATTAGTATGTGCAGCATTTGGGCATAATGTAATGTGAATCTAACTTAGCTGCAGACATTTTACCGTGTGATTAATGAGCAGTTGTGAGCTCTGTGTTGCAGAACAGAACAGAACAGAACCTTCACTTGTGATTGCTTTAAAAGTGTTACGGAGTAATGAACTGAAATGACGATTGAATGAGGATGATTAAATTATGTGGTGCCATAGATGTAATGGATAGTCTTTGGAAAAAAAACAACCAATAAAGTGATTTTTAAAAAAATGATGCTTAAATTAATGATCATATTACCCACACAGAAACAACTAAATATGATTAGACAGCACTAACAGAAACACAAAAAGCACTACTAGTGGGGCGGATTAGCTCAATATTTTTACAACAATCGTTCACTTTGTGATAAAAGCATGAAATTTGGTAGATGTGTTGGTGAATATGTTTCGAACAAATCTGGATATTGGGCCACCTCAAAAGCGCCCCCTAGTGGCCGTGGCAGGCATTTGTTATACGAATAAATCAATGATGAATAAAAACTGCCCTTTTAATAATACCAACTGGTGATGAATTGTATATTGTTGGAAAGCCTGATTAGTCACCTTTACAACGAGGTACAGCTTGTAAGGATCGTGCATTCATGGAATGAGCAACGGGGCTAAACGTGTGGGTAGCACCCCCCAAAAATGTGCATCCCCTGTGTAGTGGGGCAGATTAGTTGAACAATCGTTCATTTTGTGATAAAAGCATCAAATTTGGTACACTCATTGCTGAATACATGTTTAATGAATCTGGATATTGGGCCATCGCAAAAAAAATTCTGATGGCTGTGGCGGCCATTTTTTAAAATGGCCATTTAAAAGCGGACATTTTTAAAAATGGCCGCCGGTGGTTACTGCCGTGGAATGCTTTGCCTACCCTTCAGCTGCTGTTTCATGTTTTCAGCACCACAAATATAATTTAGAGACATGTTAAAGTGACAAAAGCTTTATTACAGTCTAATAGAAAAGAACATTAACTTTGTATAACATTTTATTAGGTCTTGATATTCCCATTCACAGGCTACGGCCTCTTCTTTGGCTTGTATTCTTCTGTTGCTCCTTAAAAAGAAAAAATAATTTTCAATATTTTATGACCTGCAACAATAAAAACAAAACACATTTAGACAGAGAAAAAAATCATACATTTTAAAAATTCTACTAGGGTTATTTGTAGCAGGTTACTCTTTCTGGCAAAATCCCTGTACTGAGGTGTGTGACTTAGTCAGGCGGCTTAGCCAAATAAAGGGGACACGCCGGACAAGAGCACCACATTTTTTCCACATACTCTCTATCATTATAGGTTTCAATTTTTAGTAGGAGCCCCTTCATCAAGATTGCGGTGATGGCAGCCATATAAAGTCTATGAGAAATGCTATATCTTCCAAGCCACTTAGAAGGTCAATCTTGGTGTCAAAATATACATTTTCTGGGTCCAGGAATCATTTAAAGCTATTGAGAATATCACTAGAAGATTATTTGATCAAATAGATATGTTCATTTTCACTCAGACTGGGCAACTCGCTTCAAGTTGCAGCAGGGTATCCTGAGTTGAAACTGTTTGGAATCAATGTTCACGGGAGAGTGTGGATTAGCTGCCATGTACACTGCTCAAAAAAATCAAGGGTACGCTTTCATCTCATGTCAGATCTTGATCAACAAATTATTTACAGTGAGTCATCCAGTGATATTCACAATAGCTTTAAATGATTCTTTGACCCAGAAAATGTATATTTTGACACCATGATTGACCTTCTAAGTGGCTTGGAAGATATATTGGTTCTCATAGACTTATGGCTTATGGCTTATATGGCTGCCATCTCCGATCTGCAATCTTGATGAAGTGGCTCCTACCAAAAGTTGAAACCTTTGGTGATAGAGAGCATGTGGAAAAATTTTGGTGCTTTTGTCCGGCGTGTCCCCTTTCTTCTCAAATCTGGTCCTAAGCCGCCTGACTAACTGTGATGGAGTTATAAAATACATTTTAAAAAAAAGAAAAAAAGAACCACATGGGCAAAGGAGACATTACATATAGTGTGTGTGTGTGTGTGTGTGTGTGTGTGTGTGCAGAGAGGGATGTCCACATTCCACAGGACATAATTTAACAGTGTCTTATTAAGCTTTCACACCCAACAGCCACTGATACATGTTCCAAGCTAACTAGCTAGCTTAAGTACCTATTTTTGCTATCTTGCTAATTTACTTTTCCGCCAAGGCCCATGATGATTGTTTTTCTCTTTAGCCTTTATGATGTTCATAGCATATTTTATTCATAATTATAACAGGTGAAATAAAATATTTAGACATACCTTGATGGACAGTGCACTGCACTGCTTGTCCCAGGAAGCAAATGCTAGCTAGCTCATTTGCTAGCTAGCTCGATGGCTAGCCCGATTGTGGTGGGGCAGGAAAAATAACTGAAAGAGTGTCTAACTGGATTTTTGTTAATTTAATATGTGTATTTACATTTTTTAATTTACGTTCGTATATTTAGTTTACATTTTTTAAATATTTTAAGAAATAATTTAAATATTTTTTGTAATTTTAACGAAGAAAATGACTGCTATGGCCACTAGGGGGCGAATTTGCGATGGCCTAATATACAGATTTGTTTGAAACAAATCCACCAACACATCCACCAAATTGTGTGCTTCTATCACAAAATAAACAATTCTTGTGATTTATTGAGCTAATCCGCCTCACAGGGGATGCACATTTTTGGGGGGTGCTACCCACACGTTTAGCCCCGTTGCTCATTCCATGAATGCACGATCCTTACAAGCTGTACCTCGTTGTAAAGGTGACTAATCAGGCTTTCCAACAATATACAATTCATCACCAGTTGGTATTATTAGAAGGGCAGTTTTTATTCATCATTGATTTATTTGTATAACAAATGCCTGCCACGGCCACTAGGGGGCGCTTTTGAGGTGGCCCAATATCCAGATTTGTTTGAAACATATTCACCAGCACATCTACCAAATTTCATGCTTTTATCACAAAGTGAACGATTGTTCAGCTAATCCGCCCCACTATACAGGAATTTGCATCATTATGTTTTTATTATTATTATTACTATTTTATTTTTTGAACATGTGTCAAATCTGATGAAAAATTGAATATTTTGGTGGCTGCGCAAATGGCCGTGGCGAATTGGCTCAGTCAAGTGTTGAACAGATGAACCCAATGGTGAGCTTTCACGTAGACAAACGAAATTTGGTAGGCAGATGTAACATGCTGAGACGCACAAAAAAGCCTTTTGGACCCATACAAACCGAACAGGAAGTCGGCCATCTTGGATTAAATGTCAAATTTTGGCCGTTTTTGGCCATTTTCAGGCTCCATACTGTGACGAACTGCTCCTACAGCTTTAACCCGATCAACTTCAAATTTGGTCAGTATCATCTTAAGAATTTTTTGATTACAAAACTGGTTTGTAATTTCATTTTTTAATTTAAGTATGTTGCCATGGCATAGGGTGAAGAATGGTGTTTTTGCCAGAAATCAATACGTTGCTCTAACTTCAGTGTACATTGTCCTATCTGCCCCAAATTTCTCATGTGATATTGACACATAGTCATAGCGCCCCCTGCTGGCGACCGGAAGTAAAAGATGTTATGCAGTTTTAAACGTAGCCCTTGCAGTATGTTTAACTGAGAGAAGCGAAATTTGGGAGGCTGATGTAACATGCAGAGACATACAGAAAAGCCTCTTGGACCCATACCCTAAACCCAACAGCTGTTATTTCCGATTTTCAGTGAATATTTGTCACGTGACCGTTTGTCTGCAAAAAATAATGTCTCAGCGAAGTCATTAATGGCTTCCCAGTAGCGCAGCGTAGCGCAAACTTTAATGTTTATAACAGTATCTGGTTGTTGCTAAAGCTTTATTTTAAATAAGACATGTAGAATAAAGTGATTTTAAAGAAATATCACAATTTAAGCTGCTTTCTTTGGTCACTTTTTCTGGCACATGATCCATTCAAGGACCATCAGAATGTTAAAACTCCGAAGATAATGTCGGTTTCTTTTCAGAATGAACGGTTTATTTTGGGCAATACAAAAGAAGAAAGAAAGAAAACATGCATTTCAGGTCCGCTGCTTTTGGTGTTCAGGGGGTTGAATATGTAAATCCAAAAAATTGACAATATGTCCTTTTGTTATTATTTGTCTTGGGTATGATGTGAAAAACGAAATTGTTGGTTTTTTTAAATGCATTTTACTATGTTTTCCCGTGTTTAGTACCTTTTAGAAACAAAGCATGTTGATATTTAAAATATTCTTTACACACAAAGAAGCCGTTCTGCGGTTTTTATTAAAGTGTAACATTGTTGTCTTCCCGTCCCTTGATTTCCACTCAGATCTCAGTGGGATTTGAACATTGTAGTGAAAAACAGCCATAGCCTGTGACTTGCTAAGTGTTCAGCTCCTCCCCTTAATTTAAAAAAACAAAAAGTCTCAAGTTCCGCCTTTTCCTGTCTCAGTCCACAACACTCCCCGTTATAATCCACACTGCTCCTCTGCATGAGAAACTAAAATAAGGTAGGTCTCTGCATGTTTTTGTACATCACCCTCCATCCCTTGAGACTGCTTTTACAATCTTGCATGCTGCATATGTCTAAACTTGTTCTGCCTCTTTATATCTGCTTAGTAGTGGGCAATAAACATGTGGTTTGGTTAACTCTTCGTCTCCTCTGCCACAGCCAAGCACAGTGTTGCAATGGAGGGAAGTGAGTCAACAGCTAGAGAGAGGACAACAGGGACTGGGAGTCAGGTGGCAGAGCAGAAGCTGCTGAGTTCCACCAAGCCCCTGTATCGCTTCACCCGAAAGGAGCCCAGAAGTCTTGGGGTAACACATCAAACAATCCAGGGCCACAGTAATGACAGTAACATGAACTGACATGTGTACCCAAAGATCAGCTGCAAACTGTTACTCACTGTAGGTGCACTGATCCATCCTTCCTCTCGCCTTCCCAGATTGTCATCGTGATGTTCGGCTGTGCAGAGATCCTGATGGGATTCAATCTGAAACAAGAAGAGTGGAGCACTTCTTGTGTCCTCTTCATCCCCTTCTGGCAGGGAGCTCTGGTACATAACATTTGGCACATGCACTCATGGACCAATTATGAGACACTTTGCTATAGGAAAGAGGCGAACAGGCTTCACAGTTTAGCCTCTTTCTGTTGTTGTTTTGTATCTCTTTGTAGTCATTCTTTGTCTCTTTGTAATTGTTTTGGTCTTTTGGTTCTTTTTGTCCGGTTTTACTCTTTTTATATTCGTTTTTGAGTCTCTTTGTAGTCCTTTCAAGTTCCTAGTTGCTTTGTGTCTCTGTAGTCATTTCTTTGTAGTCATGTAGTGATTTTGAGTCTTGTTGTGGTTGTTTTGCACCCCTTTATAGTCGTTATGTGTGTCTTTGTGGTTTCTTTGTGTCTCTTTACAGCTGTTTTCCATCTCTTTGTTGTTGTTTTGATGTCTTTATAACCCCTTTGTGTCTCTTCGAGTTTGCAGGTGAAAGCCAGGGGAGGTCCTTGGTAGGCCAGCTCAGTTAACCACACTTATCTTCAGAATTACAATGTACAGTATCAGATTGGCTTTTTAAAGCCTCAATTTCAAACACTTATGAAAGAGTGGTATCGATCTTCTCATCTAACTCAAAAAAGGGAAAAAAGCAAATCTCAAACTATTGTATTCCGATAAGTCAAGTTCAGTTAGTGAGGCTCAAGCACTAAACAAACTTCAAACAAACTTGTCTTTGCTTATGGATGTTTTCTTTTAATGCCATCAACCTGTGAGGGAATACAGATGATGCAGAAAAGCTTTGGTTACTTCTCCAGCTGCCATGATGATAAACATATACTTGTGTGAATAACAAAGGCTAAATTAGGTGATTATTCTTTTTTTTGTTTGTTTAAGTTTCTTGTGTGTGGAATCCTGTCTATCTACACTGAGATTCGTCCATCCAAGAAGATGGTAAGTTTATTGTGATTTAATGAATTTGAAGTTTTAACATTATTTGTCCCCCTCAGTTTCACTTTCTCTCTCTCTCGTTAACTCACCTAATCTTGTCGAACTTATCTTTCCCAGGTGACTGTGTGTTTGGCCATGTATGTGGTTTCACTTTTAGGGATCATGATCTCTGTTGGCTACAGGATATACCTCATGTGCTATTATAGCTTTAGCTACATGGTATACCGAAGCAGAGACAGGGGGGAGGAGCCTAGCAGAGTGGTGAGTTGCAGCATGTATTGTGTTTTAGAAGAAATGGCCTCATTTTCACTGGGTATTAATGACTTTGTCTTTTTCTTGCTTTAGGACCTGGTTCGAGGTGTTGAATCCATTTTGTTGAGCTCCTCTCTGTGTGTGTCAGGACTCCTCATCTTCTTGTGTGTTGTGTCACGCTTAGCTCTGAAATCCACAAACACTCAGGTAAAGTAGTAGCACATGTGTGAACTACTGTACAGGTATTTTGAACAAGTCAACTTGTAAACAAAGCTATGAAGCCCCTTCAGAAAACGTCTCAACTCAGCACCATCTACTGGCCTTAAAAATTATTTTTATTAATTCTGATACCAAAAACCTAACCTGTAACCCGTCTGTATGTTCGACAGTTTATTCTCCAGTGCATCCCAGCAGCACCAGCAGCAGCACCACCAGCACCACCAGCAGCAGCAGCAGCAGCAGCACCAGCAGCAGCAGCAGCAGCAGCAGCAGCAGCACCACCAGCAGCAGCACCACAGAGTGATGCAACAACATCAAACTGATCTCAACATTTTGAAGGATTATTCTACAATACAGTGGTTTTCCTGCATCACATCTACTGTGAAAGAAACACCATCACTCTGGATAGTATATAATGTATATGTTATACCAGAAGGAGTGGTAAACCCTATACAGCCCTGCCACAGCTTTTTAGTTACCTATATCCACTGAGCTTTACTCCACAGTATGTGTAACTGCAGTAAGAAATGCATCACTGAACCACTTTTATTTGCTTTTGCTTATTGTGATTCCTGTTGTCTCATGTGACACTTTTATTTACATGCACTTATAAAGGAACATAGTAACCACTATTCTCTATAGTGAGGCAATGTGTCCTTACTGTATGTGTGTAGCAGCAGTAGACACACATTATTTGAATGAAAGCCTCAAAGCGAACGGTCTGACATACTGATACTGATCTATCAATGTGGTCACTAACTCCATGATGTTGTATCACCTCATCTAAATGTATATTAACATACACACTGCACAGTTATCATAGTTAACACTGGTACAAAGTATTAAAACTAAAAATAACATTAATTAAAAGTACATTTTCCTTATGTTCCACAATACCCTAACCCTTACTGTTAACCTTTAACTTTTATGCCACCAACATGTCTGATCACTTCCTGTGTTACCTGCATTAATATTAGTATGTGCAGCATTTGGGCATAATGTAATGTGAATTTAACTTAGCTGCAGACATTTTACCGTGTGATTAATGAGCAGTTGTGAGCTCTGCGTTGCAGAACAGAACAGAACAGCGCCTCCACTTGTGATTGCTTTAAAAGTGTTACGGAGTAATGAACTGAAATGATGATTGAATGAGGATGATTAAATTATGTGGTGCCATAGAGGTAATGTATATAGTCTTTGAAAAAACAAAAACAATGAAGTGATTTTTCTTTTTAAATGTATGCTTAAATTAACGATTACCCACACAGAAACAACTATATGATTAGACAGCACTAACAGAAACACAATAATAACTAGAAAATTTCCTCTGGGGAAATTTTGAAAGGGCCACGGGGGCTACTGCCGGTGTGTGTACACTATGATGAGATTCTTCAGAGATTTCAAACTATGCCCTTTAACCTCAAAATGTGTGTGTGTGTGTGTGAGAGAGAAACATGTATGTGGAGGAGTGTGCGCGCATATGCGCGCATTTGTGTGTGTGTGTAGCGAAAATCGCATAAAGTTACCTGTGTTTGTGTGTGTGTGTGTGTGTGTGTAATTAAAATCACATAAAGTTACCTGTGTGTGTGTGTGTGTGTGTGTGTGTGTAATTAAAATCACATAAAGTTACCTGTGTGTGTGTGTGTGTGTGTGTGTGTAGCGAAAATCGCATAAAGTTACCTGTGTGTGTAATTAAAATCACAAAGTTACCTGTGCGTGTGTGTGTGCGTGTTTGAAGCAGGTGTATGCATGTGTGAGGAGTGTGCGCACTTACGCGCATGTGTGTGTGTGTATCTGTAACTGTAATCACATCAAAGATCAAAGTCAGTCAGATCAAAGCAATCAACAGAATTAACTGATACCACCTGTTAAAGTTCCGAAAGAGTGACAGCAGCCAGAGGTGGACTGGAATTTCTGGCCTCGAACAGAAAGCATTTTTGGCAAAACCATAATACCTATCATTGATTCGACTTCACTTTGAGCGTCCTGAGTTCTTCCTGAACGTCTACATATGTTTTTTTTTTTTCAGAAAAATGAAAAAATAGCTTTGTTAGAGCGATCTAAAAAAACTGTTCCATATCCCTTTTTCAAATATCTCCCTGCGTTTTTAATATGGGACCCAATGAGGCTGTTGGTGGTGTTGGTGCCGCATCTGTGCGTCGTACGCCCAAACTATAACTCTGACAGCTTTACCAGAGGATTGTGAGTGAGAAGACAAATTTTCCTAATCCTATGGAAATGTATGGAATCTATGGAAATTTCCTATGTATAAATTATTTCTGTAGAGTGAAATTTGCGGCCTGGAGCGCAGTTTTAAAATTTATTTTTTGACAGTTTTACCTCTCCCTCTACACTCTGAGCGATGACATCACACACTCTGACACGAACATTCCGTGCAATACACACCCATTATAATCTCAGAATTTCTCAAAAAATGATCATGGTCATTGAACAGGGATTGATAAAAAACTATATTGATACTATTGAACTATTGATATCTAATCAAAACGTGCACTGGTCCCTACAGCTATTGCTGTATGGGACTAGCCTGGCTAACACCAGACTATTCTCAAATGAGGTCTAGTCTGGCAACCTACAATGCTTTTCTCCGTAGAGGAGGTGTGGTTTACGATCCTCTGGAGCCGTTTATTGGGCGCTTAGAATGTCTATCAAAGCGTCTGTAGGTAGCTCTTAGCCAATTGTATCAGTTATACCAGATGACGTAGTAGAGCAACAGAAATGGATGTTTGTTGTGTGTGTGTCTGTAAGAGAGTGTTGTTTGCTGCTTTGCTTCTCCAGTTCTCGCTTTCTGCAAGATTATTTATTTTCACGCTTTATTCCTCCTCATGTCATTCAGCCACACACATCCACTGATTTTATGGGCAATAAACAAGCTGCTGCGGGTCTCTCGACGGCTCCGCTGTCCCCCGGCTCGTAACCAGATCACCGCCGGTGCGGCGCTAATCACCGGCGCTACCGGTGATCTGGCTACGAGCCGGGGGACAGCGGAGCCGCTGAGAGACCTTTCGCCCTAAACTATTTAAAACACCATCTACAGCTAAAGAGAGTTTCGCGTCTGCAGCAGCCATGTTGGATCCGGAAAACTACAAGCTTCCAAGTGCCGAGTAGTACGCGTCATCGTCTTGCCGTCCCTTCCCGTTCTGTGATTGGATCCCTAAAACAGGGCTAAGAAACTGCCGTGGTTTCCAGACTGGATGGAGGTTCGAAATTAAATTCGAGCGCGCAAGGCAGTCTGGGTATACCCAGGCTAGTATGGGACCAGTGCTCGGTGCGATTGCCCCGAGGCCCTAATTAGGAAACCAGCAGATGGCAGTATTTGTTTTGCCATCTGCTGGGAACCAATAACAACGGTCTCTGTTTTGTTTGTATTCAGTTGAAGGAAATTCTGTGACATCCAGTTTTCTATGTCATAGAGGCAGCTGTTCAATGAGTTAAGCATACCGCTGTCTGTGGGTCTGATGGGCAGGTACAGCTGTGTGTCATCAGCATAGAAATGATAAGATATGTTGTGATTTTGAAAAATTTGACTAAGAGAAAGCATATACAGTACAATGAAAATAAAATTGGTCCCAAGACTGACTCCTGTGGCACACCATACATAAAGTTAACAGACACACAAAACTTCCTGTTCGACAAGTAAGAATAAAACCACTCCAGAAATTAGTTAAAATTAGTATTTTTAAAGCTTAAAAATTAACATTTTTTTTAATAAACTATCATATATTTAAGACTCTCAACTACATTCTTATGAGGAACAGAAACTGTCTTCATAAAGCTGATCACTTATCCCCCTTACTGCCATAAAACAGCTTTACTGAGAATTCCCTTCATTATGAAAAGACAGATCCATCGGTTGGTCACACCCCAATGGGTTACATCAATAGAAAGCACAGGATGTAAAATAAGACTCCATGCATGGTGTCTGAAATAAAGAATGTATGGTGCCATGTCCTCCACAGGACAAATTGCCAAGTTTAACTTGTATAATTTCACCTAGACTTAGATGAGAAATATACACTTGTGTTACCCTGATTGCATTAGAATATTGCATTTCAGGTTCAAATCCTGTGTTGAATTTTGTCAGTGGAGCAACGGTTAGATTACCAGTCTGTCTCAAATGCTTTCCGTATTTCTCCATGACTTGTGAAAGCACATTGGCTTCATTTAAGTTCTGTTTTCTCAGACATCCCTTCAAAGCTTCATTAAGATCAGTTTGCTTCTCAAAAAAAGATTAAAATGCATTTTCCCTTGTATCTTTATTATATTGCAAACAGGGATTCATTCCTGCTGTGGGCTTGGTGGAAGGTTGAGGTAAACTTTTAAGCATCACATGAACTGTACATTGTGACAATGATTTGAAAGGGTGATGCAGTACTTTAACCAATATACCTTATACTGCATGTGTAAGATATTGATGCAATAGTGGATGTAATTCAAATGTACAATGATGTTGTGATCCAGTCACTTTTTACCCTCCATACAACCAGAATAAGAAAACACCTGCCGCACAAATCACAAAAACTGCATTGACATCAGCAAAATTTTGGTCACTTAATTTATTTCCAAATAATGTCGCTGAGTAGACAAACAGTAGTTTAACATAATTGAAGTCCTCCCCTGGTGTTGGTGGTCTGGAGAAGAGGAAAATCCAGGAGAGGCATTTTTGGTCCATGTGCATTTTTATTATTTACCGTTAAAAGTATTTAATAGACGTAGCTTGCTGTGTACAGAGACTGCATGGAGGACTGGTCAGCTGAGCCGGAGGGCTTGTACTCGCCTTTGGCAGCAAGGCCATTAATCTGAAGAGACCAACAGAGGGGGACCGTTAGGGCAAAGTCAAATCTGAGTGTTAATGATCAGCCTGGATCACATTAGTGCAAGACTGAACAGACAAAAAGCATTTCAGAATCAATGATTTACCAGTCTGTATGAAGATACAAGGTGCAAGTAAGTCAATAGCCAGTTTTATGCACAATCCACAACTACAAATTGATAAGCTGATTATCATTTGAAGTCTATTCAAGATTAATGATGGCAGTTTATGCCCTCTGAGACTCACCTTGGCCCTTGTGCAGAAAGCTTCCTGTGCAGCTGCCTTGTTGGCAGTTTTGCCCTGCCAGGCTGCAAGAGCAGAGGCCTGGAGTGCACGGCCGTAAGAGAAGGTCAGCTTCCAGGGGCGATGGAGGGGCACCTGGTTGATTGCATTCAGGTTGAGGGAGGCCTCCTCTTCACTCTGGCCTCCAGACAGGAAGCAGATGCCTGGAATGACAGGAGTATGTATAGTATACGTACCACAACTGCACTTATAATAGAAATGTTGCCTGAGTAGTATGCAGAGAATTGGGACATGCTACTTTTTCAAAACATTCAACCTCCAACTTTGAACCTCTTGCTCATACATGTTGCGCAGAGTTTGTGTGCTCATAAAAGGCATACTGCAAAATGTGACCGCATGCAGGACATCCTGTAATTTTGCATACCACATTTGACTTACCAAATCTTTAAACTGTTTTTTTTAAGGGAAAACTGAGCTCATGACACTCACCAGGCACAGAAGCGGGGACAGTGCGCCTCAGAGCGGTCACTGTGGCCATAGCAACCTCCTGAGGAGTGAACTTCTTGGTGCAGGAGTGTCCAGCAGTGACCATGTTGGGCTTCAACAGAGTGCCCTCCAGGTACACGTGGTGATCGGACAGAGCCTTGTACACAGCAGCCAGAACCTAAACATGAAGCACAAGATTACTACACATGCTTTTAAAAAAATATATAAATATTTACTGAGGCTAGTTGGTTGACTAAGCCAAGGACTATGAACCAACCTTTTCTGTGACGTACTGGCAGCGCTGCAGGTCATGGTCTCCGTCAGGAAGGATTTCTGGCTCCACAATGGGCACCAGGCCATTCTGGTGGAGAATATTTTAAAAATAAATATCTTTCAGCCAAATTTTTTTAAACGCAATAAACTAATTTCTGTAAACATTATGGCCAAATACGCACCTGTTGGCAGATACTGGCATATCTGGCGAGGACATTGGCGTTCTCTGCAATGGCGAGAGCTGAGGGGCAGCCATCTGAGATCTTGAGCACACACCTCCACTTGGCAAAGTCACATCCGTCCTTCTTATACTGGGCACAGCGCTCTGAGAGGCCATCAAGACCTGTGGGAAAACAACAAAGCATGTAATGTTGGTGTGCTGATTTATCAAGAAAAGCTAGGGTCTTTAGGTCTTAGGTCTCATTTCTGGGCTTGAAGTTTGAATAGAAAAACAGTCGGTTCTTACCTTGTGTGGTGGTTTCTCCATCTGTTCCATTAAGACCAGCTGTGCCTTTGTCCACCTGGAGCAAGAAAATAAACATGTTAACTTAGACACGAAGACCTGGAGATGAGAGTGTTCTTTTAGGCTCAGTCTGAGCTCCTCACCTTGATGCCGACAACAATGCCCTTATCCTTGATGACTTGGGGGAAGAGCTTGCCGCTGTCTGCTTTCTGGTAGAGCGTCTCGTGGAAGAAGATGACCCCACCAATGCAGTTGGACATTGTGTCGCAGGAGAAGAGGAGGTCACGGAAGTAACGACGGTTCTCCTCAATGTTCTCCACGTTGATTTTCTGGAGACGCTTTCCCATGGTCCCTTTAAAAGAAGAGAGTTTGAATATAATTTCAGTTGCACACTCTGTAACCACTTCTCATCTCAGCATGACTTGAGGCTCACCTGTGGATTCATCTGCAGCCAGGATTCCCTTTCCTGGAGCCACAATCCTCTGAGCAATGTCAGAGAGCTCCTTCTTCTGCTCCGGAGAGAGGGACGGGAACTGATGAGTCATTCTGGGACGGAGACACAAAAAAAATATTTCACAGTTGGTCAGCAACTCTGAAAAACTAAAGTATGAGGAAGATTTATTCTTTTTTGCCCCAATCGAACACAATGAACTTCTGTCTCCGACTTCCTGCCTCTCTTACATCACCTCTGTAAATATTTGGCTTGAATGGTTGAACTTTGTCCTGCAAAGCAGATACGTTCTTTAGATGTGCAACATGAAGTTCATAGTTCACTCATAGTTGCTGGCTGCATGCATGACGTTTTCCAGCACTTGCTGCAGAAGACCCCCCATCCCACACAAACACACACTTTTAAAATAAAGCATAATTTGAGCACAACTTGCAGAGATCCATTAAGTGAAAATGGGCAGCAGGCTGAATGCGGATGCGTGTCCTTACAAGTATTTGCACAAAGCCAAAGACACGTTCTGGCAGCCCTCGGTAGATATCACACGTCGACATTTAAAATGCAATCCTTTCAAAGTAAAATCACCGACAATCTGTATTATAAAATTATTATCTCTGGCTGTCCACGTTTAGAATCACGAGGAAACCCGAGTACAGACTTATCTCGTATTAACCAGTTATTGAGGTGATGCAATTCATTTTCCATAAAAAACAAGTGCGAGTCAGCGACAGCAAAAGTTTGCAAAAGCTAGAAAAGTAGAAACTCGTCTTACTTCAGAGTTGAGTCAAACAGCGACGGCAGCAGAAGTGGCAGACGGACTGTATAGCCTCCAAGCAGTAACTGAACTGATTGAGAAGGACGAAAATCGGGTAAAGAGCTGTATTTATGCCTGTTTGGAGCTGCGGAGGAGGCGTCCGTGATGTGGCGGGGCGTGCGTCAACCCATTAATGCAATTGGCCCGGTGAGACAGACAGGGGCGGTGATTGCAAGACACGGCATCAATGCTCTTCTGTGGACTTTATGTTCATATCAGAACCTGGGGCGGATTGAGTTAAAGCTTGCAGGGAACACTATGTGTCGACGAAACAAATTATAAAAATCCATGTCTGCACGCACGCACGCACGCATAAAACCAACCTGAAACAACCCCGCCTCCCCGCTCTGTTCACTGAGGAAATTATGAAATGCAATGTGAGAGGCCTGCTGCAATGTTGCAATTCAGGTTCCATTGTTTTTTTGTTGTCCTAGTGTAGATAACATCAGCGTGTGAGCAAACTGTCTCATTAAGGAGTGTGCAGAGGACAGTTTTTAATTTACAGTCCGCATAGTGGATTGATTTGATTTAGTCGCATTTGATGTTAATGTCACAGATATGTACTTTAATGAACAAGTTACAATTCAAAAAGGAAATTCTTACATATGTAAAACTTTTTCTCATTCAATTAATTGTCTTCAGAGAATAGGCTACATATGACAGAACAGTGTGAATTTGTTTTATATTTTTAGGTAGAGATAAGCAATCACATTTTTCCACACAAGTTTGACCTATTTATAATTCATAATTTTAAATAAACTAACTGTCTAACTGTAATTAGGAAAAAAATCAAGTTGTGGTCAGGCCTGTTGTAATATCAACTTTGATTGAGAAGTTAGAATTGACTCATTTTTGATGTGTATTCACACTTGTATAAGAGCATTAGTTTTAGCCTATTTATTGGTCACAAATATACCAACCTGCTTTAAAAAGCAACCAGAAAACCCCCACTTTTTCATGCTACCTTGTGTATCTGTCTCATGCGTCACATTGTTTGCCAAGCTCATCATGCATAAACAGTCCTATTGATTGCTGAAGATGACCCCAAAAAGAAGAGCTTGTGATGCGCTCACCGGGCCATGAGTGACATCAGCAGATAGGGGTGTTTGAACCTACAGGCTGGGTGAATTTGTAACTCACAATTAATTACTTTTACACAACCTGGACCCTGGACCCTGGACCCTGTGCAATGTACTCTTTAATAGTGCTGATCAGAGTTCAGTTCCCTTTTACATAAGGACTGACAGAGTGAAATGTTGTCCAGACAAGTTTGCAACCCTCCCACAAGTATGTGAACTAAATCCAAAAACATAGCACCTGAGGGATGATAGTGTTATTGTTTTGGGTGCGCAGAATTTGCAATATATCCCCAAGCATTGCAATTCTCACAGACATTTCCGATTTGTCTCAGTAGATTCAATAAAAGGAAATCATCCATGGCATTTCAAATGGCATGAGCTGCAGACTTTTCAATTTCATGGGTTATTACACAATCTACTGAAATTAATAAACTGCATTCTTTATTTGAGGGCTGGGATGTCCAGGTGCTCCAAAGGTTGCCCCGTGGCCCTAATAATAATATTAATAATAATACATTTTATTTAGAAGGCGCCTTTCTTGGCACTCAAGGATACTGTACACAAAGAGAGAAAAAAGAAACAACAATAAAATATACAAAAAATAGGAACAATTACAATAGATGGGACAGGGCAATTGGCATCAGAGGGCATCGGCAGTTTTAAACAGATGTGTTTTGAGTTGTGATTTGAAATGGGGGAGTGAATCAATGTTTCTGAGTTGGGGTGGTAATGAATTCCAGAGGCGGGGAGCAGAGCAGCTGAATGCTCTGCTCCCCATGGTGGTGAGACGGACGGAGGGGACAGACAGGTGTATGGAGGAAGAGGATCTGAGGGAGTGGGAGGGAGTGGGAACATGGAGGAGGTTGGACAGATATGGGGAGGCGAGGTTGTGAACAGCCTCCAAAGTTACCAGGAGGACTTTGTATTGAATCAGGAACTGAATCAGGAGCGAGTGGAGCTGTTGGACGACAGGGGTGATGTGGTGGACAGAGGGGGTTCTTGTTATGATGCGGGCAGCTGAATTCTGGACCACTTTATGGAGTGATTTGTGAGGGAGGCCAAAGAGGAGAGAGTTGCAGTAGTCCAGACGGGAAGTGACGTGGCTGTGGACAAGGATGGCGGCAGTGTGTGGGGTAAGGGAGGGATGGAGGTGATTGATGTTGATATGTGGTTTTAACTGAACAGGAAGGGGATGAAAAACTGTACTCTTAAAAGTTGTCAGACAAATATAATTAAGTAAAAAGTGTATTATTTTATAAGTTGCATGGACTCAAATTTTGCATGAAGGCTATAGTTGCATTGCACTACAGTGAACTAACTGAGCAGTAAGCCTGGGCCAGAATAGTATAAAAGAACAAAGTAAATCGTCACCCTGTTAAAATAATCGGCTAACTCATTTTTTCAAGTTTTGCAGGAAACACAAAAAACTTCACCAAAAGTGTAAGATATGGCATTTATTGATCATTTCACTCAAAAAGGATGTAACAAAGTATGGCTATTGGCATAGTAATAACGCTGTGTGTAAATTATGTAACTTAAGAGAAATAAATGGCAATAAATGTCTTTGTGACTTCAGCAAGATATGGTAACACTTTATTTTGAAGGTGTCTACATAAGAGGCACACAAGCCTGCCAGAAACATGACATGACAAGTAATGTTACTTCAAAGTGTCATTAATGTTCATGACACACCCCATGTCATGTTTAATCACATGATCTGATTAACTGAGGATCTAGGCGATTTTACCATAAGTGGCCATGAGGAGATGATTTAGGCAAAAAAAACAAAAAACAATTTTGACAAAAAATGAATTAGGCGATTATTTTAACAGTGTGACGAAATATAAATCCAAAATGGGCTGTAGGCGTTCCTCTTGAAGGGATCTTGGAGACAGCAGTGTTTCTCTCAGAGAGCCCTCTGTCCGTCAGACGGCGTGTGTTCCTCCCTGACAGCAGGGGGCGCACCTGCAGCTGGACTTTGTCCCACTGAGGTCGTCCACACTTCCGTTTCCGAAAGGCAGAGAGCCGCAACATCAACAGCCGCATACAGAATAACATAAAACTCGTAACATTAAAACCGGTAAGATTCCAGTCAGACGTGATTTACATGTACAACATTACAAAGTAAAAGCGTTGGACTGTCGGTCAGAGTCGAGTTCCCATCAGCATCAGCAGCATTTAAAGGTGGCGTTAGCAAACAGCTAACTTTAGCCTAACGGTGCATTGACTGATAGAATCAGCCTTTTCGGGGTTTAAAATGTGATAAGTAATTTTGTGTGTGTTAATCTCGTCTGCTCCCCCTTTAAATGAATGTGGCTTCAGAGTCGATTTGACATTAAGGCATCTTGCAGTCATTTTCGACCACTTTAACGTCGGCTAGCTACATGTTCAACGTAGCGTAGCATCTAACAGTCTAAGAGTACTCCACATTCATGATCAGCCACTTTCTGATTTTTCTCCTTTTTTTGATTATTTTTTTTTTAATTTAGGTCTGAGGATGTCGGGACAGAAGCGTCCTGCTGACCCGAGCGGTGCCTCGTCCTCCGGTGCGCCCCCAGAGAAGCGCAGGGAGCGGGAAGGAGAGGACGGAGCTCCCGGTGTCAGCGCTGCTGCCGGGGGGAGCACCGCGGTGGAGACGGTCATCAAACTGGGAGGAGTGTCCAACTCAGTGAGGCCCTGCTAATAGTTTTATTCATATAATTCCCTTCAGAAGCCTGTCTCTTTATCTGGCTACCTTTTCTTCTTGTACTCATGATTGAATCTGTACTTTTCAGGAAGAACAAGACATCAAAGCTCTCCAGGCTAAGAACAGGAAGTTGGGAGAATCTCTTGATCAAAGACAGGTGAATTAACTCTCCAATACATGTTTATAACTCTATAAACATGCACACAGGAAGCCGCATGCATGGACTCTCATGTTTGGTGAGAGGTTCATGTCTTTGCTTCTTGGTTTGCAGGTAATTGAGGATGAGTTGCGAGAGCGAATTGAGAGACTGGAAACCCGGCAGGCCACTGATGATGCAAGTCTGCTGATCCTCAACAGATACTGGAACCAGGTAATCAAGCTCAGCGAAGGAAGCAAAGCCTAAAATGATTTGTTCAACATTAACACTTTAACATTCTGTCTTGTTTTATAGTGAGTTGGAAGTTGGGGGCAGGGGATCTTTAGGGCGAGATAGCAGGACAATAGTAGATGCCACATAAAAGTGGTGTACACCATCTGAAAGCTCACAACTGAAGATTAATTTGAGAAGCAGCTCAGCACTGTGTGTCAAGTTGTTCTAGTCATGAATCTGTTATAAAAAGTATAAATCAATCAGTTCAGTAATGCTGAGAAACAAAGAAACCTCAAAATACCCAGGGTGTATGGCTTAATGAAATGCTACTATGGGGACAAACATAAAACTTACAATTTCAACACTGTTTCGGGACACCAGTATGTCCGACCCTGGGCTGCCACTACCCGTCTCCTCTCCTATAAAGGTCATAGAGTCTAAAGTTGCTGCCCTTCTCTCTCCTTCAGTTTGATGAAAACGTTAAACTGATCATCAGACGGTATGACCAAGCAAGCAGCGAACCTGAGAAATCTGTGGCAGGTGAGGGACGAAGCCTGAAGCCGGAAACTCCAGAGCCTGATGGCGACTCAAACCAGGAGCGGGCCAAGGACAGAGGTAGAGAGCGAGCTGACATAGAATCAGGACTTTGAAAGTAGTAACATGTTGATATTTTATCATCAAAGCCAAAACTTTCCTACTGTTTAATTCAGGACACCAGGGAGAGCCCAACAACTCTTTTCTGGCAACGTTGGCCAGCAGCAGCAGTGAGGAGATGGAGGCTGAGCTTCAGGAGAGGGTGGAGTCCAGCCAGAAGCAGGCCAGTCACGTGGTGGAGATATACGAGTGTTTGAAAAGGACCGTGGACCAACTGAAGGTGGAGCTCGACTCTGGTGCAGGTGGGATAAAGAAAAGGGAGTGGAGCTTGTGGTGGTGGAAGACATGAGGAAATTGCACTAATGGAGTATGACTGATGATTACATTTATTTGGGACAAATTCATCATCAAGTCAGTTTGTGTTTACACCCATTATTGGGATTTTGCTCTTCTTCCAGAGGGCAGTCTATGGCAAGCAGCTTCCAAATTGAATTCCCTCCTGACCAATGAAAACAAACGGCTGCAACAGCTGACTGAAGACCTTAAGCAGAAGCACAGTCACATGACGAGTGAGGTAAAAATCATACAACTTTCTATTTGCAACTGCAGCATCTTTCCAACTTAGGTTGAGCAAAACCGACACTTACAGAGGTATGTGTACAGTTTACTTCTTGAAAATTGCAAAGACTGCTGTACTCTGTAATTAACTTCTCTTTGGACCTTTAAAACCACATTAGAGGCACAGGCGCTCTGTCACATACGCACACATAGTGAAAAGATGAACTGCTGTTGATAGGTATTTGCAATGTTGTTCACATATCTGTGTACACCAAGAATACACATTCTTTCACACATTTTACCAAAAAAACTATATATACTAAAACTATACTTTTATTGCAGAAAAAAGTTATTTTACAATTAGGACGAGCATTTATTTTGGGGCAGTTTATATCTTATTTTGGAATGGTTTTGGCAGAATCCAGAAGTCCGATGCCAAAGTACATGATACATTTACTAAAAATTACGACATTATGATAATGTGGCTCACTGTGTAAAATAGGTTATCAAGAATTTAATAATGAGCAATATCTTGGGAAGAATTATGTTACTATCAGCTCTTGTGTGTCTTGTGTCAAGTCTCTGTGTTCCTCTCTTGTCCAGTCCCGGCCGCTGGGTCGTGCAGCTAACAAAGCAGACCAGCGTGTCAGTGAGCTGCAGGTTCTGATAGAGGAGCTCCAGTGGGACATGGAGAAGATCCGCCGCCGAGAAAACAGACTGAATGCACACCTGACTGAGATACTGGAGCGGGTGAGGATGTCATCTCTCTCTATCTGCTAGTCTCAGAAAATTGTCCATGAGAGTGCTGTGCAAATATTTACATTATATTGAGGTATAACGCTCCCTGTAATGCATACCAGGTGAACAGCAAAGGCTATAAGGTGTGCGGGGAGGCCAGCAGCGTCTGTGGGACCATCACTATTAACAAGAGAAAGGTAGGTACTGATATTGTCGTTTTAATCTCACAATTGCTTTTCATACTTGTTGACATTTCCCCTCTTCTCTCCTGTAAAGTTTGAAGAAATGAACAGTGACATGGAGGAGAACACGGAGCTGGCAGACAACCGCCTCGTAGAGCTGCAGAAGCTCCAGCAGGACCTGCAGAGTGTGCACCAGGAGAACAACAACATGAAGGTGGACTTCTTTTGACTTTAATTTGGAAATGACCAATGCATTGGAATACAGTTTTCTATAAACTATTGTGGCACACCTTTCACTTTAATTGACAGCTTTCATGAGTACAAAAAGAGCACATGGATCAAAAGCTATCTATGGAAAAAAAAACTGATTCACTGTAAATATTCACTGAGAAATGTCCCCTGTGAAGCTTACACTGACAACACGTTTGTCTTTCAGTACCTTATTATATTAAATTGTTTTCCTCTCTGGCTGCTGTGTCTGCCTCTGTTTCCTTCTTTTCTCTCAGACGGAGCTGCTGAATCGAGCAGAAGGCATGGTGAAAGACACTTCTGAGTATCGCTGCCTGCAGTCGCAGTTCTCTGTGCTCTACAACGAGTCCCTGATCCTCAAAGCCCAATTAGATGAGACGCGCGCTCGTCTCAACACTACCAGGACGGCGAGGCTTCGACAGCTGGAGCACATGGAGGTAAGTGCTTTTTTTTAGGTGTGTGTGTCAGTGTCTATCTATGTGACCTTTCATCCTTTTGGTAACTCATCTCCTCTGCGTGCAGAATGATGAGGTGGCTCTGCAGAGAAAGGTTCGTACGGAGGTGTTTCAGCTGGAGGACACGCTGGCTCAGGTCAGAAAGGAGTACGAGATGCTGCGCATCGAATTTGAGCAGACTCTTGCTGCCAACGAGCAAGCAGGTAACTATCAGAATTTGGTTACATTGTGAATTTGGTACATTATTGTCCTGAGAATGCTGTTTAACCTGAAAGGATTTTCACTGCATGGTACGGCACTATCTGCCCTGTAAAATAAAAGAGAAGAGTATCTGGTACCAAAAGTGAGTTGACTCGAGCCGCACCATGCAGTGGAAGTGAAGAATAGGATTCACATCAGCTCCTCGCTGACAAGCTTACTAGATTCACAGCCCTAATCTGTATCCACTTTTTTCTAACTCTTCATCTCCTCCTTTCCCCTGTTTCACTCTGTCTGCCTCTTTCTGTCAGGTCCTATTAACAGGGAGATGCGTCACCTGATTAGCACGCTGCAAACCCACAACCAGCAGATGAAGGGAGAGGTGGTGAAGTACAAGATTAGACTGAGAGAGACACAAACTGAGCTCAACCAGGTAGGTCAGAAAGAGAAACTTGTGCAATGAATTAGTTATAGGCCGCTTTGATTGTATGACATCTGATGGGTTTAGTTAAGCAGAGCACAACACACTAAAACACCATCATCTGTTGCCTCTTTAGGTCCGCTCTTCAAAGGGCAGCGCCATCCTCCAATCACAGTCGAGCACAGAAATGGATGTGAAGGATGAGACAACCTCTCCTTCGACCCCAGCCATCTCTGGGGAACCTGTGGTCAAGACAGAGCCTGATAACGGCTCCTCCACACCCAGCAGCACTGGTAACTAAAACCTAATTGACTGACTATGAATGTAAACAACTACAATAACTTTTTTTTTAAAACAGATTTTTCAGTGTTCTTATTGATGCATATTAAGACATATTTGGGGTGTCCTGTATAAGAATATCTCTTTTACGTTGTTTTCTTTTTTTTCTCTAGGTGCCTCTGTGAAAACGGAGCCTGGGGCAGAACCGGAGGCAACAGTCAAAGAGGAAGAGAAAGAGGAGAAGAAAGAGAAGGACGAAAAGAAAGAAAAGGACATTATAAAGAAAGAGGAGAAAGACCGAGAGCGGGAGAAAGAGAAGGAAAAGGAGAGAGAGAGGCCGACCCGCAGCGGTGGCAGCAGCAGCGTGATAAAGGAGGAGAAGGAGAAGCCGGGCAGCAGCCAACCTGAGGAGACAGTCGGGGAGCGCCTGTCGATGGTTGGAGGGTCAAAGAGGAAGGAGATGGAGCAGCTGAAGATCGTCCGAGCTGAACTCAAGTAAGTCGCACATGCATGAGTTGTTTTTTATTGAGATGATTTTAATTTTAGATGAAGAAAATCCATGCAGCCTGATTAATTGAATGTTCTACATAGATGGCCACAAGCACCTGCATTAATACGTAGACATTCATTAAAAAATGCACTTAACCAAGAAATTCTAGAAGATGAAAAAATATTGTCCGGTATATTTAAGATGGTATGTCTTCCACCCTAGTGATGATATGAGTTTGCTGTCTCACAATTTTCCCCCTTTGACCTGAATTTTTTATTGATTTTGAGAAACTTGAGTTCAACAAAATATATTTGCTTTGTCTATTGCTAGACAAAATATGTGCCATAATGATATGTTTTTAGATGAATCATATTATATTTTATGCACCACAGATGTAGAAGAAGATGGTTGAAACAATGTTAATTTTCTTGTTGTTGTTTTTTCTCCCAATAAGTGTTGTTTTTGGTTTCTGTGGGCGTCAGACTGTATAGCAATATGTCATTGGCATTCGTCTAACCAAAATGCATTGGAATGAAATCAGCAGTCATGAGTCTGTGAATCACCAGCAGGGGCTCACATGGTATAATAGACTTCTGTCTCAATATATAGCAGGTTAAAAAAAATGTATCCACTGGGGAATGGGTGAAAAAGATAATGATTTCCTCTCTCATTATCATTTCAAGGTCTTATAAATAATGTGCAGAGCCAGATGATGGTGATTTTTGTTTAAGACTCTTACTTTGACTGTGCAGGAAAGCTCAGGAGTCCCAGAGGGAGATGAAGCTGCTGCTGGACATGTACCGCTCAGCACCAAAGGAGCAGAGGGACAAAGTCCAGCTCATGGCTGCAGAGAAGAAGTCCAAGTCAGAGGTGATCAACACTGCACACTGTACAAGTTTGTGTTGATGTGTATACAACTTAAGATTCTGTCCAAGGATTTAAATTTTTCATTTTCATTTCTAACATGATTTATGGATATTTGTGCAGCAAAAGTAATTATAAAATTCATTGTTTTGTGGCAGTCCCAAATAACAATGTTGATTCCAGGGAGAAGAGCTGCGGCAGAGGCTGAGGGAGCTGGAGGAGAGAGAGAGGAGGGAGGGCAAGAAAATGGCCGATGAAGAAGCTCTGAGGAAGATCCGCTCTGTGGAGGAGCAGATTGATATCCTGAACAAGAAGCTCTCTATTGCAAAACAGGTGGGTGAGCTGATCATTGTGTTTTTATGCACAAAGCCTCTTTTTTGCTCTCTAACACTCGTATCCCTGGCCTGCTCTTTATGCAGGAGGAGGACGCACTGCTGAGCGAGATGGACGTGACGGGCCAGGCGTTCGAGGACATGCAGGAACAGAACATCCGTCTGATGCAGCAGCTCAGAGAAAAAGACGATGCTAACTTCAAGCTGATGAGCGAGCGGATCAAGTCCAACCAGATCCACAAGCTGCTGAAAGAGGAGAAGGAGGAGCTGGCCGACCAACTGCTCACTTTAAAAACTCAGGTGAGTCACCAGGCAACACAATCCAAAACAATCTGCAAGGATAGGAGCTTATGCATGCTGTTTTTGTGACATACACATAACAAAATTGCACCTGCAGTCACTTTCTTTGAACATGCAACAAATTATTTTCAACATAAAAACACAACCATTTTCATATTTCAACAAAAAGAGTTTGTTAATAAATAAATAAAAGTTGAAAAAAATCTATGCAGTGTATTTAATGGTCTTCACTCGTCCTTTTTTGTGTGTCAGCTTCTATTCGTTTGTCGTTGTTTGCCCCAAAATGTAATATTTGTCTTCTGGCTGTAATGCGTTATTGTGCCCATTTGTCAGGTCGATGCCCAGCTGCAGGTGGTGAGGAAACTTGAAGAAAAGGAGCGCCTCCTGCAGGGCACCATCAGCACTGCTGAGAGAGAGCTGGCACTTCGAACACAAGCTCTGGACATGAACAAACGCAAGGTAACACCTCCCACAGCTGCAGAGTAAATTGATGGGCTGGTAAGGGAATCAAACCGGAATGGCATTTAAATGTTGTTCCTAAACACACATTTAAATACGACATACAGTCTTTATACATAAGGATTGCACAGTATGAGAAGAAATAACATTCCTGTTGAGGCTAAATAACATCTCTCTGTCGCCCTCCAGGCGCAGGACTCTGCATTGCTGTCGGAGGAGGTTCGCACTCAGCTGGAACAGGTTCAGCAGAGACTCAACATGGTCAGAGAGGAAGTCATAGAGAACAGCATCTCCAGAGAGAAAGAGTCTTTTAACGCCCGACGAGCACAGGTAACAAGATCAGCAAACAAAGTCTGAAAACATGAATCGACTTAAAAGACAAGACATGGTCCAAACACACATACCTCCAGTTTTTGAAGAATTAAAAACATGTTTGGTATATATTGAGGACAAGAACAGCTAAATGTTTTACCACTTAATGCAACTTAATTAACACAAAAAGCAGGGACTGGAACATGTCAACCTCCTGGACAGATGGAAGAAATTCCAGTCCAATATTATCTGTTTTTTTGAAGTTGAAACAGTTGATAGGATGGTTATATAAAGAATGACATCATCAAGACAGATTTGTTTTCTTTGACAAGTGGGCTACTTTTGCTTATGTATTATATTCCAAATAAAGTAAGTCCAGCCAGTAGTCTTGCATGCATAATACTGCTATTTTAAAAATGAATAACAGTGCTGACACAGCAACAAAGTCACCCACAAAGCATGGAAACAAGAGCTATGGGCTTCAAAAACTCTTTGAAAACAAAAGAGAAAATAACCTATTCCTGCTTTATACCATTTTACTTGTTATGCTTTTTCACAGCATGCAGCTTGGAAAAAAAAATTCATCAAACATTATGACCAAGGCGATTAAATATATATAAAATGAAAAACAGGATGCTTGATACTGGATTACTCAGACAGGAAGAACCAATTATTTCCTTCTGACTATCACAAGACTTATGGAATGACTCTTTCCTATAAAACTCTGCATGTTTTCTAACAACTTTTAGACATTAGATTAGATTATTAACAATTAGATTTGTGGATGGAAACAATGTTTCCTCCTCACAGTATATTTAATATTTATTGTCTTTTTAAATGCTGTTGTCCTCTACTGAAATGATGAAAAAGATTTACATCACAAACATTTTCACTGTGAGACTGTCCCTTGGTAATTTCCTGTATTTACTGCTAGAGAGTGATGCATTCATAAAGTCTGTTGTCAAACAGATTTCTTTTACTTACAGCTGTTAACTGTGACTGTGTTTCAGGAGGACATCTCCAAACTGAGGGGAAAGATCGAGAAGGCCAAGAAACCAGCCGAGAAAATCAGCAATGGGGATGATATCCTAAATGAAGAAATCAATGACTATAAGGTGGGTTTCTGTCATACAATAAATATTCCTGTTTTCATGTACTGCTTCAGGAAAGTCAGAGTGCAGAATCAGTTAATGAAACATCATAGACACTGGTACATCCACATGTTCTGGCTGGCTCAGTCAAACGCTGGAGTGTCTGCTACTTTGATACGTTTTTAATTTACCAATGAAACAATTCCTTTTTAATTAAAATTGTTGTTTTATGCATGAATGTTGGATGCGTCAGAGCACTTAGATTCACATTTTGTGGAATGTACTTTTTGCTTTTTTCATGGGGGTTATATTAGAAGATTTATCAATATCAAATCAAAATTACTTTATCTATGGCCGAGGGGAAATTCAGTTAGTCTGGTAACTCTGGAAGAATGAGACAGCCTGATGGCTGTAGCAGCAAAGGATCTTTTGTATCTTTCCGTCCTGCAACGGAGAGAGAGGAGCCACTGCTGTTTTTTTAGTCCATAAAGGTTTTTCAGGATGGCCTCGAACATCTTGACATTTCATCTCTCCACCACCTCCTCCAGTGTGTCCAACCTGGATTTAAAATATTAAGCTATAACACAAAGACTGGAAAAGAGGGGAATGTTTAATATGTATAAAAACAGCAAATGTATACTGGCTTCTGGTCCCCACTAAGAAATAGCCCCGAGCACAACTCGCATTAAAACTTTTATGTCGAATTTTACACTTTTTTTGTAAATTTTGCACAGATTTTGTTACCTTTGGACAGATCTGGTTCGGCTGGTTCCCTCTGCTTCCGGCCTCTGTGCTAAACTAAGCTAACAAGCTGCTGACTGTTAATTCACTGTAAAGCGAGTGGTGTCACTCTTCTCAGCTAACTCTCCAAAAAAACAAATAAGTGTCACTCTCAAGGCTCTGTTCCTTTTGTCAGTTGGCAGCTTCACTGAATGAACCAGAGTATTTTTTTTTTTATCACTAAAGAGGCAGCCATCAGTGTGATCACACTGTTTTGACGGGAACACACAAGGACACTTCCAACCAACTGTGCAAAGACTCAACATCACACATTAAATGACACGATTCAGATTCCTGCAGATTTTTCCACATTTGTTCATAAACTTGTAACATAGATGATGCCTGTATATGCTCTGATGCCATAGTGCAAGATTTGTGGGTCAACTGTTCCCTGTGCTCAACATGGTCCTGAGAATTAGTCACGGCCACATCAAAGTTATAATCAGCCTTCATATCATGTGATGTGTTCCTAACACCAGGACTGCTTGAAGATATTTGTGTCCATAAAAAGCACTCAGCTCACTAAATAAACTCTCCTTTTGTTGTTCAACCCCTCCCCCTCTCTCCTCCAGGCGCGCTTAACATGTCCATGCTGCAACTCTCGAGTGAAGGACGCAGTACTGACAAAGTGCTTCCACGTCTTCTGCTTCGAGTGCGTTAAGACACGCTACGACACACGGCAGAGAAAGTGCCCCAAGTGCAACGCCGCTTTTGGAGCAAATGACTTCCACCGCATATACATCGGCTAAAGCTCCAGTTCCCCACGGATACTTGCGAGAAAAGGAAAGGGTCAACAAGATAAGCAGTCGTACAAGCAGTGCCTGAAGCGAGACTCGCCACTGAGTGTCCAATGGACGTGTACCTCCCCTGCTCCTGTGTGTACAGGATACCATCAGTGTGATATCTGGATGATTCCCGCCACGTAGGGCCGCAGTGATGCTCTAAACTGAACGCTTTAATTATTTTTTAACATTGACTGAATTCAGCTTCTCCCATCCAGTATCCACGACTCTACTGTAGGATTCCAGACACTGGTGCAGAAAGAATGTAGAGGAATGAGAGTTTGCATCACATGCTGAATTTTGTGTGTGTGTGGTGTGTGTGCTTGAGAACGGGCAATTACACAAACCATTACAAAAAGACAAATATTAGTACAGTGAGAAAACAAGGTTTAGTGGATGTTTGTATGATGTTGGTGTGCGTTTGTGTACATACTGTTTCTTTTCTTTTTTTATTTGAACACTTCTTTGAAATCTCTAAAATTTGACTTGATGCTGTGTAATCGCTGTTCTTTTAGTTATTAAACTGACATCTGAACTGTGCAGCTTCACTTCCATTTCACTATTTTTCAAATGATTTTTTTTTATTTATTACAGACCGGTTATGCATTCTCTTGTAAAAAATAAAGAAGAATTAGTGATGATTGATGACATAGGAAGCATCTATTCAAATTAAATATATTATTTTTTATAATACAGTAATAGTAAAAAAAATATTGGACCACCCTTGTTTTCTTGAATTTCTTGTTCATGTTGATGCCTGGTACAACTAAAGGTACATTTGTTTGTACAAATACAACAAAAATAGCTCGTAAGAGTTTAATTTAAAAGCTCATATCAAGCCATTTTCTTGTACATGATTTTGATTATTATTAAGAAAACCATGGAACATCAAAATGAGCACATGCAAACTTTAATCAGAATTTGAGAATTCATGAGAACAGGTCAAATATTTGAATTAATTTGAACGCATTACGCTTCCGTTTTTCATCAAACCCTGTGAATAGTCGACCAATTAAACCACAATTCCCAGTGTGCAAATCTCTGTTTATCCGTGTGCAGAGCGACCTCCTCCACCCCTCCTCCTCTTCCTCCTCCTCCCTGCACATTCAGACGTGTTTGCATACTGGAAACTGTCGTTAAAAACGCTGGAAGGAAGGGAGCGCCATGAGAGGAAGGCGACAAGGATTTTTTTTAAAGGTTGTGCAACATAATCCATCTCGGTAGCGCATTTGATGCAAGCTCGGAGACAAAGGAGCACCAAAGTTGAGTGGTGTGGAGCTCAGAGCTGAAATAAGAAGCTTTGGGAGACTCGTGGTCGGCTCAACGTCACCGCGTCCGTTTGTACCGTTTTCTTTTACGCGCAAAACCTACAACCGAAACTCAAGAAGCCATTTCTGCTTTATATCTGTCTTTCTTTGTTAAATTTAATTCTGCTCTATGTCGCTTGACAGTGAATTATCTCGGTCGCTGCAGGATCTTAAGCCTTTAACAGTTTCTAACCAAATATAGGCAGTGATAATGCTGGAGTGTCCTTGACGGAGCTGAGCGGTCCTAAATTGGATATTTGCAGCGCTGCCAAAGTTTATAATTAAATTCTTGCTTCATTTTGAATCATTACAGTGTTTTTTTTTCCAAACACATTTTGTCTAATTTGCAAATTGGACACTCGAGTCAGTTGATGTGTAATTTTAGAAGCTGGTTATTAACAGATTTTTGCTATTGTGAACTGCAGCGCGTTGGCTTAAAACGCTCTGTACCCGATGACTGCTCCCATCAGAAGCCATTTTTAAGTCTTTGATTTACAGTCATTGAACACGAGCTGCTAAACCTGCTCTGGGCTGCAGCCTATATCCTGTGCACACACATTTGTAGCACATTTTTTCTCTTTTGTTCTCAAATCCCTTACAATGACTTTTTGTGCGTCTGGCTCTGGGCGCGGTGGATGTGCCATGGCTCGATTTTTCCTCACCACCTATGTGTTGGTGCTGGCGTTGGCGGTGGGCTGGGCTGGAGCCGAAGCTGAACAGGCCAAGATGACCGGGGAGAGCCCACCGCCGGTTACTCTCCGTACAGTGATCACCGGAACCTGCCAGGAGATCCAGCGGTACGCGGAGTCGGTGGTGGGGAGCGGTGTGATCCGGTCAGCTGCTGAGGTACAGAGAGGAGGTGCACCACTGGTTGATAACACTCCTGTTTCTCTCCACCAGGAAGTGGCTTCACACTCTCCTCTTCTTCATTCTTAATGTTACTGGGTGTTTGGTCTAACTTCTTCACTGTTTGCTCTGTCACTATTCTTGATCAATAACTGTACACTAATTTTCCAACTCTGTCATCTCTCCATTTCCTCACCCTTCACACACATTCCTCTCCCCTTGCCCCTCAACTTGTTAATCTCTCCCCTGATCCCCTCATTTTCTCTGCCCTCATTTCACATCTTCTTATATCCATGCATCCCCCTCACACATGCTCACACTTCTCTGCCTCCCTGCTTCCACTGGGCTGTGGGTCCCTCTCCCCAGAGTGCACTGTTGTTTCTTGAGTCATTGCTTGGTCAGGAGAACGTCTATACAGTGGCCATGGTAAGAAACCTCCTGGGTGTCTCCATCTAGCCTGCCCTGACATGCTCCCTTAAACAGAGTCCCCTCATGTGGCTCTGCTTAGCTCATTTCCCCATATTGTTAGTGCAGAGAGTACGAGCATGACTGTAGTGAAGCTGTGACTTTATGCGTGTTTCTGTACAGTGCTACTTGCATGAGAGGCAAATAGGGCTGCCCCCTCTTAGCTGTTCAGTCATTTCTTTAGTCGATTAGTCATTCTTTTTTATTTTTCATGCTGAATGACTCATTTCCAAAAACTTATGACACATCTCTTGTTTAATACAGTGCTTTTGCATGATTCGTTGTGAAGAAACTCAGTTTTACAGACGGAATCGACCAATCTATTCGCTGAGTGCAAGTCGACTATACATTTCTTTAGTCAAGGACAGACTGACACAGTCCTACTTGTGAGAGTGTAGTGGTAAAGTAAATGGTTCACCGTGACTCAGTTGGTCGCTCTGAATGTAAAATATAGGGTGTGTGCACGATGCTTGGATGAGAAATGTGTTTTTAATGAGTGCCAGACTAAAATAGATCCTACCACGTGAATTTGGTTTTGTAATTCAGTTTCCAGTGAGAATTCCCAGTTCAAAAGGGGGAAAAAAATGTGATGAAATTAAATCCTCAAGGCAAAAGTTTAACAAAAGATCTGCACCCACACTGACAGCTCCCAGTAATGTGACAGGGCAACATTTCTTCAAGGTCCTTGTCGGGCATTTTCTGATAATGTCGCTCTGTTAAATTTACTGGGAGCTGACAGAACAGTGCACAGTTTTCTTGTTCAACCTTTGCTTTCAGTTTGTTTTTTAATCCAGTTTTTGAATGTTCACTCTTTGCACTTTGTCTTCAAAAGTTAATCAGCTTAGAAGCATTAAAAAGACGATTCACTCCAAAATCAAAAATACCCATTTTTCCTGTTACCTGTAGTGCTGTTTATCAATGTAGATTGAAAATAGCTGAAAATGATATATGATATTTTATTGCCCTTGTAGCTACACCAGCCTGCATTTGGCATTGAAAGTGGGTTTTTATCAGTTCTCAGTAAACATTTTTAGCATGTCACAGTCTGGGACATTGGGCCTTATTGTGCCAAACAGAGCAGTAAATGATTACGTGTCTTTTCAGTTGATAAACATGCTGACATGTACTGACAGATGCTTGACTCTTGCTCTGACTCACTGGATAGTCCTCCTGTATGTGTCCAGTGTCTGGTGCAACAGGTGCAGATAAGATACTTGTCCAACTTACTGGGATACCCTTGACCTGGCCTAACGAGGCTACACTGTGTGTGTGTGTGTGTATGTGTGATTTTGGGGGGTGAGCAAAGACTGTACAGGAATAGAGAGGGTCACTGTCCAGCTGTCACTCACATGCACAGCTGTTCGTACAAGTCAACAATACAGCACTTCTTCTATCTTAAGATGCAGTACTAACTCCCTGCAACTTTTTTTTTTCTTTAATAAAAGAGAAATTCAAGCACCTTTTCTAGCAGGTGCAAACTTTTCAAGCACCTTATAGCCGAGACAAATTACATATTTATATACAGTAGACTGGTTAATCATCTTCATCACATTAAAATAGCTGTTGATTTGCTATACAAAATGTTTATAAGTAGGCATTCTAAGGAAAGATTTGTGGTTTGCATTCAAAATTTCAAGCACTTCAAACCATGAAAACACCACATGAGAATTAAAGCATTTTTAAGGTTTTCCAGCACTAGTAGGAACCCTCACTTACAGTCTAACACAGTTTTCTCTTAATGTGATCATCAAGTTTGTACAAGCAGCTGCTTTGAATGTTAGTCTTATTTGCATAAGAATAATAAATTGCATAGTTTCTGCCTGTTCATTGGCACCATGAGAATACATCTATGTAGGCTGTGCTTCTGTAACCAGATCTGTGTCTCTGCATGGTTGTAAGTGTGATCAGAATGCTGTCCGTCTTCATTGTTATCTTGTATAATAAATGTCTCCACCCTTCCTCCTTCCTCTACACCACCACAGTTTTTAGAGATGGTGATCCGTTTCCTCGCTGAAGGAGCTGCCAGCGGCCTGAACGTCATCGCTGTTTACGTCACAGAGATCCTCAGGGTCACAGGATTCGATGGTGGGTACCACGATGGCTCATGTTTATGTGCGTGTGTGTGACTGTGCCGCAGAGTCTGTGTTTAGGCCTTTCTGCAAGCTCCACTTTTCTTTTTCCTCCCTGAATGTGAAGCACGCTGCAAACTATCTGCTGCAGGTAGAGGTGATCTGTGGCAATCAAGGTTACGAGTGAAAATATGCAGACTTGCCTCTCCCTCAGGCAGTGCCACTCCTTTTTTAAGTGTGTCTGTTTATATTTGTTGCTGAGTAGCAGACCAGGTTTTTTCAAGCCTTATTCCTGGTTTTAAAAACTGCATTTTCTTCCTCCACAGCTGCAGCGCTGCCCCGCGTGACTCCAGAGAGTGTGGCCGCCGTCGCCCAGTGGGGTCTGGTGGCCCTCATTGGCTATTGGTTGCTCACCATCGTTCTCCGTCTGTTGATTGGCGCGCTGAGGCAGGTGTTCTGGGTGGTGAAAACCGTCTTGGCGCTCTGGCTTTTTGGACTGATTGTGACTGACAAGCATGCCACTGCAGACATCACAGCGGTTCGAGTGGGCGGCCTGGTGCTGGGATGCGTCCTGTTGACTCTGCTCACTACTTCCTCCGAAAAGTCTTGTGCAGTGGAGCACCGACTGAGCTCTCTGGAGGGCCGGCTGAAGGCAGTGGAGAAGAGGAAAGGGGAATAGTGACCAGAGGTGGTGGAGGGAGAGGAGTTTCAGATGGACAAGGTGATGATAATAATGGTAATGATGGTTAAGAAAGCATTGATGGTTTCTATATGTGTGTCAAACTATTATGGGAAATAAAGTAATCTCTGGGATTTTTAATCGGAAATGCTTTCTTTGTTTGCCTTGGGAACAATCTAAAAATAACAAAACGTCATGAGATATTACTAAAATAAATAGCTACACACACACACACACACACACACACACACACACACACACACACACACACACACAAACACAAACACACACACACACACAGTAGTAAAACGCTACAATAGTAAAACCAGTGTCCACAGGGAATTGGATAATTCCACAAGTCAGATCTCAAACTTTCCTCGTTCTGTTATTTTACATAATTATTTAATCAAAACAAGAGTTGAGCTGTGTTAACCTACACCCTCACAGTGACACTGCTAACATGCTGATGTTTAGCAGGGATGGCCACACAAAAACACAAGCAACTGCAAACGCACAAAAAACAAACTCCAAATAGAAGTAAAACAACAAAAAAAAAGAGGCAGAACCCCTGTAAATCTGTCTTGCTCTGAAGTAAGAAACACAGTGAGGCCTCATGCATGTCTACCCAGTGACCCGTTGTCTCTTAATCCGACTATGGCTAAGGCTGATGGGGATGTTGTTAGTTTTGCAGTTATTTGGTCAAAAACGTAATATTTGGATGTATTTTACTTTAACCCAGTGGTGGCCTTAAGATACAAAGTCAGGGAGAAAATCTAATTCTCTCTAGGCACCTTACATCTACAACAAATGTCACAGCAATCAATCTGGTAGTTTTTTGAGATAATTAAATGTGGTCGACTAACCTACGGACCTCTGGGTGGAAGGTATTTTGGGTTAGCTTTATTAAGAAACTGGAATAATCCAGCATCAATCAGTCATCTTTTCATGTCTCAGTTGTAACTCACCACAACCAACTTAGTCTCTTCAACCCAGGCTGACCTGTGGCCTGGTTACAGCTTTAAGTCCCCTGTGCCTGGTTGGTTCCCTGCTGCTCAGTCAGCTGGAAGCTTTTTTGATCCTCCGGGTTCACACCGACTGTCTTCACCCCGACTGCCACTCCAGCCGAGTGGAACAGCCTGACCTCAGTGCCAGAATTATCATTCCTGCTAGCTCACCCCGCAGCAGTAAAACTCACTTCCCTCCTACACTGTGCGGTGGTGGAGTGCCAAGTGGGCCAGTTATGAGTCCACAGTGAAACTAACTTACTTTGTCACCTCCCCCCTGCACCATCACAGAGACAAAGATATAGAGCGATGATAATTTGATTCCAGACCTGAATTCTTGTTCTAAAGGATTATTTATAATGATCATCTTGTTAAAACATAAAATGCCAAACATGAGAAGATATGAGTCACACAGAAGATGTTTGTGTAAATGCAGCCTTTGACTTTTAAGCCGCTATGATTAATAATTTTATAATCACTGTGGATCAAATAAATATGAGTAATGTAAAAGGTGTCATAAAATACATCACCCAACTGCAGTTTGTCTCAGCTGTATGGAGATTTAAAGAGAACGTATCATGAAAAAGTCTTTGTTAGTACTGGTGAACATACATTTTTGTATCTGGAGTGCCTGCCAACCAAAAAAAACTGCAATATAAGACTTCTCAGTCATTTTTTTGTGGGCTGCCTAGAGAATAAAATGTGATTCATCAAACCATTAAGATTTGCTCCCCTTCCTATGTAATATGCAGCTTAAGTAGAATATATTGCCCCCCATACCACCCAAGTCTAGAGAACGACCTTTGTCAAGGTGCTCCATATTTTTCTCAAAAGCCAAACAGAGCAGACTGGGCTTTCCGACAGAGTGTTAATACAGATATATTCATATTGAGGACTGCACGGTGGCGCAGTGGTTAACACTCTTGCCTCACAGCAAGAGGGTCACCGGTTTGACTCCGGCCTGCGGGTCTTCTGTGGGGATTTTGCATGTTCTCCCCGTGTCAGCGTGGGTTCTCTCCAGGTACTCCAGCTTCCTCCCACAGTCCAAAAACATGCACTTAGGTTTAATGACTCTAAATTGCCCGTAGGTGTGAATGCCAGCGTGATTGTCTGTCTCTATGTGTCAGCCCTGTGATAGTCTGGAGACCTGTCCAGGGTGTACCCCGCCTCTCACCCAATGTCAGCTGGGATTGGCTCCAGCCCCCCGCAACCCAAGTGCGGTTAAGGAGAATGAATTAATAGGTCTTTGAGGTCATTGTTTTTGTTGTCATTTTAAACTTTAGTGCACAGCTGTTTTTAGTAAAATAGCTTTAGAAACAGCAGGCAGACAACCAAAGCAACTAGCTGGTTAACACAGGAGCATTTTGCAGCTAAGAACCAGATATTTCCCTCAGCAGTTGGTTGAGATCAGAACAGAGTCAAGAGAGCTAACCAGGAGCCCGGAAACAAATGTTAATAATGTCCCATGGAGCAACATGCAGGTGTGTTGAATGTGTAAATAAGCAACTGTTTGCTATGGAGTTCACTTCAATAGAGATAATATCGGTGGCAGTCTTGTGTTTACAACTTGTTTTCACTGCCCCCAAGTGGCTAAAAACACCAAGCAATTCTGGATTTTACAGACAAACTGGATTTGTCTGTCTGGGAAAAAAAACATATTTTGACATGTGTGATGCAAACGTGGATGAAATGTCTTCATCTGAACTTTAAAAAGAAACAGTAAAACATACACATACTATATTTAATCTCTAATAATACTACATTACAGGTTTACAGGTCTGAAGCTACAAATTAAGTGAATAAAAGTGTGTTTTTGTTTTGTAGAACAGGCCAGAAGAAAAGTTTTTCCAGCTTGCCACAAAGTTTTATTTCAAACTTGCTCACAGCTCTAATTTGTGCAACAGAAGATAATAAAGAAATTTAAGTTGGGCTGTAATTTAATGTGGTTAATGATGGCCTATTAAATGTGTAGTCAGGTCAGCAGTAAGACTAATTCCTCTGGATGACTCGGCTAATATTTTGATGTGTTTATCGGAAAACTATGTATGGCATTTTCCCAATCATTTAAATGTGAAAATGAACTGTATGGATCATTAGTAAAGTGAATACTCATTTTAGAGCTTTAGAGCACATGAATGTGGTAAACCTGGCAAGATTTTCAGGATCACTGCCGATAACAAGTACAAAGAATTAGTCATTGTCTTGTACCCAAGCAGATTTATGGCTCTGCGGTTTCTCTTTACGAAACACAAAAGCCTCTAACTTCTGCTCAGCTGAGTTTTTTCTGTGAACCAGTTGGTGTGGTGGGAAGGAATTTATATGCTTGGTTGGGCTTTTGGCTCTGTGGTGACATGTTGGGTGGGTGGTGCTTGTAGTGGTGGTGAAGCATTGTTGCAGAACTACAATACATGGAGCTGTGTGTGGAGACATGGAGACAGTGGGACTGATGCAAAAACATGCTTGATTTAATGCACCTGAAACAAACACGTCAATACAAACACATGACGCTTACTTGTTTCTAAATGAAAAAAAGGTTACAGGTTAGCTTTTAAAAAAAACAATACTTACACATATATATATTTAATACAATCTCTATAATAAATCTCCAACACATTAGGTATGTGTGTGTGAGACTCACATGAGAAAATCAAATACAATGGCTATATATCAATATTAAAACATACATTTACAGCTCAGTTGAGGTTAATTCTAATTCACTTAATTGTATAAAGGAAGCAGTGAATGTTTTAGAGGCTGTTCCCTGAAAATGTTCACAGACATGGCAGTCTGCAAATGTATCCCTGTCTGAGCTGCAGGAATGGCGAAACTCTTCACTCTCAGTACTGTGAGAAACTAATGAGAGGGATTTTAAAAGGGATATATTATGCTCATACTAGTATTTTGGGTTTATACTAGAATATGTTCACATGCTTTAATGTTTCATTTTTCTTATACTGTCTGTTGCAATACACCCACATTCAGATTCTGTCCAAATGACCTGTGATAGCACCTGTCTCTTTAGCAGCCGATAAACATGAAACATGGACACACTTCAACACTTCTGCTGCAGCAGAGTGCGCCCAAGACAATCCACTGAAGCCGCTACACTGGCCACCAAAGCTGCATGCACCTGTGCAAGCATTGCACGTCTCAGCTCTGTTTTTTACGTGGCGCGTCTATCTTTTTGTTTCTCTACGCAAGGCAACACAGCACCTCCAGCAGGTAAAAACAAAAATTCAATCTGTTTTAAAATGATTAAAACAGTATAACAAATACCTCATTGTATCAGAGTCAATGTGAGCCAGCAGAGCAATCACTGGATAACCAAATGCATTATCGCTTGTCGAAACTCAATATGCTCACAGTGAAGCTGGCAGCGACCACACACTACTAAGACGAATGCTGTGTCTCAATTTGTGTACTTCTGTACTTAACACCTGCTATTTTTAGTTCATGACGTGTTTAAACTGAGAGTATGGAAAAATGCAGTGCACAATGAGTACCCGGATGTGAATACTTGGTCATAAAGTTTATTGTGGTACTCCTCACCCTAAACAGCTGCCATCTTTGTACATCATCAATGTACTTCTTGTGAAAATGCTGGGTGAGGAACTTGCGACCAAACTATACAAATTTAAGTTATACTTGTGTTTTTTTCCACTAAGTACCATTGCACTGTAGTCAGACAGAAGCTATTAATAGGTTAATTTATCAGTCTGAATTGAATCAATGGTGATACAACGTGATGCCTGCAGCTGATTGATCTACAGAGCTTCTGGTGAGATAATAATAGCCAGGCAAATTAACTATCCTATCAGAATGTATGAACTACGCAGTATGTACTGTGAAATATATGGAACTTTACCTACAGAAGTATCTGAATTGAGACACACCAGGAGTCGGGATAGTAGGTAAATAACAGATCTGCCTATGTAACGCATTGGGTCCCTGTCCCATGTATTGTCCCCGCTATAAAAATCCCAGTCTGCTCTGATTGGCTTGAGAGAATAATATGGTGCACCTTTGCAAAGGAGGTTCTCAAGCCGTGGGTGGGGAGACTCAGATGGGGGTTGGTATATTCTAATTAGCCTGCATGTGACGCAGGAAGGGGAGCCAAATCTGAATGGCTCGTTCAATGACGTTTCCTGATCTAGGCAGCTTTATTTCACAGTTTGTAGGTTGGTAGGCACTCCAGGTGCACTATCTCATGAGGTAGAATATTACTTTAAATAATGCAGATTAGAGGACATGCTTTTCATTGAGAAGTTCCCTTTCACCTTTGGTTTTGAACATGCGATCCTTGGGTACAAAGTCTTTACTCTGCTCTGTAACATTTTTAAATTGGGACTAACTCTGATGCAAAATGTGTTTTTGGAACATTTTGAGAATTATATTAATTTGTTTGTTGCCAACAGTTGGGTGAGAGGATTGATACCATTCCTGTCTGTACATAAAATATGAAGCTGCAGCCAGCAGCTGGTTAGCTTAGCTTTGCATAAAGACTAACAGAGGAAACAGCTAGCTTGGCTCTGTACAGACGTAAGTAAATTCATAATGGCTCAAGGAGGCAACCGGTGAATACGTTTATTTCCCAAAATGTCAAATTATTTCATAAATATCACACTAATTAATGCGTTAAATAGTTTCAGTGTAATTTTCAAAATCAGACTCTCAGAGGAAGTTGAGTTTGTCTGAGGTATAAACATCACAGGGGTTTGAGTCCGAAGTGAGAAAGGTCAGTCCCTTCAGTTCAAACTGCGGCGCAGGCTCATACTGGACAGTCGGAGCGTCTGCCGGCTCTGCTGGAGCTGAAACCTGGACAGAAAATCACAGACAGAAATCACAAGCAGGCTCATTCTGATGCCAATTTGCAAAATACAGATATTAGCATCTGTTTTTTTTGCAGATGCTTCATAGAGAACATTCATGTCAGGTAAGATGATTTTGAAAAAAAAAGCATAAAAGCAACTTTTGTATCATTAGCATTAGAATTAATATAAGATATAGGAGCATTTTATAATGAAAAAAACCCACCTAATATATTGATGCAGTCCTATTTACTATATTAACTTTGCAGGATGGGGCTGAGGTGTTGGATTGGATTTAATATAAAAAGTAGAATGTAGTAATACTAGAAGAAACTTCAGCCTACATGGAGGAAAAAAATCAATTGGAAAACTCTTAACATGTTAAGATTGTTTTATCAACAGGTAACTCAGTGTTCAGAGGCTTTAAAATCCTATTGTACATTGTGTGCGACAAGGTCAGATAGAAAGTAAAAAATGTTGCTCCCAATTTGATTTGCAAATGGATTTTGAGATATACAATTGCCCTTTTATTCATCAAGTATTTTATACCTCAGAAGAAGCTGACGGCCATTTCACGTCAGGATGATGATGTACCTGCAGAGTGAAGCAACGCGTAACAAATTAGTAGTGGAGACAGAAGAGCAACAGGAGAAGAGAAGTTTTTACTGTAAAATGCAACACACACTCACCAGCGGGTCAGTCGGAGTGTGAGCAGGCTGGGGGGGGTAGTGCGCCCCAGAGGGTCGACTGAATTGGTCTGGCCTCGGTCGAACAGGCTCATGGTCATACTGTCGTTAGAATTCAACAGAAACACAACGGTTAAAAGTCCTGCTGTCGATATATACCCAAACACACAAGTAAGGCGGCTGTTATATGTGTTCACCTCTTGGTACTGCACATCAGGTTCAGCAGGAGAATTCGCAGCTCTCTTTTTGGTGGGGGTGCCCCCACAGAAGTAACGCCCCATGTAACCGCAGAACAAAATGGAGAGGACAATACCAACAGCAGTTCTAATGTAAGATGGCTCACCAGGTGGTCCTGAAAGAATAAATCAATTAGTTGATGTGAACAAAAACGTATCAATTGTAAATCTTTCTTGTACATTAAAAATAAAGAAGTACCAAGAAGTAGATAATAGCAATAATTAGCATAATTTTCTCAATAACACCGTTATAAAACACAGTTTACTCACGGTTCATGATCAGTGACACCTCTAAGGGCCTGCCGTCATTCTGATCTTTGACTGAAAAGGTTCCTTGGCATGACATCTGGAGGGCGTCATTTAAAATCCCACATGGTTTTAACAATTCAAACCCTACACAACCAAATCTGTCCAAACCTCTCTGCAGCTTGCCTTGGCGAACTACAATCTCATCACGTGACCCCATCTCTGGGAGGTAGTAAATGTTGCAGGAGTTTGGTTCCAGATCTATAGTGAAGTTGAAGTTTTCACCAGGAAACCGAATCAAGGTCTTTTCGATCGCTGGAAGACAGGATGCACAAGACCCAAAAACCTTAAACAGCATAGCAGCTGATCAGCTAAAAGGAATAGTTCTACATTTTGGGAAATCACCTGCTTTCTTGCCGACAGTTAGATAAGAAAATCAATACCACTGTCACGTATGTATATATATATATATATATATATATATATATATATATATATATAGATACTGTTTCAATAAGATTGAGTTTTTGTTAACAAAAATGGGAAGTTTATCAGTTTGAAGATATAAGATACATATAAGATATCCAATTGGTAGGCAGGCAGATTAATTATTTACATTTGAACAGGCTAGCTTTCCCGTTTTATCTAACTCTCAGCAAGCAAGCAAAATAACTAAAAAATTTCAAATGTGAAACTGTTTCTTTAAATCAATGTCAGCTACAATACATTTTAATGACATGAAGTTTTTGTCCATATGCTCACATGTTCCAAGGTGTGTGGAGCCATATATATATATATATATATATATATATATGGCTCCACACACTTCTTCCATTTTGGATGCATCAATTATGCACATAGTGGCCCTCATTAACAAAATGAACATACGGTAGAAAAGTGGGCTTACAGTCATTTCTACGCAAGGCTCGGCATTTATCAATTTGGGCGTGAGCGGAGGGTACGATCAGATATGATCGTCAGTACGATCAGTCATGTCTGGTGTGAGCTTGTGTACGCAAGTTTCAGTGGGATGTCCACGAGTCCGAAAATTATTATTAGACTATTGTATTGATGCCTGGAGCAGATAAAACTCTTCTATAAAAAATATATCAATATATATTTTTAAATGTGATATGGAATTAGACCATATTGCATATATTGATATAGTTCTTCGTGGACCTATGACTTTTGGTCCACGTTGCCGAGCTCTAACCTCATGCAATCAAAAAACTGTGAAAAGTTTAAGTCTGTGCTCAAAATTTAAAATATTCACTGAACTTGTTTTAAGTAAATAATTACAAAAATATACTTTTATTTAATTTTTTACTTGATTTTTTACATTCTGTGTCAATTTTGCTTAACAACACCTGATCACTGTGATTGGCCAGATACAAACGTTTCACTACACACATGTGAGCCCCGTCATAAGATGATGTCTCCGCCCGGATCTGTGCTGGTTTCTACATTTTTTTGATAATTGAGTTCCTCTGCTGGTCCCTTTACTGTTTGAGAGATCTGGTGTACATGAGAGACAATTCATTGGCGACAATTGATTAAGACCAAAAGCCGAAGCAGAGGCTGGTCTGTCATATCGGTCAATGAGTGAGCTTATGGACGACTATGGACCCTTTCATATTACTTTCTAATGCTTTTAGACTGTAACACGATGAATCCAAGCTAACCATAGCTAGATTTACGAGTCCTAACCTGGTACATTGACTCTAATAAAAAAAGGTAGTTTACTTACGATACAATGGCAGATACGCCAGTAAGGCCTTGTTGTCGTTCTGATCTTTGATCTCAAAGTGTCCGTTGCATGACAGCTGGAGGGCGTCATTTGAAATCCCACATGGTTCTATCAATTCAAACCCTTTACAACCAAATTTATCCAAATCTCTCCGCAGCTTGCCTTGGTGAACTACTATCTCAGTACGTGCCCAGAGCTGTGAGTAGTAGTAAATGTTGCAGGAGTTTGGTTCCAGATCATAAGTTATTCTGAGGCTTTCACCAACTTGCCGCATATAGGTCTTTATGATTTCTGGAAGACAGGGAGCACAACAGAAAGGATATAAGTCATATCCCAAAATCTTTTTAGTATCACCAACTCCTCCAATACAGTTTTGGTTATTGGTGTAAATCTTGTAGTTTGGTCTTTCACATAAAGAATTAGAAGAGAAGGTGGATACCACTCTCACATATGTGGTGTGAATATGAAGCAAACTGATGCTAAGCTTAACAGAAACTGTAAACAGGGAAACAGGTAGCTAACATTCCAACTACGAACAGCTAGCCCAGCACATAACTCTCCATAGTTCGTAGTCTTTTTGCTGACATAAGCCTCTCCTGTATGTTCATATTTACTTTATTGACCTGGGAACAGTTCTAATGGTTTCATCTAACTCTCAGCAAATAAGCAAAATAACTATTTTGTAAAATGTGGAACGTTCATTTTAATTCATGCCAGTCAAAATGACTTTCAGTGATTATATCTAATTTTCATTCATATGCTCATGTTCCAAAATATTTCCTCTAAATGAAATCCTTCAAATGTCAGTAACTGTCGTTGGGTCATCATAAAAAGCATCACATTTAGCTTCCTGACAATCTCTTCACATCATGTTGCATTTAACCACTCTAGAGTCCAAAGAGAATGAAACGTTGCCTTCTTTTCAGTTCGACCATCTTGCATTTTTTGTGATTATTTTGATAAATCTGGAAATATCCCATGGCCATAAAATATTATTCTAACCTACGGTCATTACAATACTTCACTTAAATGCTTAAAACCAGCCACAATCTCCAGTACTAAGACGGGAAATTAAACAAATTGAGAATTAAAAAGGATCTTCACCTTTTATGTCGAGGGTATAGGTGGAGAGTATTTCCTGATCTTTGCCTCTCATTATGTAGCGACCACTGTCCATCTGAGTGACATTACGCACAATAAGGTAGCGTCCCATCCTTGTATGCTTTCCGTCCATGGTGAGATTGCTACCCTGTGTCCACAAGATCCTCACATCTGACGAGTCCTTGGGGTTGAACTGGATGGAATGAGTCTTTGTGGGCACCCAGAACTGATGGGAGCTCCCATAGTACTTCGTCACTTGAATCTCATCTGAGAGGCCTAGTGACAGAAAGTCCAACAGAAACACTATGAATTTACTAGACACATTTTGGGCTGTTTTTGTATACTTTTTATGAATCCCTGAATATGCCTCTAAATTTTAGCATGGTTTAATTTGCATTGTGTTTGTCTAAAGTACACTGAATTATAAAATATTTTAGCAGTCTTAGTTAGTGCGTAATAAACCTGGACAGATGGTATATCCCAGAAAACGTACTATATGTTTACACTGCTAGTGCTACTCATTATAAGCAGAGCTGCAAAGATTAATCCTCTTAAAACTATTACACCATTAAAGTAATCACCACCTTTTTTCAAACTATTTTTTAAAGGGAAAACATATTTGATTCTGGTCTCCCCAATGCCATGTGATAGAATAGAAATTTCAGACGTCCTACATTCAAAATTCTGCATGAGCAAAATAATGAATAGGTACTTAGCTATGTTAAGGTTTAGCTAGTTAGTGTTGAATTATGTTCCCAGAGGTTACAGTTATATTGTAACCTAAGTGCACAAAATTATAATAATTAATGTATTACATAATATAAACAATATATCCAATTAATTATTTTTAATTAATTATAATATTATCTTGCGCAACATTAAAAATTACAATGACAACAATAAAAAAATAAAAAAAATAATGCTAGCACATGATTTCTGGTACAATAACGCAGCTTTTAATATATAGCCTATGTATGAGGTTATTAGGTTACTGAGTTTCCACCACTGATTGAGTACCATAGACATGATGTTACTTACTGCTGAGTCAAATATTCAGTGAAAAAGGCTGTAGTATTGACAAGCACTGTCGCTAAAGTAGGATTAATCATTTTTACACTTACTCACCCATACAAACAATGGCACCCAGCAACAACACTATCATCATGCGCCGGGATTGGAAAGACAAAACCCAGGGTGTGCACCATAAACCGTCGTCGCCTAGTTTTATTTAACGCTTACCTGATGACAAAAATGGGAGTGAAAGCACAATATTAAGACACACTTGTACGATTCATCTAATACTAAGCGTTTATTACTGGCATGTGCTGTCGGTGTTGGTAGGTTGTTGTCGGTCAAACCAATAGATTGTATAAATAACCTAACAGGGCATCTTAATGGATGTAGCCTACTCGTGATGCGTTTAAGTACTATGGGAAATTACTGTTACACTCACTGCCAGTGAAATGGAACTTAATTTACTAGTTTGGCTGTGTGGCAGGCTACCGAGCCTAGTGCTGGTTAAAGACTGCGTTTCTACATTGTGATGTATAATTACAAAATTAAAGTATTTGAAAGTATCACATATTCTGCCATTTTAATTGGAGGAAAATAGCAGATCATCTGAGATTTCAAAAAGCTTTTATTTTGAAATGATACATCAGAATGCCCTGCAATCAGCTGAGGGACACCCAGATGATGTCCACTGTCCACCTGAAGTGGAATGAGTCTGATTATGGACGGGTTTCCTTTTCTTGTAATATGAAATCAAAGGACCAATAGCGGACAATGTGAAATTTCAAAAGGCTTTACTTTTGAAAGAATACATCAGAATATCTTGCAATCATTTGAGGGGATCCTGAGGATGCCAACTTTCTACCCGAAGTGGAATTAGTATCTGATTATGGATGATTTTCTTTAAATTGCAATCTTCAGTTAGAGGAAATTGTGTATTATACAGGTTTTCAAAAGGCTTTAATTTTGAAATGATACATTAGAATTTCCTGAAATCAGACGAGGGGCATCCTGGCGATGTCCACTATCCACCTGAAGTGGAATGAGTATTTGATTATTTCAGGTTTTCTTTTTATTGTAATCTGAAATTTGATGGAAATACAATTAAACCGGAAAACTGCTTTTATTTTGAAGCCCATTCACACACGTGGTTACCGTAATGTCTAGTAGATACATGCATCGCGAAAACAAGTGGCGGCTTGCTTGACTGTGTTTTCTGAAGTCCAACCTCCAACAACTGGGAATCACCGCCTGATAGGCGGAACTATGAGACGGAAAGATATTTGCGCATTTTGCGCACATATGGCGTAAACAGCATGTGCCTCGCCCATTTCCGTGTTTTCCAGGAGGAGTAAAACACAAGTCGAGCCAAATACAGTGGAAAGAACTTTGCAGTAAGTGAACAACCTCTTTCTTGCTGGTTTTTTTCAAGTCTGAGATCAGATCGTATGCAGTCTATGATCGTATGAAATAGCTGTGGAAGCCAAGAATCATGTCTCTGTTCAGGCTGACTGTGACAGAGGACACTTGAAGACTTTTTAACATAATTATAAATTCTTCATAATTTATGATACGATTTAATTAATTAATTAAAGATAACTTATGCTAATTGTGTAATGATCTTATCATTTGGTTATCCTAATAATGTTGCCTGACAATGACAATGAAGCTTAATCCAAACAGGATGTTTAGTAGTGGTATAACAATGAATTTAGTCTATGGTAATGTTTATGCCTACGGCTCCTGATCACTTCTTCTTACTCTGCAGGACATGTTGTTGTTATACGTGGCTGCTTCCTGCGTGTTATTTGGTGAGTATGAACACAGAAGAAATCTAAAATGCAGGTTGAACACATTTTACTTAAGAGTCTCAGCTCCATGTGTGGGCTGTGGTGTTCAATTTTATACAATGCCAAATATTTTTCAAATGCATTCAAAGCAACTGCAGTTCATGGTATGTTCATTTGTGAATATACAGTCCATTCAGAAAGTATTCAGACCCTTTCTGAGCTCTGCAGGCAGTTCCTTCAACCTAATGGCTTAGTTTTTTCTCTGACATACATTGTCAGCTGTGAGACCTTAAAATAGACGGGTGTGTGCCTTTCCAAATCATGTCCAATCAATTGAGTTTAATTTGAAACAAGGTGGAGAAACGTCTCAAAGGGGATCAAGAGAAATTAGAGGTAACTGAGCTAAATTTCAAGTGTCATAGCAAAGGGTCTGAATATCTTAAGTCAGTGTCATATTTCAGTGTTTCTTTTTAAATAAATAAGCAAGAATTCAATTTCTGCTTTGTCATTATGTATTGAGTGTAAATTGATGAGGGGAAAGTATATTTAAAGTCTGCAACATGGGGGAAAAATAGAAGGGTTATGAATGCACCGTATCTGGAGTAAATGTAGTATAGATGGGCGACTGAAATGAAGTTTGCAGTGAGATCAAATTAAACCAAAAACAACAGCCACCACAACCCCAGTTTTTGTTGCTGTGCAGACGCTTAGCCTCCTTAATGTTTAATTAGCTTTAAATTTATGTTTGTATTTAAATTATACATATTTATATATTGCACTATTTAAATCATTCACATTTTTAATCAAAAATAAGGTTCGTTATGAGGTCCTGAAGTGTTTTAAAGGTGAAAAGAATTGATACACTGGAATATCACAGCACATGATATATGGGTTGTACTTGTATTTTTATTTTGAAACACGACGTAATTTTTTGTTACTGATTTTGTGAAGCTTGAGAAAGGATTTATGTTATATAACAGTAGAGAATAATTAAATAATGCCCTCATTTCTTATTTTTTTTGTGGCCACAGAAACAACCGAAACGTGCAAAAATGTTGATCTACATTGATCTTTTATTACATCATGCATATACAAACTAATTCACAAATGTTTCGGTGGTATCAAATGTATTGAAGCTACAGGTACATCTCAAAATATTACAATATCGTGAAAAAGTTTAAGATTTTTTGTCAATCATTTCAGAAAATGAAACTTGTATATTATATCGATTCATTACACATAGAGTGAAACATTTCATGCAAAAGGAGGCCCAACCAAGTATTGAGTGTATAGAAATGAACATACTTTTCAGATGCCTGACATTTGTGTTTAAAATATCCTTTTTTTAAATTGATCTTATGTAATATTCTAATTTTCTGAGACACTGAGTTTTGGGTTTTCATTATCTGTAAGCCATAATCATCAAAATTAAAAGCAATACAGGCTTGAAATATTTCACTCTGTGTAATCTATCTATATAATGTTTGAGTTTCACTTTCTGAAATAATTGACAAAAAATATTGAACTTTTTCCATGATATTCTAATTTTTTGACATGTATTTTTATGACCTGTATGTTTTCTACATGTCCTCAGGTGTTTTGTATCTGACTGATGGGAATATTCCCTCCATCTTCACTTTTTTTCTTTTTTTTATTGAAGGTTCAGCTGCTGGTTTGACGGAGGAAAAGGAGTGCTATGGCGGTACCTTGACTTTGCCGTTTGATTACATACCAGTTCTTTTCAAAGGACAAATGTACTTCACTCCGAGTAGTGGGGGACCCAGGAAGCTAATCATGGATAACGGGGAGGTGAGCAGTTTTTGTGCTATAATTTATACTGATATACTGAAAGTCAGTAGTTTTAAATGACCAGAATATGCTCTCTGTCCTCAGTAAATTTATTTTTTATTTTCCTCTGATTCAGGCAAAGGACCCACGGCTCATAGTGTCTATGACTGCAGTTCAATTCAGAGATTTGAGAGATGAGGGAACTTTTTCCATCTCAACTGATAATCGCACACTGCTGGATATCATCAGACTGAACATTTTAGGTGAGATTACACTATGATGTAGAGTTAAAGGCTCTGATCTATACTAGATCTGAAATAGCTATTTTTGTTGAGGCATGGGCAATAAATCAACCCTATTTTTGTATGTTTTTTTTTTAGACTGTTCTGACAAGATTACAAAGTATTACGGGGATACTTACTTCGGCTCTCCCCCTAGTGGCGCTGAACTCCTGGAGTTCACTCGCCTTCATAGTAAGGACCAGCCAAAGGTCCTCTGGAATCGTACCGACCCTCAGACCAATAGTGGAGGCAGAGTGCGGGTGACACGTAATGGGAGATCATGGCAGATTAATGACCTCACTCAGGCAGACATCGGCCACTACAGCTTCAGAGCAAAAGACAACTCTTGGCTGCAAACGACTTTTCTCAAAGTAGAAGGTGAGATAATGATTGAAGCTGTGTGGTTGTTTTTAGACTGCTGTGTCTCTGACTACATGTTCTTATATAGTCTTTATCACACACAGAGCACGTTTCAAACCATATTGCCAAGGTGGACAAGTCATTCCTCGTTGACATGAAACCTGCTTTAAGAGGTGAGCTGTGGACTGTGAGTTTTACACCTAAGGGTGAGTTGTCTTCCATACCATTGGTCAGAGAACGCAGGCTGGTCAACAAATGGAATTTTCAATGGAGAATTCAGCTCTTAGGTCTCGGCATTGACATTGATCCTGTGAAACACGGAGACTCTGGCACCTTTGAGTACAGAGACCAGCAAGGCAACCTGTTCCAGACTGTAACAATAGATGTAAAGGATGGTGAGCAACTGCACATTATTTTGGAATAATAAATGAAAAAACTGTTGCTGACAATACAGTTAACATAACCTCCCTCCCCTTTTCGTCTCCTTGTACAGAAGAGATTTCTACAGCTGGTATTTTTGCTATTGTTGCTGCGGCTGTCTTTGCGGTGGTTTTCATCGGTTTAATCGTAAAAAAGTGCTGTTGTAAAAAGAGCTCTTCTAAAAGGGACGCGTCCACACCTCCTGTGTTTTACCATGTAAGTACTTACTCAAATGGGCATTCAGACCAGCTGTTTATAATCTGTGTTGTTACTTTTACTTAAATATCCTCCTTTTTAATTGCAGAGTTCGACTCAACCTGCAGGCCCGAGTTACTCTGCTGCACCTGCTCCACATCACTCTTATCAGCCAACAAACTCCTTTGTTCCTACAGAACCGACAACTACCTCCCTCGAGCCATCGGTAGGTGTTACACTGAGGTTTCAAACTGTGAGGCAAAGATACTGTGTGAGGTAAAAGGCAGGTGCATGGTGGCTGCTGTGAATACAAGAAGTTAGTTATTGTGGTTTGACTCTTTGATTTGTTCTATGTCCATCTAGGATGTCCATATGTATTTGAAACAATGTTTGCTTGCTGTAATCATTCTTCCTGTTCATACTGGCCCTGAGAGCGGATCTATTCTTGATGTGCTTCAAATCTAGCTGATGGGGGGACAAAATCCAGTTTCCAAAATGTATATGAAGTCCACATGAGTCTGTAGCAGTCTGAGTTAATGAAGTTGGTCTCCTCCAGAGTTACCGCCTTTTCTTTTCTCTTTCCTTCTTATGATTCTCTGGACAGAGATGTGGCAGGGATAGTAATACAAGGAAGCATATTTAATCAGAAAAGATTCCTAAATGACACTGCTCTCAGCAAGGTCACCAGGTCATGACTTCTGTAAAAGAGACATTGCTATTCAGCTTCTCAAATCTATTGTATTATAAGTTTCATATAGTCGTATTATATTTGAGAGAAGGCAGACATCATTATGGCTGATATCTACAATGCTTGAAACTCGCACCCACAATTGTAAGAAAAAGCATGTGAACCCTTTGAAATGACCTAGTTTTCTAATAATAATAATAATACATTTTATTTGGAGGCACCTTTCTTGGCACTCAAGGACACCGTATAAAAAGATAGAAAAGATTCAGCAATAAAATACAATAAAATACACAGAATTAATAACAATACAATACAAAAGATAGATTTCTACATTAATTGTTCATGAAATGTGATCTGATCTGCATCTAAGTCCCAAGTAAAACAAACACAACGTGGTTAACACAATACAACACACACAATTATAATATTTCATGTTTTTATTGAATATCTCCTTGAAACATTGATAATGCTGGTAGAAAAAGTAAATGAACCCTTTGGCTAATGACTCCATTAAGAGCTAATTGGAGTCAGGAATTAGCAAACTTGGAGTCTTAACAATGAAATGAAATTTGAGTGAGGTGTAGAGATACTTTGACTTGTAAAAAACACTCAAACTTTTTTAATTTGCCATTCATAAGAACCATCTGCTCATGTGAACCCTGCTTTGCAAAAAAAGAGATCTCCGAAAACCTGCGATCGAGAATTGTTGGTTTGCATCAGACTGGAAGGGTTACAAGGTAATGCCAAAGACTGAAGGTATTCACCAGTCCACAGTTAGACAAAAGGTCCACAAATAGAGATGATTTAGTGCTGTGGCTACTCTCCCTAGCAGTAGGGATGCCCAGCCCAGTTAATTCCAAAGGCTCAATGCAGAAAGCTCAGTGAGGTAAAAAAGAACTCCTGGTTAACAAGTAAAGACTTGAAGTAATTATTATAACTGGATAACTTCTCTAGACAAGACAAGCCAGGCATGGCATCCATGGCAGGACAGCACAGAGGAAGCTGCTGCTTTTAAAAGAAATATCACTGCATGCCTGAAGTTTGCCAAAGGGCACCTTGACACTCCACAACACTACTGGGAAAATGTTTTATGGACTGATGAAACTCAGGCTGAATTGTTCATGAAGAACATGTAGCATGACTTATTGTGTAAAAAAAAAAAAAAAAAAAGCACTGCATACCAACATGGGAACATCATGGATGTGTTCAATAAAAACATGACGTATTATAACTGTTTGTGGTATTAGGTTAAGCACGTTGTGTTTGTCTTTACTTGGGACGTAGTTGCAGATCAGATCACAATTTATGACAAATGAATGCAGAAAACTATTCAAAGGGTTCACTTACTTTTTCTTGCAACTGTAAATAATCTGGATTGATTAATTAGCATTACAGGAAAGAATCCTGAACAGAAACACACATTTGCCTTTTTAACCTTCTCTTCTCTCTCCAGGTTGCAGCTGTTGGAGCGCAGACGACCGATCCAGCTCCTACACTCGGCTCTGATTGTCTCTCCTCGGATCCTGGGCCACATTTTGAGGTGAAGGGACTGAGATCTCCCTCTGCTCCCCCCCTCAATTCAGACTCAACTCTCAGTGACGTTTATACGTCAGATAAACTCAACTTTCTGTAAGGAGTTCACTGAAAATTTCAGCGATGCAGAGTTGAATTTAGCATTGTACTTTAACAGGGATGCAGCCTTTCATTCCTCGCTTGTGTGAGATATGTAAGTAATAAGTTAGGTTCCTTAGTAATAGGTTGTGAAGTATGGAATATAAATTTGTAGGGCATAAACTCAGGTTATATATGGAATCCATAATGCACTTTTTCTTGCTGCCAAGAATAATCAAAGGTGCTATTACCTATCAGTGTCTTTGATGTGTTTGTTAAGCATTTTAAGAATTTATATATGTTACCTTTTTCTTACAAAGCATGAAAGAAAGAAAAAAAAAAAGTCCAGCACCTGAAACCGGAAACACCGGAAACTATTCTCTCTCTCACTCTCTGGCTGCGTCTCGTGTTGTCTATTTCGCATCCCTACTCCCCTCACTTGTGCCGTTCACTTGCGTCTTAGTCCCGCCCACCGGGGCTGCATGGAGAGACGCAGGGAAACGAAGCAAGGAGAGAGGATAGAGGAGACATCAAATAAGAGACATGGGATGCACCCTCTGTCCGTATATTTAGCTTGTGTTTAAGCTGGAGTTTTTCCATAAGCTCTTATTGCCTTTAAAAACTGCTTTGATCAGTGTGGTGTAGTGGAGGGTATGTGCTAGTTAATGGTGGAAAACCTTTTTTTGGTGGTTTACAATAAGCCATTTAAATATATATAGACATACCCACTTCCTTCTTGGTAACCTGCCCATCTACCTCATGTTACAACCTACCTCATCTACTAACAGTATACTGCTCTATAAAGCCTAACTGCAGTATGCAAAGGGCGAAAACGAGAAAAACTGCTTTAAAGTTTTTAGGTAAGTGATATGACACTTTTTTACATGTATTGCTGATGTATTTTTTATGCTAAAAATAATTTTGTGCATTGCTGTAAAAAGTTCCAATAGTAATGCAGAGTGCGGTAACTACAATGTTGTCTTCTTTCAGCTTTTATATTTTGTTGTCAGTGAATAAACATTTTCAAATTGATTTTGTTATAAGTGTATTTAAAAGTGTTTAGCAACTCTATTCAAAGATTTTGTGTATTTTAGACTTAATACTATAAGGTAATGTTATATTTTAGTCTTAATATAATTATATCTTACTTTTTTTACTTCATCACTATCTAGATAATAATTTCCCTATCAAATAAATTTAGAATGTCTATTATTCTTGTCTTCACTATTCAACACAATGAAGAAATACAAGGCTACACTGTAGTAGACTTTTTCCAAAGCAGACCGTGGTAAGTGCAATTACCTTTAAAATTGATATCTAAGTCTGACAAACTTAAAAGATCCTGATTAATTATTTTCTGCCCATCTAACATGTTAAAAGTACTCCTGCAGATACAAACTTTATTATTTATTATAGACTTGCCATCTATTTAGAAAATAATGATGCAAACTAATCTGTAGTGCACTTTGTGTGTTTCTGTTAGTGCTGTCTAATCATATAGATGTTTCTGTGTGGGTAATATAATCAATAATCAAAGTATATATTTTTAAAAAATCACTTTAGTGTTTTTTTCAAAGACTATATACATTACATCTATTGCACCACATCATTTTAACTAAAGCTGCACACATTCACAGGAGGAAAAAACATTTTTTTCTTCATATTGCAGTCATGTCGAACATGCTGAACATTACAAACACCTTATAAAACTTTTTGCTATAAATCTATGCCAGACGGATGTCACATCATTGTTTCAGTTAATCTGTATGGCTGTTCAAATAAATCTAACACTTTTAAAGCAATCACAAGTGGAGGCGCTGTTCTGTTCTGTTCTGTTCTGCAACACAGAGCTCACAACTGCTCATTAATCACACGGTAAAATGTCTGCAGCTAAGTTAGATTCACATTACATTATGCCCAAATGCTGCACATACTAATATTAATGCAGGTAACACAGGAAGTGATCAGACATGTTGGTGGCATAAAAGTTAAAGGTTAACAGTAAGTGCAACAGTCAGTATAAGATCAAAATATTAATTGACAGGCTAAATATGATTTGGTGAAACTTGGTTAGATTTCTTGTAGGTTAGGGTATTGTGGAACATAAGGAAAATGTACTTTTAATTCATCTTATTTTTAGTTTAAATATTTTTACCAGTGTTAACTATGATAACTGTGCAGTGTGTGTGTTAATATACATTTAGATGAGGTGATACAACATCATGGAGTTAGTGACCACATTGATAGATCAGTATCAGTATGTCAGACCATTCGCTTTGAGGCTTTCATTCAAATAATGTGTGTCTACTGCTGCTACACACATACAGTAAGGACACATTGCCTCACTATAGAGAATAGTGGTTACTATGTTCCTTTATAAGTGCATGTAAATAAAAGTGTCACATGAGACAACAGGAATCACAATAAGCAAAGCAAATAAAAGTGGTTCAGTGATGCATTTCTTACTGCAGTTACACATACTGTGGAGTAAAGCTCAGTGGATATAGGTAACTAAAAAGCTGTGGCAGGGCTGTATAGGGCTTACCACTCCTTCTGGTATAACATATACATTATATACTATCCAGAGTCATGGTGTTTCTTTCACAGTAGGTGGGATGCAGGAAAACCACTGTATTGTAGAATAATCCTTCAAAATGTTGAGATCAGTTTGATGTTGTTGCATCACTCTGTGGTGCTGCTGCTGCTGCTGGTGGTGGTGCTGGTGCTGCTGCTGGTGCTGCTGGTGGTGGTGCTGGTGCTGCTGCTGGTGCTGCTGCTGGTGGTGCTGGGATGCACTGGAGAATAAACTGTCGAATATACAGACGGGGTACAGGTTAGGTTTTTGGTATCAGAATTAATAAAAATTATTTGCTTTTTCAGGCAAGTAGATGGTGCTGAGTTGAGCTTCATAGCTTTGTTTACAAGTTGACTTGTTCAAAATACCTGTACAGTAGTTCACACATGTGCTACTACTTTACCTGAGTGTTCGTGGATTTCAGAGCTAAGCGTGACACAACACACAAGAAGATGAGGAGTCCTGACACACACAGAGAGGAGCTGAACAAAATGGATTCAACACCTAGAACCAGGTCCTAAAGCAAGAAAAAGAGAAAGTAGTTAATATCCAGTGAAAAGGCAGTTGGACAGCCTGGTCAAAAGAGCTGGTTCTGTGGTTGGAGCCAGGTTGGAACGAGAGACATCAGGCTGTCTCATTCTTACAGAGATTCTACCAGATTAACTGAATTTCCCCTCGGGCATAAATAAAGGCATTTTGATTTGATTTGATTTCTCCTAAAACACAATACATGTTGCAACTCACCACTCTGGCGTTCTCATCCTCCCTGAATCTGCTTCGGTGATTCTCGTAGCTAAAATGACCCAAGAGGTATATCCTGTAGCCAACAGAGATCACGATCCCTAAAAGTGAAACCACATACATGGCCAAACACACAGTCACCTGGGAAAGATAAGTTCGACAAGATTAGGTGAGTTAACGAGAGAGAGAGAAAGTGAAACTGAGGGGGACAAATAACATTTAAACTTCAAATTCATTAAATCACAATAAACTTACCATCCTCTTGGATGGATGAATCTCAGTGTAGATAGACAGGATTCCACACACAAGAAACTTAAACAACAAAAGAAGAAGAATTCACCCAAAGTATATTTCATGTTTATCATCATGGCAGCTGGAGAAGTAACCAAAGCTTTTCTGCATCATCTGTATTCCCTCACAGGTTGATGGCATTAAAAGAAAACATCCATAAGCAAAGAGAAGTTTGTTTGAAGTTTGTTTAGTGCTTGAGCCTCACTAACTGAACTTGACTTATCGGAATACAATAGTTTGAGATTTGCTTTTTTCCCTTTTTTGAGTTAGATGAGAAGATCGATACCACTCTTTTATTAGAGTGATATCAATCTTCTTTTTCGTTTTTTAAATTGAGGCTTTAAAAAGCCAATCTGATACTGTACATTGTAATTCTGAAGATAAGTGTATACATGGTTAACTGAGCTGGCCTACCAAGGACCTCCCCTGGCTTTCACCTGCAAACTCGAATAGACACAAAGGGGTTATAAAGACATCAAAACAACAACAAAGAGATGGAAAACAGCTGTAAAGAGACACAAAGAAACCACAAAGACACACATAACGACTATAAAGGGGTGCAAAACAACCACAACAAGACTCAAAATCACTACATGACTACAAAGAGACACAAAGCGACAACAAAGAAACTTAAAGTTACTCCAAAGACACACAATGCAACTACAAAGAGACACGAAGCGACTACAGACACAAAAATATATATATAAAATGAGTAAAACCAGACAAAAAAATAACTAAAAGACCAATACAATTATAAGAGTGCATGTGCCAAATGTTATGTACCAGAGCTCCCTGCCAGAAGGGGATGAAGAGGACACAAGAAGTGATCCACTCTTCTTGTTTCAGATTGAATCCCATCAGGATCTCTGCACAGCCGAACATCACGATGGCAATCTGGGAAGGCGAGAGGAAGGATGGATCAGTGCACCTACAGTGAGTAACAGTTTGCAGCTGATCTTTGGGTACACATGTCAGTTCATGTTACTGTCATTACTGTGGCCCTGGATTGTTTGATGTGTTACCCCAAGACTTCTGGGCTCATTTCGGGTGAAGCGATACAGGGGCTTGGTGGAACTCAGCAGCTTCTGCTCTGCCACCTGACTCCCAGTTCCTGTTGTCCTCTCTCTAGCTGTTGACTCACTTCCCTCCATTGCAACACTGTGCTTGGCTGTGGTAGAGGAGACGAAGAGTTAATCAAACCACATGTTTATTGCCCACTACTAAGCAGATATAAAGAGGCAGAATAAGTTTAGACATATGCAGCATGCAAGATTGTAAAAGCAGTCTCAAGGGATGGAGGGTGATGTACAAAAACATGCAGAGACCTACCTTATTTTAGTTTCTCATGCAGAGGAGCAGTGTGGATTATAACGGGTAGGGAGTGTTGTGGACTGAGACAGGAAATGGCGGAACTTGAGACTTTTTGTTTTTTTAAATTAAGGGGAGGAGCTGAACACTTAGCAAGTCACAGGCTATGGCTGTTTCTCACTACAATGCCTTCTCAGTCGCCAAGTTCAAATCCCACTGAGATCAGAGTGGAAATCCAGGGACGGGAGACAACAATGTTACATTTTAATATGAAACAGCAGAACGCTTTGTTTGCGGATAAAGAATATTTTAAATGTCAACATGTTTCGTTTCTAAAAGGTACTAAACACGGGCAAACATTGTAAAATGCATTAAAACTTTTTAGAATTGTGTGTTTCACATTGCACCCAGGACAAATATTTGTCAAATTTTATTACATATTCAACTCCCTGAACTCCAAAAGCGGCGGGATTAAAAAGCATGTTTTCTTTCTTTGCCCAAAATAAACCGTTCAATATAAAGAAACCGACATTATCGTCTGAGTTTTAACTTTACGACGGTCATTGAATGGATCATGTGTCAGAAAAAGTTAAGAAATAAGCTTAAATTGTGATATTTCTTCGAAATCAATGTATTCTACATTACTCATTTAAAATATAGCTTTAACATCAACCAGATTCTGATGTAACCATTAAAGTTACTGGGAAGCCATTAATGTTTTGCTCTGACATTTTTTTTTTTGCAGAAGAGCGGTCACGTGACAAATATTTACTGAAAATCGGAAATAACTGCAGACTGTTTACACAGAGCAGGTTGGAAAATATGGTTCGGAAGTAGATTTTGTAAAAATGCACATAGTTCAAGATGTAAACTATGTGGAGATCCCAATATGTGGAATTCATGACACAAAAAAATAGAAATTCAACTGGCCTGTTTTTCTTTTGTATATAATTTACTCAAGATATTCTGCACAGAAAGACGCCCTGAAACATGATAAAAGCAGAAGTTATTAAATAGGAAGGGTTATGATAAATAGAATAACAAAATGATCACATTAAATCAAAACAGTGATAGGACGTTATAAATAACTTTGAAGGTGATCTTTACATGTTATATAGTCAGTGGTAGAACAGGACTTGATGTTGGAAGAATGCTGTTTCAGAGTCTGGGAGCAGCAGCAGAAAAAGCTTGGTCTCTACTGGCTTGAATTAAATGTGAGTTTGATGAATATAAATATGTGACAAGTAGATTTTAACTATTTATGTTTATATTCTTCAGTCCTCGGATTAACAATTTTCAGTTTTTGCAGTCGGATGTGGCCTGAAGTAGGGCTGAAGTTAATATATCATTAGAATGAATGTATTATAAATTATCAAAAACATTTGCCGTTTATTTTTCTGTTGACTGTTGATAGACAAGAATCACCTTAGCTCCAGACAGAAGTTTTTTTTTCTCTTAAATGCAAAAAGCACTGAAAATACCTGCAGTATTGATCAGAGTAATATTTATTAGGTTTGAAGGCAGTCATTGTAGCAGCTTTTGAACTGCTGAATAGATCCTTATTCATTCAGTCAGTAAACTAAAGCAAATAAATAATGTTATCCAGAGAATATCTAACTATCAAAAATAGTCTTGGATCTGTGATAGTTGATATTTCTTTATTCATAATTTATTTTATGACAATGCATTATTGGCACAAAATACATGATACTTCTAAAATCCTTCTAAGATAGATGTGTTTTTGCATCACCCTCATTCTAGATATGTACAGTCTGTCTTATAAAACCATCCTCTTAACAGACAGTATGTTCCAGTTTAAGATGAGTGTTTGTCTGGTATTAAAAAAATAATAATTCATCTTTATATACATTAAATACCATGCACAACAATACTGAATATGGTAAAAAATCTAAATATCAGTAGATCATACTCAAAGTTATTAAAACTTTCTTTAAATATAACATTGTTTGAAAATTGATAAAAATGTTGAGCAGTCAACAAGCCGTCCGGTACTCTGAGGTGTGTCCTCATGGTGCCAGGGACACTCTACCACCTAGGTGTGAATTTGGTGCCTCAGGAACATGGCAGGCTGGTCTCCACCTGCAGCACAACAGATTATATCAGTCAGTTTAAAAACATCTGAAATAGTATGTACTCAAACAGAAAAGCAAACTGCACCGAAGTCTTTACCGAGCAATAGTTTGAGTAGGACGGCAGGTGATGCTCCAGGAGATATGTTGCTCTCTGTCTAATCTCTCCTTCACTGTTGTACTGAATGGCTTCTAACAGCGAGAGCCCGCCCTGCCTCACAAACTCCTCTGCCACCTAAAGAGAAGGAAAAAGTAAAATCTGTTACAGATACAGCAGCTTGGTATATCTAGTTTGGTTCTCCCTACTTAGCAGCATCATAGTTTTTACCTGTGGACCGCTAACAACCAGCATAAACAGGACGTCCATACTCAGAGTAACCATCTCTTGCTCGGCCATTTTAAGTGTGGCACAGAGAGCAGACAGCAATCCACCATGGGCCAGCTGGACACAGAAGTCCTTTTTCTTGTGGGCAATGTTTGCAAGAACCCTCAGGATCTGACAACAATACAACAAGAAGCACAGACAAGTCAGATAGAGTGTAGGAATGAAGGATTAAAAGAAAAAAGAACCCTTTACATTGTCCCAAAGATAAAAAACAGACATACGGTTCATTATCATTTGCTACATTCGAAAGCAGTGATATCAAAGTTCAGCTTGCACCGACCATGGTATTGATGCCTTGAGAAAAAGGGAGTAGCTGGATCAGTCCAGGGACCAAGTTGAGAGTCAGCAGAGCAGAGCAGAAAGCACTGGAGTGAGCTTTAACAGTGAGACGGAGACAAACATCATTATCCACACAAACTCCTCATAATTCAGTCAATCCTCAGATGTTTATTCTAAATTTATAGTACCAAAGGAAAAGCCATAATTTCAAATGTCAATGACAGAACATCCACTCAAAAACAAGTTTTCATAAACAGTAAAATTATCATAAATCTGGCACCAGAAGAATGTTAGTATGTTTTATAAAGCATTTTATTGTGTTGCATATTTGAACAAACACCTATTCAGTTTTGTTCAACAGGTGATGCACAGGTGCAAAATGACCCGTTGCACAAATAGAATACAGACTTAATATTCAATAATGATCAAAGTATGATTATTTGTCTGCTTAAAGCCTTAATAATGTCGGCTGATGTGAGCTATCCCTTAACCCCCAGGTCCCTGTCGCTAACGGAAACAAAGAAGAAGGAATGGAGCTGGTGAGGAATACTGAGCCAGAATACATAACAAAAAAATCCCAAATTACACAATTTTAAGTAGGGATGCATGATATATTTCGGGCTGATATATTATCCATAGATATTGGGAGAAGCAGGTAATTATTGGTTCATGGTATTGGCTAAAAAAACTCTAAATACATCCTAAATTTAAGGAGCAAAATCAGAGCAGCGGTATGTGTTTGAGGCTCAGCAGAGAACATTACTGTAACAGACTCATCAAACCTGTGAGGTTGTTGAGAACCCAGGCACTCTCTCTCGCCAACGCTGGCTGAGTCGGCAGGTAGACCTGAAGAAGTGCACACAGAGCGACCACGATACGAACGTCACCCACTAGAGCGCTCAGGTCTTCCACTGGACAGGAGGACAGGAGGTTTCCCACACATCTCAGCAGAGGACAGATAAACTAGAGCAAAAACACATTGAATATAAATGTCAGTTAAAATACCATACTGGTTAGTATGTGTACTTCATCCCACCAATTACAAATGGTGTTTCCATTAAGGTTACATGATTTGTAAAATTGGACAATTGTGGCTGATTTTCCTAAACATGGTTATTTATTTATTTTTTAATGTGTTCGGATTTTATAGTCATGTGATTTTGATGCTTTTCAGCAGCCGACTGCAATCTCTGATGTCGAGGCTTTCTTGAATGCACCAACGATAATGGCATGCAACTGCTTTTAAAAGTTAAAAAAATGTTTACTGTGATGGATAACCTGTCTCAAGGTTTCAAATCTCTGCAATTAGTTTTCATTTCATGCTGACATGAACTAAAACCAGTAAGAACTTAAGGATTTCATCTTTACTCATCAGCTGTGCTGGTACATGAGACAGTAAAGAAAGAGCAGAACAAACAAACAAAAGCAAGAGAATTAAAAACCATCAAATACAACGTTAAACTGTATTTAATCCATTCATTTCCTCACCAGCTCCATTCCTTCTTCTTTGTTTCCTTCAGTCACAGCACCACCTAGTGACACTAACAGGGAACTGCACTGTAACAGAGCCCCCTGAGCCAACAGCACTCTGTTGTCCTTCATGCTGTGGATTGAAATAAACGCAGAGAATGTTTATGGCACCATTATGTATATTGACAACTGAGTAAATGTCAGTGTTGATAATTATTTCACCTGCATGTGAGGTAGTGCAGACACCATGCACACTCAATAGCCGGTGCCAGGCCAAACTTTGGGTCAGGAGTCAGGACTGATAACAAGTGTGAGGGTAAGCTGGAGGCCAGGACCATCCTGCAGACACAGAGGAAGAATATCATACATCAGTGTGTGATGCGATCAGTGCCTCACAAGGTAAATCATTTAAACAATTTCTGTAGAAAATGGAGGGATGAACTGGTGTCATTACGGGATTATTTTCTCTGCTGCATCTTTTGCTTGGAGAAGCTGAGAGAGGGTGAATCCTACAGCTTCCACCACTGCAAGGTTATGTCTCTGGTTCTGGACACAAACACAGAAATATTAAGAGACACATGCCAATCTTACTACATTTAATCCTGTGTGGCACCAAGAGCTACGACAGAAATAGGTTAAATATGAATTACAGACATCATAACAAAGCACATTAGTGTGACTACGGTGTCGTTGCAATGTTGAAGGTTAATGAATCTTGTGAGTTTACCTCTATACAGCTGGCCAGAGCTGGTATGATTCCCTGGGCCAGCAGCTTCTCTTTTACAACTTCGCTGTCTGGGCATAAATTGCCAAGCGTGTAGAGACACAGCTCCTGTGTACACATGAACACACATGGAAAGTCAAAAATCTCCTGCATAATAAGGTGACATGCCTGGTCCTGGAGTGGGTACTCACAGTGAACTTGGTGCTCTGGCCAGACAGGAAGGTGAGCAGGTACGGGGTGGCGGGCAAACAGGCTGGTGCCACGTTGGTGTGGGTAGAGTGAGACAGCTCATGAAGGCACCGGACAGCCTGCAGACGACACGTGGCATCAGAGCCAGTGAGGAGACCAACCAGGAGCTGTATAGTGTTCTCCTGCCTACAGGAGGACAGGGTTACACACAGACATGACACACAAGAAACAGACACAAATGTCCAGAACATCTTTTGATGTGATGACAAATGTTACATACTTGATGAAGTTGAGCTGTGCCGATGGGTCGCGGAGAGTTTTACTCAAGACTTTCAGGTGGACGCCCCTCTCCGGCCCGCTGTGATGAAGTTTGTGGATCAAACTGACCACGTCCTGAGGAAATGAACAGGTTCAGATGGAAGGTTTCTTATTCGACCTCCCAAAACATTATCTATCTGAACGTCTATCTCACCGTTTCTTCGGAGTTCGTGTCCATGGTGACCTCTGGCTGGTCCTCATCGTCAATCAGCAGGAGTCTCTTGCTCACAAGCTGTCTGTCTCTGCGGGCTTGTCTCAGGGCTGCAGCATTTTTATATAGACAAATATCATGTCACCTTCAGTCATCTGTGAGTACCTTGTACTTGACTGTTCAAAGTCAAGATGCAATACAAGCCATCAATCTGTCAGATTCAGAGACAAAGCGGCCCTGTGCTGTGAATGAGTGAGACTTTGACTGTAAGGACGTCACAGCAGCTGGAGGAATTACCTTTATAGTTTTACATCTTGGCTCAACATAGTGCTTGGTGATATGACAAAAATCTTTTTTGATATAGGTAATTTCTGTTATTCAATAAGTAAAATGTCTATATGAAATAGCATGGTAATGCTTACTTTTCTCCTGTGTGGATTAAACTTAATATTTAAGTCTCAAAAGACTTGAGTGCAAACTGAACAGAGCTTCAAATTATAGAGACTAAATAAATATATACACATTTGAGTTTGTATGTGCTTATTATGAATTTAGACGTGTTATTTTGTGTCATGGTATCTCGATTTCATCACGATATAATATTTCATTGAAGACCATAAATCATGATATTGAATTATCACCTTGCCCTAGACATCAGTGGATTTTTCTCCTCCATGTATTGTGTTGACTTCTTGTCCTAAAAACATACTGTATAAAATAAAAGCTGTCAAATTACGTCATAAACTTGCACTCGCTCATAAGTATTAGTTAGTCCAGTGCCCATATAAAGAGATTTGCAATTATTAAAAGTTACCAATTGTCATACCCAAAGTGTTAACTCTATGGAGTCTTGGGCTATTTTGTCCATTTTTGAATCCTTTCCCACCCTGCCTGTATACAGCACTTAAAAAATGTTTAAATGCCATGTTGGTATTTTTTTTCAGCACAACCTCACACTATATGACTTAATAATAATTTATTTTTTATTCTGACTTACTGGATCAACATTTTGAACAAAAAACAAACATAAATGTGATCTTGTGTTTGTGTGTGATCCTGTCATCCAACTCTGTTTTCTATTCTAGTGTGACTGTATTTCATTTGTGTGTTGTGTGTTTAGCGTAACAATTTTGGTCATTTTATGTATTTTTTAGTTATTTTGTGTCAGTTTTTGGTCATTTTGTGTCTTTTTTCAGTCATTTTGTGTATTTTTTTTTTAAATGTCATTTTGTGCTTAGGCGCTTTTGGTGACTCCAGAGGGTTAACGCTACATGACACATGGCCCATATCTTAGCACTTAACTAAGATATTAAGTCTATAACTAAGTCTCTAGTTGACAGAGTGCATGTTTACTGACTCACATCTCTATTTAACCTCTATACGGGAACCCTTTTGAGAGAAACTGAACAAACAAGACCTGTTTAGGTTGTGGTCTAGGTTATCTAACGTTCACACTACGAAACAGCTACTTCTAGGTTAACTTTCCATTGCTAACACACACATTAAGTCTCTTTTCTGTGTGATGGTTTATCTGTTACTTCAAATGCCGTCTTTTCCCCTAATATATCGTTATTTTGCCTTTTTAATTAACAGAAACGTTAGAAAATAAATACTTTTCCCACTTACCTTTCTCTTGCTCTCGCCTCTTTGTCTTGATCTCCTCTAAACTGTCGCCTTGTCGACCAGCTTTGTGGCGAACTTTGTTTAACCTCCACATTGTTTATTTTCGGGTCAACAACATGCAGTTAAAACATTAATATGTTTTAGTTTGTTGTTCATTTCTTGATGGAAGCTGTTCAGTTTGTGGCCACCAAACAGAAATTTAAGTTCTTCTTCTTTGGTGTCTTTTAACGGACCTGTCATCCGCTGCAGCGCCATCTAGCGGCCACTCCTGGCAGAAACAGGTACTGCACACTCCGGTGATTATATTGAGTGGTACAATGCTTCATTAATCTTCTGTCTGATCACAATGACGGACTTAAAGTACTTCAGGTAGGCACACAGCATTTAAAAAAACTATGAAGTTTAATTTGTATTAAAAGGATAATTTACAATGGATGTATGAAAGCTTTATCAAACATTTAAAATTTTTGTTTAAAAAAAGTTGCTATTAACAATGCATTTAACCCAATAACAAAGTAGGCTGTTGAAAAACTTTTCTATGTATTTTTGAATAAATATACAACTTTGCGATTCTATTTTTTCTCCCCAAGAGCTGAGTTAGTAAGCTGGTCATTTTTTCTAGATCTTTTTCTTTTTGGGGGGCAATTTTTTTTAAAATTTATTGGACAGATAAAGAGTGTAGTGGCAGTAGAACCAAGGTGGTTGTTGTTATGTGGCATGCAGAGTAACCATTCAGCTACCAAAAAGATTTAGGACTTTGACGGGAAAACTTCCAGTGACTGAAAGATAATGTGCTTCGGAGAAACAGTTTCCTTTTAAATCGATGCATTTCAATCAAAGAAATATCAAGGCAGGGATCATCCATTACATGAAACAATCAGTTATAAATCTCTTTTACATATTCATGCCATTAAAATGGCAATATCAGATGAAACATGAAGTAAACATGAACCACTGTAGCATAGTATGCCACACTGTGTGACACATAAAACAAACAAGAGTAAAAAAAAATTAAAAAAAAAAAGGAAAATAATTCTCTCTTGTGATCCCTCCATTAAAATATAATTATAAAGAAGATGGACAGGACGTTTCGCCTTCATCCTTTAGTCTGCAGAAACGAAGACTCAAACTTCTTCATGACTCTGTGCTCTTGGAAGATTTCTTTTTCTGTGAAGAAAAAAAGGTTGAATTCAAAAAGATCTGAGCAACTGATGAATTATGTATTATTGCTCAAACTAATAACTTGTAATTCAGCTTTGTCAATAATTGGTGAAGAGTACAGTACTGTGTTACCTTTTTGTGTGGGGTGTCAGTGGCAGGTATTTGGAGGGTTTGTGTTTCTGCAGCATCTTCAACAAAGACTGCAGGAGTTTCTGGGAGCTCAGCTGTTTTCAACTTGCTTTTCTCTGACAGATTCACAAGTAGAAACATGAATACAAATTTGCAACAACAACAAAAAAAAAAAAGCAAAAGTGCAACTTATGCCAAGTTCACACTACATGTCTGCAGCCATGATATTCTACTCGTTGGCAGATTTTGGAGCTTTCTCAACAAGTCCTCGAGATTAGAGGCAAATCAGCACTCGAGTGCCAACACTGTCTCTTGAAAAATAACATTCCTTTTCTATGGGAAATGTTTTTTCTCCAAGATTTGGTTAGGTTTAGGCACCAAAACTACTTGGTTATGTTTGGTAAAAGATCCTGCCTTGGGTTAAAATAAATACATCTGTTAAATAACTTTGTTATTCACGTGGTAAGGTTAAATTGAGTAGGTTTTTTTATGCAAATAACTCAACGTTGGCATCTGGTTTCACACCGGAGGTGAACAGCAGTCTTCATTTGAGCCATCTATCAACCCAAAGCTCCTTAATGCACTGACATTCAGGTAATTTGATTTGAAACATTTTTTTGATACATCAAGAAAAACGTAATCCAGAAGTAATTATGTTCCCCTTAAACAAAATTGACTTGAATGCAATTATAGAGACTGTATCCCAAATTGGACACATCTGCAATGCCGCACTTTCTATTGTTTTCATGGTCATTTCGAATAAGATCGCCACCACCAATGTAGGAGTAATTAATTTATACATATTTAACAATCTACATGTGAAATTTCATTTATGCACATGGAGATTTGCATGTCTAATTACAATACGAAAGTAAATCTGACAAGAGAAAACTGTAAAAACGCTTGGGCGACACTTAAAAGTACATGTATTGCACTGTATTTTTACTGTACTGTATTTTATTGTGAAGGACAGAAGTGCGGTTCCGGTGTGTTGATAACAGTGTTATTTATTTGCCTTACCTAGAAACATCCAATTGAAAAACTCAGCAGCCCCCACTGTTTTACAGCGAGTGTCCGATTTGGGATACAGTTAGCACACGGCTAATTCACTGGCGCTAGCGTCCTTTTGCCGACTCTGGTAAACCTGAGCCTAACGTACATGGTTAAAACAATATACGGTTCGAAAGATAAGAAGTTAGACTTTAGTTTCACACCACTTAATTAATTGGAAGCATAACATGATCATTTATATTTAATAGTTAATCTGAAATTTTGATAGAATCTTAGCCGAACGGTATCCGATTTGGGATACAGTTACGTTAAGTCTTACTGGAATGCAATTTTTACAAGACCGGCGCTGTGTGTGAACTGTTCAAAGCTGAGACACGGATACAAGGTGCATCATAGACACATTCTAGATATCTAGCAGGCTAAGTACGCAAGTGTTTCCATGACAAAACATAGTTTTGAGAGCAGACATGAGCAGACAGACATGTAGTGGTAAATCCTCAACGACTTCAAGAGTCAAGATTGACAGACAGCAAATTATAAAGTGTGACCAGTACATCAATCTGACAGCTTTGAAAGTTGTAGTGTGAACCGAACATTATCTACTCACTTTTCTTCTTCTCTGATGGAGGACTTGGTGTATCGGGGTCAGGTGGAGGTAGTGGCTCTGTGTCATTATTTTCCAATGATGATTTCTTTTTCTTTTTCTTCTTCACTTCAGTAATCTGCTCCGTCTTTTCATCTGTGTCGCTGCTTTTTGATTTCCCCGTCGTCTCATTTTCTTCAACTATCTGCTCAGACGGTTCACCATCATCAGATTTGTGCTTTTTTTTCTTTTTCTTTTCTTCAACTATATCCTCCGAATTTTCTTCTTCAGATTTCTCCTTTTTCTTCTTCTTTGCCTTCTTTTCTTTAACTATCTGCTCTGAATTTTCTTCTTCGTTAGCAATCTCCTTCCTCTTCTTCTTTTCTTTCTTCTCTTCAGTGATTTGTTCTGAATGTTCTACGTCTTCTACTATTTGCTTTTCCTCACTACCTGCTGAATTTTCCTGATCAGTTTTCTCCTTTTTCTTCTTCTTGGATTTCTTTACTTGCACTACTGGCTCTGAAACGTCCTCATTATCAACATCCACAGTTTTGTTCTCCTTTATTATTTCTTCTTCTGTGTTATTTATTTTGCCTTCTCCCTTGTTTCCCTTTTCCTTTTTCTTCTTCTTCTTCTCTACAGATTTATCAGCAAAATCTTGCTCTGGGACTTCAGTCTTCATTTCAGTGTCTTTGTCTTTTTTATCTCCACCAGTGTCATTTGTAATCTCTTCCACCTTGTTATCAGTCATCTCCTTCTTTTTCTTCTTCTTCTTGGGCTCAGACATTGTCTCATCAGTTTTTTCTTCAGTGGGAGTCACATCTTTCTTTCCTTCCTTCTTAGGTGTCTGTGTTGACGGGGACAGGGTGGATGTTGCTGGCGTGTCCTCTACAGCGTTGGTGTTTTGGCTCGGGGGGGCAGTGGAGGTCACAGTCTTTTTTGACCTGCTCTTCTTGGGCGTACTAATCTTTGTCTGTGTTTCTCTCAGGGCTGTCTCCTCCACCTTTTCATTATTTCCAGGTGTCCCGTTACTCTCTTGAACGGGAGCGCTGGTTTTTGGAGGAGGCTTGGCCCTGGGTTTCCTCACTCTCTTTTTCACAGGTGGGGGTGCAGACAAGTCCAGAGCATTGATGGTGTCCATCTTGGCTACATCAGCCTCTGTGGACGGAGTAAACACGGCGAAGATATTGAACAAACACGGCTAGGTGGCACAAATGCTCAAAAGAAAAAACATCAATAGCAGCCTTACAGCTAATGTCCACAGCTCTGTGTATGAAATCACTGTTTCCCATGGTGAGGTGCTGTCCTGTCTGGTGGTTGTCTTTCTTCCTTTAAGTGAAAAGACTCAGCTCTCCCTGTCCTTTCATCTTCCACCATGTCCTGCATTTTCCAAACCTCTAAACTTTCTCCTCCTCTCCTCCCTTCTGTCTGTCTGTCTGTCTCTTTCCAATGTGAAAAACACACATTTTCCCTCTCACCTGGAATATCTGACCACCTGCGCTGTTTCAGTGCTTGGTCTTTGAAGATTTGAAGTACCAGGAAATAATTACTGAAACCTGGGATAATCCCTTATCACATCACTTTATGTGTTTGCACAAAAAATAATGCCTTCAATGAGTCTTTTTCACATACGCACAGACACAAACCTACCTGTCATCTGCAGGACCAGTTTCTTCCATTTATCTACGTCCAGACTGCTGTCAGAGTCTGAATCATCTCCTCCAGCAGCCACAGTCTTGTCATTTGTTTGGATCTTTGACTTTTTAGCCTTGATGACATTTTCTTCAGATTTACCTTCACCTTTTTTCCTTTTCGCTGGCGCAGACTACAAGAAAAGAAAAGACAGAACAGCCTCCTTAGAAGTTAAAGAACATACATTTCAAACTAGTTCTCAAACCAGTGGCCTAAATGTTGCATTATAAGCAAAATAAGCAATAAGCAAAATACAAACTCACCTTCTTTTTCTGTGTTTCTGCTTTGTTTGCAGGCTTGTCTTTCTTTTTTTTTGCAGTGGCTGGACATAAAAAAAAAAAGTTAAAAAAATGTAAGGTGACAAAAGAACGAGACAATTATTTCTTACTTTTTGTGAAATTGGAAAACCTCTTTCAATCACACCAGCAGTTTGTTATAAATGTTGTTAAGGCGACAGAGGTTGATAAGTGGCTAAGAGGTGCTGCTGCCTTTTTTTATTTCACAGAATATCTCTTCCCTCACTGCAGGTGTAGACCACAAACATGTCATATCAAAGCTGCGCTTGCATGACAACAACACTAAAGCAGCTTTATTTGTCTTGTCTGTGAAGTGTCTGGCAGTAAATGTACAGTGAATCTGTTTGAAACGTGATCCTGCACAGAGTCCGTGCAGACAGCTGCAGAAATTGAAATGAGAGCACATCTGTTGTGTGAGAAGTGCAAGTCCGCTACACTTGTGTCTTAGACACAGGGTTAAAAAAGTGTTTATATTGAAGAAAATACGAAGTCATCAAACAAGTTGTAGCCTGGCTAACTTCTGAACAGCCACCCACATCTCCCAAATAGCATGTAGAACAACTTCATTGTTAGATGGACACATTTTGTCTTGTGGTCTTTATCTGGATCTCCATTTAATTTAAGTTTTAATTAAAAAAATGGCATACCCTTAGCTGGACTCTTTCCTTGTTCTTTAGCATTGGAGCGCTTGGCCGGGGTCCGCTTGTTTTTCTTTTTTGAGTCACTGATGGGAATAGAAGTAATATTAAGTACACACATCATCACTACCAACAAAGTCAAATAAGACTGGGATTGATAGGATTGATTCCTGCAAACATCTAAGAAATCCTACTCACTTTAACCATGAATTGTAGATGTCCAATAATGAGGAAGATGCGTTTTCCTCCTCCTGCAGAAGAACAACAAAATCAAGCCGTCAAACCATGCAATGACTGGGCAGCTGACTAGGTATAATTTATAATAGTATAAAGTTCTGATGTTGTTATCTTAACAAGCAAGAGAGCTCTCTTTGAGTCATTCCCATATGACCCATAGACCCTTTTAGAACACATATTTAGACCCTTTTAGAACACATATTTGGCCTATAATAACAGGAGAAGCAAATTAAACTAATGACATTATTGATGCCTCCAATCAAGCAATTATTGTTAAGGAATTCAGTAATAAGTAAATATATTACTGACAACCTGAATTTGCTCTTGGTTTACTTTTAACTGTATATTGATTTGAAGCACCTGTTATACACTTACCATTTGTTTTTTTTCCACTATTGTAATTGCTGAAAAAATACATGGCTTAGGCCATAGTCAGGTCTCTTTACAGGCCATAATATTTTATTTTAGATCAAAGTATATATATAAAATGTCTATTTTACATATTTTTCTAAATCTTTGCTACTGGGATGTGGAAAAAACACCAGCCGAACTGTAACAGCAGTAATTATACCATTTGGACAACAGTTTAAGTTGTGATCCTTCCAAATAGCATACTTTTTCTGTTTGGATTTAGTACGTAGTGCAGCTGCCATAGCTCTAAAACCACTGCAAAGAGTAGTCACTATCTTATGACGTGTAATAAGTGTGTGACAAAATAGCTTTAGAGTCTGTAATCAGCAGAAGTTGGTAGTTTAAAAGTAACGTTAGTCTGCTAATACAAGGAATAGGTAGGAAGGTAAAAGATGAATGAGACGGTTTCACTTTTCAAAAGCGAAACATTGTTGCAGAAATGTAACAGTAGGTTACATTAGCTGAGTTAGTGTGTATCTGTGTGTGTGTGTGTGTGTTGTCGACCTGTGGGCTGTGCCTCTGTAGCTCATCTGCAGCTGAGTGGAAACCATGCTCTTTCAAATGGCGGTAGATCAGCTGCGTCAGCTCGTGCTTTGATGCGTTCACTGACATGTTCGACACACTAAGACAAATAAAAACGCAAAAGTAACGACTAAATTAAAAGCATTTTCACTTTAAAACTGACCACACACACTTCCCAGTCAATACTTCGACACCGAAACACGCATGTTACCACGTTGAACTGTGAACTCAAGATGTGTTTCCCTTTCCTGCTGCAAGGCACCATGGGAGATGTAGTCCTTTTGCGACAGCCTCCATTCAGCCATAACACACTGTCAGCGGTCCATGCAAAATATTTATATTGCAAATAAAGCCTTCCCTTGCTAATATAAATCATCCCATTTAGTTATTTTGTGGGGAAGTCTGTTCAGGGTCCTTTGCAGTTTCTGTTTGGATTCTTTAATGCTGTCTGAACGCACAGTCTGTTGTTTCACCTATATTTGCTTTTTTTAAAGCAGAATATCACAGTGGCCCCAGTATATTGAACCATTCACATCAACTGACAAAGACCCCTTTCTTTTTTAATTTCTTTTTCTTTCTTACTGCTTGTTACTTTCCTTTGATTTCAGGTTTCCTGTCCCAGGAAAGAAACCTGTGAAAAGACAAGCCACTCCCTGAAAGCAGTCAAGGTCTGTATGATTTGGAATTGCTCTAAACCTCAATGTAATTTTCCCTAAGGGGGAATCAGCTTTACTGGAAGAGATCATATTAGTGATCGGATATGTCTTTCTGGCAGCATGAAGGCTTCCTGAAGCAGCTGTCTCAAGGACACTTTATGGTTTCAGGTAGTTCTACATTATTGATAATGTTGACATACTCCGGCTCTAGAAAGTCTAGACAAGGAAAGGATGGATGTCAATAATTCTAATTTGTGTTCATTTTGATTTACAATTATTTCAATTCAAACAATATTCCAGGTTTCAGAAACGTTTAGTTGAGCCAATTTGTTCCAAGAACTTTTACAAAACAATCTTCCAAATGCTCTTGCCCATGGTGGTCAGGGGAACACTACCGCTTTCGTCCACAGGGGGCGCCAAGGTTGCTTTGTGTAAAAGTACAAATGTATTATGAAGAGATTAAGCACACACCTAAGGTGAGAAATAAAACGCTGAGGGCCCAACATAGACCACTGGCTCATACTTAAGGAAATACCACCAACAGTATCCTGTAAATCTTAAAATAAACTACCTCCTCTTGTCTATTCTGGCTGTTATGTCTTGTTCCTCTCGGTTTCTTGACTCAGCTCTCTTCTCAAATCTTTTCATGTTGGAAAAACATCCTTCACCTCTGAGCCAGCCGATCCAAACTATTGAGTCAAACTGACAAATCAGAAATGTTTCAAAAGCTGCCAGGAAGCTCAATCTCCTGTTGATCGAGTGTATTTGGATAAAAGCGTGACTTCTTTCAGCTGGTTGGTTTGAGAAAGAAACTAAAGGTGTCTGGGCAGTGGATCTGAGAGCGCTGGTGGTGAGAACTTGGGTCAAACTGGAGGAGAGTATTGGGTAAGCAGAGGGTCAGCAGGAGCAAACGGCTGAAAGGGTCCCATTCATGGAGCAAAACCAGGAAAGGAAAGCAGTGTATTCCAAAGTCAGTGCTCAGTGGGTCTCACCAAGCTTGATTTCACCATCTCCCGCAAACCCTCTCCCCTAAACACACACTCCACACACGCACACACACACCACATGTTTGGCAAAGTGACCTGGTTATGAGGCTGACTCAGCTCCCATTCGTATTGATGGGACAGACCACCAACGTTTTATGGAAGAATAACAATTTGTAAATGGGAAATGTAATATTTCCTCGGCCCACTTTCTCTCTAAATGTCAAAATATATTGAACTGATACCTGTTAAATAGCTTTTAAGAGAGTGGGGTTAAGTAATCAGAGAGACAGAAAAGGCAGAAAAACGTAACATCTCTAAACACAAGAAAAAAGAGGCAGGGCATTGCGAAGCATGCTTTGATGACATGTCGCAGGAAAATGACTGGAATATTTGTACAGGTTTCCCTCGTAAATGGCACTCTGTTTCACAGGAAATAAATCTACTCTACATTCCACACGTTTAGCAGCTCATGTCTGCGCTCACTCTGCACGTAATTACCTAAAACTGCAGCCGGTGAGATTTGTTATTACTGGGGACCTTTAATGTGTTACAATCTGTCTTTTGGTAAAAAAAAACAACTTTTTATGTAGAACAACTCAATATGTATCAATATCTCGCCCCTTAAATTTATGATTGATTGGTTCGTTAATTAAAAAAGCAAGAAGAACCCTTTGAGGTAATTTAAAATACACCTTCACACAAAGTCCCATAGTTATTGATCATTAAGTCCCTTTCAGATGTCCGTCCATGTTGCTTCAGGGTCATAATGAAGTTTTGTGTCTGGCCTTCCTGCCCAGGTGCTGCTGCAGATCCACAAGAGCCAAATCAAACACACCTTCAGTCTGGGACTGAGGCCAGCGCTGGAGCTGTGCACGGCCACCTCACCTGTGTGTTAAAACTATCAGAGAGAGAGAGAGAGAATACAGCTGAATGTTAGTCATACTGATCGAAACCACTCTGTTTTTTCTCACCATGTAAATTGTTTCTTGCACATCAGATCTACTGATTGCTGCGGCTTTTGAAGCCGACATGATAAACCACATCTACTGACAGAGCGTGCCTAACCCACAGACGTTGAACTTAACTTAGTTGTTACTTAACTGGGCTGTTATTAGCATATAGTTGACTTTTTATCTTTGAAAAGACAGAACGATTAACTGCATTTTTTGTAGAACAATTCAGTCTGATTTATTGAGTTCTGTTGTATGATATAAATGTTAATATCATGTAAATATAGGTTTATAATATCTTCGAAAAGCCCACTGCCATTAAACAACAAAGAAGAAGAAGAAGAAGAAGAAGAAGCTGTGGCTTTGACCAGCTGTGACTCGGCAGATTTTATCAGCGATGTTGTGTTTCTTCCTGCTATTAAAATGGTAAGTACACCATCTTTCAATTTTTAATCAGATTGAATAATTAATAAGTAATAAAAAAATTACATAGAGGCTATATAACAATTTCCATATAAACTTTACTGGGAAATTCACCAGTTAGCGTTCGCTAGTGTAAGCTTAACGTCAACGTCTTTTAAGGTGACGGTTATTTTAACGTTGGCTAACTACGGCATTTTTGCTGGCCACTAATTTTAATTATGTTCTCCTAGGTCTCTAGGTCAACGTCAGCCTCCTGTTTCCCTTGGCAAACTCTCTCACAAATTCGTCCATGTCCAGCTTGTTTGTAAGGGACTTTTCATGGGCCAAGATAACCAGGTTCCTCTTTCTGTGATGCAGCATAGTTCTGCGAAAGGGGGTTAAGACACGGGACAGTGTAGAGAAAGAGCTCTCACATGCAGCTGAAGACACCCCAATGACCAGTGCTGTAATGTACAACTTGTACAGCGAGGGAAATGCTGCCTTGTAGTGCTGTAGGGTTTTGCAGACAGTAGATAGATCTGGTTCATTGGGGCATTCCTTTAGCAACATGGGCTTTACCACCAGGATTTCATTTTTCAGACATCCTGCATCAGTGCCAGCCAGCTCAACCAAAGGATGCAACAGAGCTCCGTGGAGGAATGTGTCAGATGTAGGCACAAGGCTGGACGTGGCCTTCATCAGCTCCAAATTCTTCTGGCAGAATCTTGTCTCCAACTCGGTAATTGCCCGGGCCAGAATGTTTAGCAGAGGTCTTTTAAGTGACTGATGGGGGGGGACACTGTCATCTCTGTCTGTGTGGCCCACTGTTGTAATTACAACACTGTCACTGAGGTGCCTATTCATTGTTCTCCTTCTCTTTGCAGGAACGTCATCCCCAGCTGCTGTGTCATCTCCCTCTCCCCACTCATCACTGTGATCCCTCATGGCCCTCAAAGAATCCAGTGCTGTACCAACCATGTTTGAGGCTCTGCACATATCCACAGACTGAGACTGTAGTATGGCATTTGCTGGTTTCAGTAGACCAAGCACTTGCACCAGAAACTTGCCAATTTCAAAGAAGTGCTGCCTCTTAATCTGACAGAGCAGGCCTGATGCTTCAGTGCACAGATCCACTGCAGCATCATCATCCTTTGCCACCTCAGACAGAACAGTGATTATTTGATCTTCATTCTCAGTTATGCATCTTGTCACCTCATAGTGGCTAGTCCATCGGATTTGAATTAGCCTCCTAAGATTAGGAGCATCATATTTTCTAGTGATGTAGTGGTGCTGAAAAAAGTTGTACAAGGAAGAAGACAGATCAAAAAATCTTTTAGTACATTGTTCGCTCTGCTTGGCATGCACAACTACCAGGTGCAGTTGGTGGTTGTAGCAGTGAATGTAGGGTATATACTTTCCCAGCTTCTGTTGGAGCAGAGCTTGAACACCTCCTCTCACCCCACTCATCACTGAAGCCCCATCATAACACTGGCTCAGAATGTTGTCAGCACTGTAACCAGCATCAGAGAGGCACTTCAGGATCTCAGAGGTTATGTACTGTGCATCTAGTTGGTCGAGGTCAAGCAACCCAATGAGATGCTCCTCGGGTAGGGAAGCACTGACAAACCTTATCATAACTGATAGGTTTTCTACATTACACCTGTCCCTGCTCCCATCACTCTTGAGGCAAAACCCCACAGCATCAGCATTTTCATATTTTTTTTTTATCTCTCCGAGCACCATGTTTGCCAGTGTTTCAATTATTTCATTTTGTATGTGATTTGATGTATATGATGCATTCCTTGGGATACCCTTGGCGATGCTGGCTAGTTTTTCATCTTTCTCAAGGGTATATTCCATTAACTTAAGAAAAAGCCCAGAAGCAATATCATCATCATCATGACCAGAAGCATCACGCCTGTGTTCCGTTGTTCCGCGTAGACCCAACTCATTGACACAGAGGAACTTTACAGCGTTGCCCACACTCTTGACATAGTACCGGTTTTTCTCTACCTGTGTCTTGCCAACCAATAATGTGTCAACATTCCCCCCAGTAGCCTCTCTCTTCTGGTGCTCAGCCCAGAGAGTAGAAGCATGCACATGGTTGTGGGAGGACACATGCCTCTGCAGCCCTTTGTCACTTTCCAGTGCAACTTTCCAGTTGTTGAAACCAGTCAGAGTGAACACAACATCCCTCTCATTCACAGTACTGTATTTGCGACAGGGAAAGCAGAAACATGCATCCTGTTCAGCAGAGTATTCAAGCCATGGTCGTGTGCGGTACCAGGCAGGATTGAACGACCTCAGTTTTTTGCTAAATGCACGTTTTGGGTAGCTACTTAATAATAGCTGGGATGGTGCAATGGTGGTTAAGTCACTGGGTAAAATGGGAAGTTTGGGGTTAACTGTAAGAACACTTGGGAAAGGAGGAGGTAGAGTAGAAGTAGTGCTTGCTGGTGTTATGCTAGCTACTGTTGGAGTGATGCAGGCAGCAGGATCACTGCTAACGTTAGCTGATGTGCTGCTAGCTACAACACTGGTAGGGGTAGGTGCAGCACTAGCTGCTGAGGTGCTAGCTACAGCATCGCCACCATGATCTCCACTGGTAGGGGCAGGAGCATGTTTTTTAAAAGCTCTGAAAAATGGATGCATTGTATATGTAACCTCAGAATGATCAGCAGAATGGAATGCAAGCAATCTCTACACTAGTGTTGTATGTCACTTGTTTACAAGGCTGAGTCCCTGAGGAGAATGAGATACACGAGGCTGGGACAAGTCTGCTGAAAGTTTTGCAGGAGTGGTAAAGTGAAGATGCGATTGTAAGATAGCAGCCAGATTGCAGAAGTTGGGTGGGGGCGGGGTTTTCTTTAGGGGTCTGCACGCACAGATCATTTGTGCTCAGTCTGTGGCAGGGATGGACAGTGCTCTCTCCCCGTGCTGTGACACATGACAGGCCTGTGGGCCCACACACACTGATCTAGGATAATAGGCTACAGCTTAGCTACTAGAAGAATTTGGTTATATGGTTTTTTGGTTGTTGTTGTTGTTGACTGAACAAATAAAGATTTTCAAGAAAAATATTAATTCTTGTTTTTATTATGTTATTAGCAATTAACCCTTGTGTGCTGTTCGGGTCTGTGGGACCCGTTTTCACTTTTTATCAAAAGAAAGGTGATACGATTATTTATTTTTTCAAACTGAGACTCATTGGCCTTGGCTCATTTTCTGTGAAGAACATATATCAGAACACATTTTCAGTAACCACTCACCCTACACCCAGGCCTAATAATAGTGTAGAAATTGTAAGTCCTGTGGCCCTAAACTGTGTCCTCCTCCTCTCTGGGCCTGTTGTTTGTTTGTGTGTGTGTGTGTGTGTGTGTGTGTGTGCGTGCGTGCGTGCGTGTGCATGCCTGTCTGCATGTGTGTGTGTCAAAGCATCATTCAAGCACTTGCACCTGCACTCACATTCCCGCACATTTTTCCCGCTCTTCCTTGCATTACTTTTTTCCACATAGGCTACTCTATCCTAGCTGCAAATTTGGGCTGGGGCACAATAAATGGAGCTTTGCCAGTGACAACTGATACAATACAATTGCTCAAAATGGGCAAAAGATTCTCCGTACAGGAGGCCAGAGAAGCTTTTCATGATGATGTAGAGGAAGAGGATACAGAATATGAGGATCACATTTCTGAAAATTCAGAGTCGGACAGTGATTTTGAAGAAGATGATGAGATTTAGCATCAGCTAGTTGCAAAATGAAGACAAACCACAGGGCTAGCAACCCCGGCACCAAACAGTGAGCAGTGGTGAGCCCCAGTCAGCAGCTAGCAAGTGAAGAAATTTGGATGTCAAAAAATGGAATGGTCTTTTTGCCCAAGAAATGATCCACCATGCATGGCTTCCAATGTGATAAGAATGCAAAAACAGCCAACACAGATGGCAATTACTCGTGCAGGACATTTGACATGACCTGAAAGGGTTAAATCTCTAATATGACTAATATAAAATTGTAAATTTGTTGAATGTTTTCAACTCTCTTTTTTAAATTACATTTTTCTTAAAAAAATAAACAAAAACGAGTAGCACTTTAATACATAAATGTGATCTAACAAAGGTAAGGGGCAAATATTAATCATGTATGCTGTTTATATTGCTTGTAATTGGGATGAAGTAAACATCTGTAGAGTATTTTAACATAAAATTGTTTGATTGTGTTGAATTAAAAACCAAAAAATGCAGCGGGTCCACCAGACCCGCAAACACTGGCTGAGTAACAAAAATATGAACAGAACACAAGGGTTAAGTATGTCACTACACAAAACACTATGAACGAGTTTAACAGAGCTCCTTTGCTTCGCATTCGCAGTTTACTGCTGCAAGCTGCTATTAGAAACCTGACACTGGCTCATTTGCATACTGAAGGGTGATTGGAAGTTGGGCAGACAGCTATCCCTCACAGCGAGCCGGCAGCAGGCCGATACACTGAGCAGAGCGAAAAGGGGAGATGGAGCGGAGGCGAGAAACATGAAACAACTTGATATATTTTATATTTGAGGGGGCAAGCAAGATATTAAGACATTAAGAAGTGGAGCGGAGGAGAGAGGCATGAGATAATAAAAATATATGAAATATAATATATTTTGGGGGATTTAGTTTGAGGGGGCACAACATTTATTTGAGGGGGCCAGGCCCCCTCTTGCCCCTGCCTAGACCCGGCCCTGTTCGAAATCAAGTCAGTAAATCACAGTACCTGTATACTGGTGTGTAACCTTGGGACTTTCTGCAACTAGACAGCTAAAGTACAGGGTGATATATCAAGTGAAAGCACGCTGGTGATGAAATTGTCACAGCTAGCCTTAGCTACAGCAAACACTGAAAACACAGCGACAATGCAGTGGCAGTAATAATTACATTTTTCTTTGGCCCGGAGGTGTGTTTCTGTGGATCAGGCGGGGAGAAATTCCTTGTAACATAGGTCAACAGAAGTCAAACAAAGTTACAGGACTAATGATATTCTCTGGCCGCAATTTGCTGCTAAAAAGTTAAATAATACCTATAGAAAAACTCAGATTAGCTGCACTTCTCTGCAGAATCAATAACTGCAGCTCAGAACAACTGCAGCAGCTTACTGCACTTCACACCAGCTTGATGTGTTCTGTAAATTTTATCAGATGTTACAGATGTTATCTGTAAATAGAAAATACAACTTCCTCAAAATTCAGTTTCTAGTGCGTGGCAGTGCCCCCCCTCCCCAACTAGATCTTCAACAAGGATGTGACACCAGTCTAAGTCAGATTATTTGCTCATCCTTTGCGACTCAAACTGTACCAAACTGATACATTTTGTAAATATACACTCTCATTTTGAATTGGATTAATTCTGTTTTGTTACCACTCTATTGGACCTGCACTTGTAGGTATTTTGTGGGTAAAATAATTAACCTTGAAAGGCATACAATGAAGGCATTACAATGTTCTCTTGTGCAGTTTGCAAGCCAGCCTGAAAATTCTCAACATTTTCCTCTCAGCTTCTGTGCTTCTGTCCGCCTTTTAGGGTGACAGTCATTGACTCATTTGCCCTAAAGTTACCTCAGATTTGATGAACTGATGCTGAAAAAAGGATAACATGAAAAAGAGATGTTGAGCGAACTCTTGAAACAAAGGTACTTTTGTACATAGAAGAGGGGCGACAAGCTGAATACAGTCCTATTGAAGTGAAGGTTTTGGCTCGGGGTTGGCACACAGGAAGAAAGAAAACCTCCATGCAGTCTTACTCAGATTAGAAAATTGGGCAAAGAGGGGGAGTAATGTGCAGGTTTACTGGCAGGGCTAGGTTGATTAGAAAGAAGGTAGTGTTCATGGTGAAGGGGAGCAGCCGTATTCAGTAACAGCACCTCTTCCTTTAGCCAAAGCCAACATCTGTTTCAGCAGCAGCAGCAGCACCCCCAGTCTCTGCTTCCCTTTCAAGTCATTATTTTATTTCACGGTTCCCCATAAAAAGGCTTAGAAGCTGCTCGGAAAGTGACGTACAAGTGAGAACACTTAGTGAATGTGTGCATACGTGCTTCTGTGTGTTCGTTCGGAGATTAGGAGTTGATTAAACTTGGAGATAAAACACATAGTCTATACTTCTGTTGCTTTTTGTCTATTAAACTGACAGTAAGAAAACGATTCCACAGAAATAGGAAGCGTGAAAGGTTACAGAAAGCTACAAGTGCCTCGTTCCAAATTCATTCATGAGCCCCCACGAGCGCCATCTGAATGAAACCACACGTTGATTGTGTTTTATATGTCCACTTTCAATTAAGAAGTAGAGGGAAGGAAGGGCTGTTAAATACACAATGTTCCATGACTCTCTTGGATAAATGAAGAGTATTGCGCACAACAAACCAACTCACCACAGATGTTTACAACGCAATTTAACACAGACTTCAAGGTGGCTGTCACATCTTTAAATCTCCATTTAGTAGAGATTTATTTTCCGCTCAAATCTTACTCTGACGAACATCCTTTTGATATCTAGACATCTAGGGGAGCAGGAAGGAGTGATCAAGAAGATGAAGAGAATGAACTAAGATTCTGAGAATGTGATCTGCAGACTGAAACTTAAATTTCCAATGAGCCACAACTACTCAGCATGGCTGGTTTATGAAAAGCAACCTTCTTCCTCTTTTTCTACCTGACAAGACTTCTTACTGTGTTTAAATTGTGTTATTACTAGGCAGTGGCGGTTTACAAGAAGTATAATAGATTAACATATTTTTTATTCTTAGCTCATTTTTGACATTGAGCAGCAGCCTAAGAAAAGTTATGACAAACAAATAACTGAAAATAACCCCCAGAAACCAAATATGATGTTTATTCAACATGTAAGGGTCAATGAAAGACGAACCAGTGGTGTATTGTAAGGTGACTGTTTCTCAGAAATAACCATTTTCTTGGTTAATTCTGTATTTTGGCAATGTGACAGTTCAAAAAGGGATAAGCCAATGTGCAATTTAAGCTGTAATATATCTGCGGTATCAACCTATCAACACCTTTTCAGACTTTAAAGTGTGACGAGTTTGTGGGCACATGCTTGTGTTAATATTTGTGTGTGTGAGTCGCTGTGTGTTGGTATATGTGTGTTGTTTGTGTTTGTGTGGTGGTGTTGGTTGTGAGTGGAGTTGTTGTTGACCCGGTGAGCTGCTGCAGTTACACCCCTGACCAACAGAAAACAGATGAGTCACAGCTCATAAGTGTGGCTGCCCGAAGACCTGGAGACTCTTACTTTCCTGGCAACACACACACACACAGACACACACACACACACACACACACACACACACACAGGTCACACAGATATGTTCCCTTTCATGTTGTGACACTGCCACTCAGGAGCGTCCCTCTTGTCTGTCGACTATAGCAAGCTTTTGTTCGTACATTATAATAAATAACGCTAAGCCCTCGATTGCACAACATCTCTTTGCGGTGACCTGCAGCTGTCCAAGCTGTCCCTCTAGGAAAACTTCATAAGTAAACATGGGGCAGTAAACTTCAGGTGCACCTCAATCATTTTTTCTTCGCTCTCTTTCCTGTCTTGACCTGCCTTAAACTCAGATGCCTTTGCTGCTGCTGCTGCTGCTGCTGGGCAAACATCCCCCGGCCGCAGCTCCATGGCCTTTATGGGAGGCTCATACTTCCTTTGGCAGCCCGGCGACCCCCATGCCCACAAGTCTCTCCGTGACCAATATCAACATTTGCAAGGTGTGATGTTTTACCTTCCAGTGTGTTTTCATGTGCAGGCCATGTTTCACCCCAACGACCTTGAGCTATTCAACTGCTTCAATGTGTTAATCTGTCATATAATATAATACACTGTATATAATATATATTTATACATATACACACTCACCAGACACTTTATTAGGTACACCTGTTCAACTGCTTGTTAACGCAAATATCTTATCAGCCAATCGCATGGCAGAAACTCAATGCATTTAAGCATGTAGACATGGTGAAGACGACCTGCTGAAGGTCAAAGTGAGCATCAGAATGGGGAAAAAAGGTGATTTAAGTGACTTCGAACATGGCATGGTTGTTGGTGCCAGACGGGCTGGTCTGAGTATTTCACAAACTGCTGATCTACACAACCATCTGTCGGGTTTACAGGGAATGGTCAGACAAAGAGAAAATATCCAGTGAGCCTTGATGCCTTGTTGATGCCAGAGGTCAGAGGAGAATGGAGATCTCAAATAACCACTCGTTACAACCAAGGTCTGCAGAAGACCATCTGTGAATGCACAACACATCCAACCTTGAAGCAGATAGGCTACAGCAGCAGAAGACCACACCGCCACTTTATTAGGTACACCTTGCTAGCTAATAAAGTGGCTACCCGTCTGTATATGACAAATTGGGATTGAGAATGTGTGTGGAGGCAATCCCTACTCAGACTCTAAACTCTAAATATGATCTGAATGTTGTTTACATCACCTTTAAGATAAAATAAGCCATCTTATACTTTTGCCTCCATGTGGTACATGACCAGCTGTCTCATGAGTCCTGTGTTTGTTTGACCAATCTGTCCACTCTGTCTGACCTTCCTCCGTGGTCTTTGTCATGCTTTACAGTAAATTGCCTGACTTTCTCTTTTGCTCCCATCATAAATATTATGGCCACTAAAGTTTGTTGCCTAACAACAAACATTAAAATGGTCTTCCCTTGATCTACATATGTTCCTTTACAATTGGCATTAATTGTGCTGTGTTCCATGTCTCTCCACAAACGTCCTTGATTCCCTGTCAAAGTTAATCTGCAGCGTGATTAATGTCTACACGCTGTGGGGCAATCCGCTCACACAGGAGCTGTGGTTGAGGCTGTGCAGTCCTGCTGCTTTCTGTTGACCCGCTAGATGATTTGTAAAGTGGCTCTTTGAGGCCTGGTTGGAGATGTTATCAGAGTCTGGGAAGCATGCTCTGTCTCTCTCCTCGGGTCCGCAGCACTCATAAAACAGCAGGAATAATAAGAGAGTGTTTGTGAGTGCAGTGGAGTTGAGTGGGAACAGTGTCTGTGATTGTCTGTTGGGCCCCATTGGGCCCCGTCGCTGCCCAGAGCCTCAAATCTCCCCCACACACCGTGTTTTCCTGAGCAAGGGTCGTTCTGTGGAGTCTCTGTCATCCCACCATAAACCAGGTCAGATGGGAATTTTTTTTCTTGCTTTCTAGTAATTCGTAAAGGTGGCAGTGTGATTCACTAAAATCAAATTACCATGAAGTGGCTTGAATGAAGAACAGGTTACCTGGGGTGGTTTTTTCTGCTTTTATGTTTGAAGTAGTCTTAATACTGAATGGTTGAAAGTGTGTACATTTGGGGCGTCCCGGTGACACAAGGCTAGTCCTTGTAAGCAGGCGACCAGGGTTCAAATTAGACTCAGAGAGTTTTCCTACATGTCTTCTGTATCTCTCACTGTCATATAAAGCTGAAAAATGGCTAATGGCTTTTCTAAAAAAGTGTACATTTGCAAGTTTTTCATAAAAATATTCACATTTAGCACACACAAATCACTGTCTAAATATATTAAAGTTAAACCACAAGAGAAGTAGTATGACTCAACATTACCACCTGGATGTAGTAGAGACATTTCTGCGAGTGTTTTTGGGTGGTAGGGGGCTGATGTTATTCCAGAGAGGCTGCCGGCAGATGGGCGGAGTTAATGGACCACTGGGGGAAATGTTTTCAAAGGAGGCTCGGACGGACCTTAATGATGGAGGTGTAGCTTTTCTTTGAGTGGCACGTACGTTTAGGACCGCTGGACTGCCTTTGAGGATCAATTGCGACATCTGATGAGTGATATATTCGTTCAGCCTCAGCCTCTCTGCACAATGATCTGCTGACAACACACTGCTACTTTCACAGAGAGTCAGAGGAGCCATGGCAACCACAGCGCTGACCGGGTTCTCCATGATGAGCCTGCTCAGCCTCGGGTACCTCACCTGGGACCTGATGAGTCCGAACCAGGTGGAAAACGAGCCCGATCACACTTTTGCTGACAGCTCCCCCGTCCCTCAGCCTCCTCATATCATTTTCATCATGACTGACGACCAGGGGTTCAACGACATCGGCTACCACAGCTCTGACATCAGGACCCCGGCGCTGGATAAACTGGCGGCTGACGGAGTGAAGCTGGAGAATTACTACATCCAGCCCATCTGCACCCCGTCCCGCAGCCAGCTCATCACCGGCAGGTAAAGGCTGCTCCTCGGACCTCCTCTAAACGGGATGTTGTCTTTTTTTACTCTTATTACTGTCTCATGTTTACGTAGCTTGTCACAAAATAGTTTAAATTATTAAGTTAGATGTATTTAATGATACAATAATGAATTTTCATACACTGTAAAAAAAGATAAACAATAGCTACTCAATAAAATTGAGGCAACAGATTGCACGCAATATTATTAATTAAATCTAACTACGTTACAAGTTGAGTTAATAACAACTTAACAGGAAGTGCCTGTCAATTAAAAACAGACTAATTCTATTGTGTTGGATACATTCAAAATTCTCTTGATTTAGAATTACATACACATAAAGATTATATTTAATGTGTTCAAAATAAGTAGATTATATCTCAAACATTTTTTATCTTAAAGTTACCTACACAACTGCCTCAAAATCAAGGACGTATTTATATTTAATACAGTTTATCAAATATATTAAGTAAAATTAAATGACTACAGAATAATTTATTACAGTGTATGTTTGCCTGCTATAACTCCTGGCAACTTTTTGAGTAAATACACTGCAGTGGGAAAGCCCTTTTATGCACAGTATTTCAGATATAATCATAGGAAAATAAATAGAATTAGCATGTATTGGGGGTTGAAACCTGCTTCACAATTGAGGCATAAAATAAAGTAATATTCCTGTGTCCATTTTCATTATTGTTTATTTTATTTATATATTTTTTTACATTAGGCCTGCATTTTCTTGAAATATTAAATTGGTAAATAATTTGAATATTTTGGTAACACTTATTAACATTATTCATTATGAATTATTAAAGTTGTAAACATTAACTTACATTCAATGCTTTTGACAATTCACAGTCAATTAATGAGCCTGGAAATAATTTCCTAATAGTGTCAAGTTAACTATATTAGCTATTTATACATTATTTGATAGTTTATAAAAACGTGATTAACAAGATTGGCATACATTTTTCAACTTCACTTTTCATTTGATGGAACTAAGCCACCATTAACAAAATTAAACACATCCATCCATCATCTGTCCGTCCCAGCCATGACTCAAGAATTAATTTGCCAATCACGACAAATTTTAAAGATGTGTAGTAGGATGAAATGATGACGTGATTAGGTCAACTTCACTGTAACATCATAAAGTTCTGCAAAATTTATTTTCTTGTCCTTTTTCAACGCCATAACTCAGGAACAGGAGGTGAAACATTTGAGCATCCAATTTTTAGAATTAGCAGCTTGTCATGGCTACATAAATCTAGACCGACATGTATGTAAACTGCAACTTGGGTGGTGATACAACCACAAGGCGATAGTTCTAGTTCCTACTATAATGAGCCAAAATGTCTGTTTTCTGAGATAAGTGAAACAGATGCCATTTGAAAAGCTTATGTAAAATCTCAGACAAAAACAAAACATGTAGTTTTAGTTCTTTATGTGGTCTGTCTGTCTTTCTCTCTTCCAGCATTTGTTAACCACACATGATGTTCAGGGAGGAAATGGGAGCATTCTTACTTTCTGTGCTAGTCTTCTGTGTGTAATCTAACAATCCAGTGTATCTGGTTATTGATAACACATTTGTCCCTCTGACGGTTTTCTAATTATTAACCTTACAGGTACCAAATTCACACTGGCCTGCAGCACTCCATCATCCGACCTCGCCAACCCAACTGCCTGCCCTTTGACCAGGTCACCCTCCCCCAGAGACTGCAGGAGCTCGGCTACTCTACCCACATGGTTGGCAAGTGGCACCTGGGTTTCTACAAGAAGGAGTGCCTGCCCACTCGCCGTGGCTTTGACACATACTTTGGCTCCTTAACGGGCAGCGTGAACTACTACACCTACGACTCCTGCGACGGCCCCGGGCACTGCGGTTTCGACCTCCATGAGGGGGAGTCGGTTGCCTGGGGTCAGAGGGGTAAATACTCTACTCATCTCTACACACAAAGAGTTCGCAAAATCCTGGCAACCCACGATCCTCAGTCTCAGCCGCTGTTCATCTTCCTCTCCTTCCAAGCTGTTCACACGCCGCTGCAGTCTCCGCGGGAGTACATCTACCCGTACCGAGGGCTGGAAAATGTAGCACGCAGGAAATATGCTGCTATGGTCTCAGCTGTAGATGAGGCCGTACGTAATATAACATACGCTCTTCGAAAGTATGATTACTACCAGAACAGTGTCATCATCTTCTCCACTGACAATGGTGGCCAGCCGCTGTCTGGCGGCAGTAACTGGCCACTCAGAGGACGTAAAGGCACCTACTGGGAAGGCGGCATCCGGGGTCTGGGCTTTGTGCACAGCCCTCTGCTGAGGAAGAAGAGGAGGGTGAGTAAAGCCCTGGTGCACATCACTGACTGGTACCCCACACTGGTGGGAATAGCAGGTGGCAACGAGTCCCTGACAGAGGGTGTGGATGGGTATAATGTTTGGGAAGCCATCAGTGAGGGAAAAGAGTCGCCCAGGTTGGAGATCCTGCACAACATTGACCCTCTGTATAATCATGCACGCAGTGGCTCCCTGCAGAAAGGATATGGGATTTGGAATACGGCTGTTCAGGCCTCCATACGAGCCGGAGATTGGAAACTCCTCACAGGAGACCCCGGCTACGGAGACTGGACGCCGCCACAGATGCTTCCAGGTTTTCCCAGCAGCTGGTGGAACATGGAGCGCCACACTGAACCTCGGAAATCTGTGTGGCTTTTCAACATCTCCGGAGACCCGTACGAACGCTTTGACCTCGCCGAGCAGAGACCAGATGTTGTCAAAGAGCTGCTGGCTAGACTGGTGTACTACAATCGCACTGCGGTGCCAGTAAGGTACCCATCAGAGGACCTACGGGCTGACCCCCACCTCAATGGAGGTGCCTGGGTGCCCTGGGTAGGAGATGAGGAGGAGGACAGCTGGGACAGTGTCTACCAGAAAAAGAACAAGGACTGGAAGAAGAAGCTGAAACTGTCAAAAAGCAGGTCGTTTTTTAGGAGACTCAACACTAGGATCATGTCCAACAGGATATAGACTGAAAAAGGTTCAGAGGAGACACTAAAGATGGAGATGATGAGAAGGACAACGCCGCTTGTTGGTGTGTTTCTGTGTTTGTTGAACAAGGAACTAATCTTCTGCAAGACCCAGTTGCAGTTACTGAGTTGTAGCTGCAGGTGTCTGATCATTCTCTGTAGAAGATCTGATTGATGAAAAAATACACTGAACATATTAATTGTTCAACTGATTTGTATCTATTTTTAATAAAAACTGTGTGTGTCCCCAAATTCAATATTCTGTAATGGAAGTGTGAGCAAAAAGAGAGACATCCAAGATTTTATTAAATCAGAATCGCTGCATTTGACATGGATGAGAAGAAAAAAATCATCTGCATACATTTGTAACTATAATCAATATAAATGATGACTACCTCTTGTGACAGTGGCAAACTTAATTTCTTTCACAACCTCTCCTTTCCAATATCCTCTACTTATTGATTCATACATTTTCAAATAAAACAACAATAGGTTTTCTTTTTTACCTGTTATAAAAGCATTGTGATAGAATCTTTAATTTCAACCCTCATCCAATTTTCAATTGTTTTTTTCATTTGTCATTATTCAGTAGCAGAGGGTTTTCTTCTGCTTCCATTAACTTTGTTGTAAACATTTTTTTTTTAATTAAAATGGTCTTTTAATTGTCTGAACATGATTTGAAATGAATGTCAATGTCTCTCTGTATCTGTTGGATGTGTCACAAAGCATCAAAATAAGAATGTGTGTTATTATGTTGGCTTAGCAGTGTTAGCAAATCAGTGAATCTTTCATCATCTAAACGTTGTCCACAGACATGTTTGCTGATCTGAAACTAAAGTTGCCCTACAGCATGTAAAGGTGAGAGTTAAGGTTACTCTATAACCTACATGTACTTCTGCATGAAAGTTGTGAGACCAAAACTAACTTCTGAATCAGGGCACTGACAGATCTCTGGTCTTTAATGTAAAAAAAGTCATATTTCTTAAGTGTAAAATGTTTCCTTTTTTTTCTTGCAGTCACTCACGTGTCTGCGTGTGCTGTTCTGATTCTCACTTCTGTTTTTTTCAGCAGAAAAAGAAAAAAAAACAAAAAAACAAAAGAAATATCAAAGTTTCCATGGCAGTTGTAGACAACTGTGGCTGAAACATGTTGAAACGGTCATTCCAGTCAAAGGATGTTAGCTAACGCAAATCTGAGACTCAGTTTCACATGTGTGATTTCAACAGAGAGGGACAAAGCATGATTTCTTCTTATACTGCAAGTGTTTCATCAGATTAGCACACAAAACTGTCATACAACACCAAAACGCAGTAACGAGCCTACATATATGATAGGAAAATTCAGCTAATCTGTATCTCATTTCCATTTCTCATTTCATCTGATTATCCAAAATCTGAAATCTGTCATTTCTTTGAAAAGGAAGTATCTGCACTTTAGTTTTGTAGAAACAAAACATTGCATTCTGGCTGCACTTACTGTCAGTGGTATTAACTGATTACATTTACTCAGTTACTGCAATTAAGTACAATTTTGAGATACTAAGTCAGGATTTCCATTTTCTGGTACTTTACTTAAACTTAGTTTACTTTGTAGATTCAGATAACAATATAAAAGTGTGTGTTTTTAGAGGTTAAGATATTATTTGATTTATAGGGATTACCAGGCAGTAAAATCAGCCCTGTATTTACTAGCTGAAAGGGTAAATTAAAGATGAAAGGCTTAATGTTTCTGCAAGCATATAAAGCAGAGTGCATCTGGTGGATTTGGTTGCAATTTATGGGTAAAATAAGCAGCCCGAAAAAACCCCAAAATTAAACCCTTTTATCAGTTTGAGATGCAGCCTACAGGTTGTTTTTTCCTAAACTTCACTTCCTCAGTATAGTCACTGCACTCTGCCTTTGAAGGTCGCTACAGCGTGCTGCCACAGACTTGTTGCTTGTGAAAACAAGTGAAACAGTTGACTTCATTTCCTGCCTTTCCACTGCCGTATCGAACCTCCACCCGTGTACCATTTCCTGTCAGTCTCTGTGACACCCTGAGGATCACCCTTGTTTTATTTCAGTCGCTCTGACAGTGATTAGTTCAACATTTCTGCAGAGTTCAGTAACACTTTTCAAGGAAACGTTATTCTGGATGACAGTAGATTATGGAGCCAGTTTTTATCCTTCTTGTGATGTCAGCTGGAGTATCTCATGGTAAAATTCATTATTAAAGAAACATTTAAATCGTGTAAAAGGTGAGTTATTTCAGCAAATTTGTAAAAATATGTCCTTTTCTAGCTTTCCTTCCAGCTGCTGAGAGAGCATGTAATGCCACGAAGAACGCATCTGTGTGCTCTGTCACTATCGGAGGATCTGTCTACATACAAGTGATGACCAATGCCAGCCGCCACCAACTGATGTGTAAAAAACTGCTTTCTACTGGACCCATTAATGTGTTCACTCTGAAGAAAGAGAAGGTGACGATAACTGGGCCCTTTAGAAACAGGACAGAGTTCTTCATCAACAATGGGACCCTCAAGATCACAGACTTGAAGAAGAATGACTCTGGCCTATACAAAGCAGGAATCTTTAGTCCAGATGGGGTCCACCTGAGAGATGTTTATTTTCAAATGGATCTTAAAGGCAAGTGTTCTAAAGTTTAACTTTATCTTCTAGCTTATTCATGCTTTAATATCTATATATTATGATATTAAACTTAAGGACTGCTCCTCAAGGCTGTGTGAGTGTATTTAAGACTAGAAAAGCGTCACTTTTTACCATATAATGTTAATATAATTATAACCATGGGGAAGTGAAAAGTGAAAAACAAAAGAGAAAAACATTTGTGCACTGTAGATGGTTGATAGAAATGGAGAAACTAGACTAATCTAGTGTATATTCAGTATCTACAGTCATCTAAATACCTGCCAATATAAATGCAGCATGTTTCTTCCAAAGACTGCTAATTCCAAGAACTTCTTCACTTCCTCAATCTGGTGACATTTCTGTTACTATTAACATGTATGACTCTATTTGACTTTTTATCTGACTTTATTCATTGCACGGTAGCAAATTATTCTGAGAATATTCTTAAAATCAAGCTTGCTATTTCATCACTGATGTACATGTACTAAATATGGTCGTTGGCACTGATGGAAAAGAGATGCTAGGTGCGGTACGTTTGCAGGAACTGGCTGTTGTTCAAAGGGAACTTTCAGTATTTGTCAAATTGGGTCTTATTCTCATTTTTCTTCTTCCATCACGAATTGTGGTCATGACCAAACATGTTACTAACCACTTCTGTTCAGAGCTGCGGTGATGACCAGTCAGGCATGGGCTGTGAACCTGCTGTAGCTTTCGTTTCAAACGTTTGAGTGTTTGCTAAAATTGTAGTTTTGGCATCTGGGATAAATAGTGTATGCTTTAGGATTCAAGACAAGAAATTTGACTATACATCAAATGATATCAAAACTTCAGCTCAACAGTCACCTCAAACACATGTTTTTAAGTATGTAAACCTAAAGTAAGTACAGAATTCCTCTGAATTTCCCTCTGGTTTCTTGTAATGAACTACATACTATAGCACCCGGTGCAGCTGTACATTCCAGATTAAAGGGATAGTTACAGTTTGGATTATTGACGTTGGATTGTACGCCCTCAGTTTAGAGATACAGGCAGGAGTTTGGAGTTTTTAAGGCTTAGTTTGGATTCAAACTAACTGATTGCTGCAGACCTGCAACTCCTGTGTTCTGTAAAATGACTGTTTTTGTCAATGGAGTCTGGTGGCTTTGAAGAGAGCAAAGTTAACAGCATCAGTTTGACTTGTCTGTCAGATGGAGCTCCTTGTTACTTATATTTGGATTTGTTCATACAGCCCCGAGCCACAACTGGAGCCTTAATTGTATAATGATGATTGATAAATACTGCATGGTGTGTGCCCTTTCATATTATTTTTGCAGAAACAACATTTGCTGACAGCCTCACACTAACAAAACAAACCAGTGCATGCTCATAATTAAAATGGATCTTCCGTGCAGTTCAGCGAGCACTGCATCAGTGTATGAATAACACAGAGGGTTAACAACTGTGATCTCTTCCCCGCAGAGGACTTTTGGCGCATCTTGATCCTGGTCTGTTGTGGGGTGGGTGCTCTCCTGATACTGGTGGTTTGTTGCTGTGTTTGCTGCAAAATAATGCGTCGGAAGAGGTCAGGTAAGATCTTGATATATGTAGAATATTGCAAAATCTGTTTGCATTTAGAAGAAGGTTAATTGCATAAAATAAGTATTTTGGTCAACACCGTATTATGCTGGTGGAAATGTCAAAACCTTTTATCTGTTTTAACTGCAAAAAATAGTTATTGTGTCTTCTGTCCATCTTCAGGTAAATAACTGAGAATAAACACCTTGGATTTCGACTTAAGTGAACTCAACTGAGGACCAAGATCACCACTGGACACTGGACTCCAAGAAAGAACAGGACTTTCAGCATGACCTGAAATAGGGCTGAAAAATTAATCAAAATTGTATCAAAATTACAACATAGACAAGTGCAATATCCAAATCACAGGAGGCACAATACAGTATGTGTCACATATTGTGGTGCTGCAGAAACATCCTTGCCTACAAATCATATTCCACAGACTTTGCTACAGATCGTCCAAAAAACAACAATGATATATTGATTAATATATATATGGTGAATCAGTTAAATAATCACAATTAGATTTAAGTAGATTTTTAATAGATATTTCCCCCCATATTGTGCAGCCTTAACTTGGAAGCTGGAAATTCTTTTTTTTCTTTCAGTTTTCCTTTTGTCTTTTGTGTATAAAAAATTCCTTAATAGGAAACGCCGACTTGTGGTAGCAGTGAAGTGTAATTCACGTGATGGAAAGTTTATTTCAATACGGCCGCGGCAGCAGCTGTAGAACCACATTTGTTAACATGCTGATCAGTATAAAATCATGATATTTGTATCTGCTCTTTATCAAACAATAATAAAAGATTGCTGTTCATAATTGACACTCTAACAGTGTTTTTGTTGTTTTGTTTTTTAACTCCAATTTAAGTGTTGTATAAAGTATCTGAAACTTCAGCAAAATATCAAAATAATAATAATCTAAATTATTTAAAATATGGGTTCTTTTTATTTTATTGAAAATCATATAAATCATAGAGTGTAAAGATGAGCAGGAAGTAGATGGCTAAAGTATGTTTCTAAAAGTGGAGTCAGTATTAGTTTATGCTGCAGCTTATTAATTATGTTGGGTTGTGATGACATCTGCAGGCTGTGTTTGGTTTCACTCACATGATGTGACAGTTGTTTAAATTCACCTCTAAATGCAACTTTCTGTGTAGATTTTAGCCGAGATATAAGAGACATTTGTGTTTCATGTTAGTTATTGAGACTTCACGGTTGTTTTCAGTTCAGAAAAATATATAATTTCCTGTGTATATAGAAATATTGAAAGTATTAATAATTCAATTTCCAAATATCTTGTGTATCTTCTCATTTCTCGCTTGTTATGCACATGTTTTTATTTTATTTTTTTTAAAAAGGGGGCATTTTTTATTCTTTATTGGATTGTGACAGAGAGAATGAAAAAGGGACGCAGAGAGAAGGACATGCAGCAAAAGGACCTCGAAACTGTCTGCTGCATCATGGACTCAGTCTTGGTTGTACGCAATCTACCAATGATCCACTGGGACTCCCTTTGTGTAAGTGTTTCAATTGCAACATCATCATAAATGTGGAGGATGATTGAATGCGCCAAATATAAAAGACAGGAATTATAAAATAAATAGAAGATCTTTGTGGGAGCAGCTGGTTCATACTGTATGAGAAAGATATTTTTCACTTCCCTTCTGGTCGAGTATAATTACAGTCTCTGTTCGTACAGCCGACTGTGGTTACATGTACCATCTAATGTTAACATGCAGATCTTAGGAGAAACTATTACTTCTTTAAATGTTTAGGTTTCAGCATCCTTTTATGGCATCTAGTCACAAATTCTTAACATAAATGAGGAAGTGAGATTGCCTGTTGGCCACTATGCTGCTTCCCTTGTTAACCAAAGGTGAGAAATGACTTGTCTGAGTGTAGTGTGTGCAGGTTTGCTTTTGAGTAAAGTAGAAAAGTCTGGGAGCTGCTGACTGGATCACCTGAAGCTGAACACTGAGGAGACATGGAGGCTGTGATCGGACTGATGGTGATGATACTCGGGGTCTCTCATGGTGAGCTCTTTAAAGTTTAATCAAACAGTTTGTTCTCATCTTCACTGATGTGCAGGACCAAACTCGTACAAGAATCACAGCACATTAATAAATTGAACATAATCACTGATCTACAATTGACTGCCATATGATGTTGAAACAATCTGGTGTAATTTCTTAAAAACATACAACAATTAGTTCAAGATTCATGATTTTAGAGTATTTCTCTTCTCACTCCATAACTGTACATAAGAAGTAGGATTACAAGTTTAAAGCCAATGCTGAATAATAATGTTGGTAACGTGGTGTTCAATAAGTTAAGGTTCTGTGATAGCAGTGAGGTTTGTGCATGAGTCATTAAGTGCAATGTTTTGCATTCGCACATCTATTTATGTCTTTATGGCTTTAAGAACATTTTCCTGTCTGCATTAAGAGAAGTACACAGTTACAGTTCACACAGACAATTTTCGAATGACACCTAATTAAAGACACTTTAAATAATTAAAAAACCTTGATTTTTTAGGGAGATTTTTTTTTTCTGAAAGATGTCTTAAGTTTGAATGCATTATTTGTTTCGCATCCTTAAAGGTTGGACATGGTCATTCATTTTGTAGAATTTAAAAAGTAAGCAAGCTATATTTTGATGTATTTTACTTTTCTTTTCATTTAACTTTTCCAGGTGTGGAAACCTCCTGTGATGGCAGACAGGATGGAGCTCAGTGTTATGGAGCTTTGGGAGGAACTTTGGTCCTCCGGCTGATGGACAGCGCCTCAGAAATACATAAATACCAATGGTTAAAGAATGGATCAATCATATTCAGTGGGAGAAAGACTTTGATTATTGCTAATGTAATAGAAAACAGGTCCTCATTTACTGTCAGTAATGGAACATTTAGGATCAACAACCTGAGAAGGAAAGATGGAGGTGAATATAAACTTGAAACCTTTGATTCAGATGGAAGGTTGTCAGAGCGGCGGACTCTACAGTTGATCATTCAAGGTAAATAACTATTTTACCTACTGAGGAATAGTGCACTCCAGTGAATTTTAATTTTCAGTAACATTTTTCCTGGAAGTTGCCTTAAAGTTTGACAGCATCATACAATTACAATGTTATTTTGAATATAAATATTTTAAATTTATTGTTAATTTTTTAATACACATTTTCAAAAACACCATAAAATAAAATGTGTTCTTTGGGAAATTTGGGGAACATCACTAAACTGTTAAACTGAAGTTCTGCTGTTTTGAGCAATGTTTGTCCTCAGCAAGTCCAAAACAACATGAGTTTGTTACGACCGGCTCAGCTCCATCCATCCATTTTCATCCACTTATCCGGGGCCGGTTCGCGAGGGCAGCAGGCTAAGCAAGGCATTCCAGATGTCCCTCTCCCCAGCCACAACGTCCAGCTCCTCCTGGGGGACCCCGAGGCGTTCCCAGGCCAGGCGAGAGATATAATCCCTCCACCGTGGGGCCTCTGACCTCTAACCTCTAACGGGAGGCGCCCAGGAGGCATCCTTTCCTGAGATGCCTGACGGTTTTCCAGAACCTATTTGAGGCAGACCGAAAGTCCTTCTCCATAGCCTCCCTGAATTCCTCCCATATCCAAGTTTTTTGCTTCAGTGACTGCTGCAGCTGCAGCCCTTCCAGCCAAACGGTGCCTGTCTGCTGCTTCCGGAGAGCCCTCGGTCAGCCAAGCCCGAAAGGCCTCCTTCTTCAGCTTGACGGGCTCCCTCACCGCTGGTGTCCACCTGCAGGTTCTTGGGTTGCCGCCACGACAGGCACCAACGATCTTCAGGCCACAGCTCCTACCAGCCCATTTGGACTTCATGTCACTAACTTCACCTGGAATGCTGGAGAAATTCTTTTGGAGGTGTGAGTTGAAGGTCCTGCAGACAGGGGCCTCCGCTAGACGTTCCCAGTTCACCCTCACTACACGCTTTGGTTTACCAGGTCTGTCAAGCAGCCTCCCTCACCACCTGATCCAGCTCACCACCAGGTGGTGATCAGTTGACAGCTCAGCTCCTCTCCTCACCCGAGTGTCCAAAACATGTGGCCACAGATCTGACGATACGATAATGAAATCGATCATAGATCTTTGAGTGGTCTGGTACCAAGTACACTTATAAGCAACTCTGTGCTTGAACATGGTGTTCGTTATGGACAATCCGTGACTAGTACAGAAGTCCAATAACAAAACACCACTCGGGTTCAGATTGGGCAGGACGTACCTCCCAATCACCCCCCTCCAGGTACCATCATCGTTGCCCATATGAGCGTTGAAGTCTCCCAGAAGAACTATAGAGTCCCCAAATGGTACCCCTTCCAGGACACCACCCAAGAAGGCCGGGTGATCCAAACTGCTGTTCGGTGCATAGGCACAAGCTCGGGCTCCTCCCCCGCCAGCGAGGTGACGTTCCATGTCCCCAGAGCCAGCCGCTGAAGCCGGGGGTCAGCACGCCCAGGTACCGCCTACATTGCACCCGACCCTTATGCCCTGTTCTGCGGGTGGTGGGCCCACAGGTCGGCAGATCCATGTGGCTTCTTCGGGCTGAGCCCGTCCGGGCCACCAGATGCGCGCCTGTGTGCTCCCCTCCCAGGTCTGGCTACAGGAGGCGGGCCCCGGTTTACCTGTGCCAGGAGAGGTACACCTGTCTTCATGTATGCACTTCATAAGGGTCTTTGAATCACTCTCAGTCTGTCCCCTCCCCAGGGACCACTTTGCCATGGGAGCTATTGCTCCCGACAACACAGCTCCCAGGGTCACTGGAGAACACAAACCCCTCCACGGCGTTGAGGTGGTGATTCTTGGAGGCTAATCTAAACTTCTCTAAAACACAGAATAGGAACAGGAATAAGATATAATATATTTCACAAACCCTAAAATCCCTTCTTTGGCTACAGATCAGAATTTTCATATGTGTAAAGGTCATGGACATGGATATTCATTTTGTGGATTAAAAAAAAGTTTTGATATTTAGATTTTTATAGATATATGTATTTTATCCATCTTTTTTTGTTACCAGGTGTGGAAACCTCCTGTGATGGCAGACAGGATGGAGCTCAGTGTTATGGAGCTTTGGGAGGAACTTTGGTCCTCCAGCTGATGGACAGCGCCTCAGAAATACATAAATACCAATGGTTTAAGAATGGATCAATGATATTCAATGGGAGAAAGACTTTCATTCTTGCTAATAAAATAGCAAACAGGTCCTCATTTACTGCCAGTAATGGAACATTTAGGATCAACAACCTGAGCAGGAAAGATGGAGGTGAATATAAACTTGAAACATTTAATTCAAGGGGAAAGAAGTCAGAGCCGCAAACTCTACAGTTGATCATTCAAGGTAAATAGCTATTTTGCCTACTGGGTAATTTATTTTGTATTAATTAACATGTTTCATATTCTTCTGGTAAACTACATGTATCTCATATTCTACATATCTCTGTATCTGTGTCTGGCCTGTTGTGTGTTAGAAACTGTATACAATGAAAAAGATTGTGTTGATATGAAAAGTCATCCGAGTGTGTCTCCTTCAGCTCCTGTGTCCTCTGTCCAGCTGGACTCTGAGTGTCTGTCCCAGGGAGAGATGAGGGTGTCCTGCTCCTCTGAGGGAGGGGACAGTCCTCAGTACAGCTGGACTCTGGATGGACGCACACTGACAGACGCTGAGCTCCTCCCAGGAAATACTGAGACTAAGAGCATCACTCTGAAACAACACGTCTCAGGACAACTGGTCTGCTCAGTCAGGAACGACGTCAGTAGAGTCTCAGAAGAAGAGAAGATATCTAACTGTGGTGAGGGACAACAGGACAGCAGTTTGATGTTTATGACTCTGAGGATTAACTGTTCATCAGTCACTGATCTGTGTCTTTCTCACAGGCTTCATATTCATTAACTGCACCTCATGCAACGGGATGAATATATCACAGTGGGTGTTTGCAGCCAATAATACTCCCTGTGTTGAGACAACAACACCCATGATTACAGAAACTTCTGGTAAGTGTCCATAAAACTCTCAACTCACAGCACACACACATCCACCTGTTGCTCCCTGCAGCAGAGATGACTCCTGGTACTGAGGGGAGAGAAAACTAACTCCTGTCACAGCTCTAACCTGAGTCCTGACATGTGATTTTTGTGTCTCTTCATCCACACAGATCACTCCCTGCTCATATGTGGTGTGCGATCAGCTGTGGTGATTCTTATATTAATCGGGATCACCGTCTATTACGCTTGGAAGAAAAAGAAAAACAAGATGGCCGAAGGCTCTGCCGTCCGTCGAAGGATGTTGGATCAAGAGAACTCTGTTGTGATGGTTGAAGTGGGAAGTTCCTCATATGAGAACTTTAACGTTGTGAACACAATGTCTTAATGAAGTCTGACTCTTTTCACATGGTCACTTAACTAGTTTTTGACTTGGTGAAAGTGGGGCGGGTCCTTTACACTGAATTAATTCTAGAGAAATGACTCTTGTTGTGAAGTGTTCAGGGCAGCGCTGCCTTAGGAAGCTGATAAAGCACCGGAGGCCCACAGCTCCACAGCAGTTTATCATAAAGCAACATGTGATATTGTGAATAAAGCTTATCTTATCATATCCATAGTGCAACTTATTTTGATGCTATTTAGAAATTAATGTACTGTACATTTTTAAGATTGTTGGTGAATAGTGAAAACAATTTATCTATAAATGTGGTTTCATTTTTAATTTAAGAGTTCATCGTTCTTTTAACGGTTGAAAACATTCTTCCACTTTTTCATGTCAATCAGATCTCTTAAAACTCACTGCATTATCTAAAAATGAATCACCACAAAGCTAGAAACAGATCTTTAAATTAGAAGAGAAAAGTGTTTTTTTTTTTTGTTTTACAAGTGTGTTTATTGGAATTTTTTAAAATGTATTTTTACATTAGAAGAGAAAAGTTGATGTTTTGGAGATAAGTAGTTTTCACTTCTGTATAGGTACTTGACTTATTAGTGATTTATACTTTAGAAACTGTAATTTTACATTTAAGGCATGTTTTAATATTGTCTATTAGAGTCCAAAGTAATCTTACATCACAAAAAGTACAGGCTTATTCATACATATGGTTAAAGTGTTTGTCTTTTAATAGTGAATTATGTAAATAATTGTTTTTTTAAGTAATAATTTCAAATATGCTTGTTTTGCTTCCATGTATACAAAAATCAATAATGTAAACTCTCTCAAAACTTAATAAAATAATTCAATAGTAAGAGTTGTATTTCAGTTTCTTTTTTTTAGTCATTCATTCAGTGTCACTTGTCATCAGTCAGTGTAGGTGAGTCAGTCTTTTGTTGACAGGTTGATTACAGACTGACCTTTAATGATGCAGAGAGAGAAATCAAACTGTCAGACTGCTCATCACTATCAGTCAGTGTGAGGTTTCCCTCTACTGGTTCACAGAGGCCTTACTGTTGTTTATGGATTATTCTGTATTCTGTAAAACTTTTTTGACAACATGAAGCTAGAAATAATCATCAATAAAAAAACCTTATTATTGATGTTTTACAATATTCAAAATGACATGATGAAAGCTCATAGGCATTTTCCCTACACTGGTTAGTTCTTCTGTACACATATTTTACTTTAGTTTAGAATATAGTTTTATATATATATATATATATATATATATATATATATATATATATATATATATATATATATATATATATATATATATATATATATATATATATATATATTCTATCTGAAGTCTTTTCTGTCCTGTCAGAATGTGTGTAAATTGTTATTATGTGCTCAACATGCTCTTATAATAAAGACCAGCTGTGTTCTACGGGGCAGTTTGAGATGATGCTTGATTAAATGTAACTTGTTCTTCATTTAATGAGAAGAAATATGAAAAGATAAAAAGAAGTCGTCTTGTGGGAGGCTTAAAGGAAGTGACACTGATAACACTTCCTTTCCTCCTCTCTGATGTAAAAATATAAAGACAGTAACACTTTGGTCAGCTCAACATTTGCACAGATTCTCCTCTGAGGCTGACCGCTGACACATTTCAGGCCGGTCAGTGTTTGAGGTGCAGGTTTGCTCTTGAGTTAAGTAGAAAAGTCTGGGAGCTGCTGACTGGATCAGCTGAAGCTGAACACTGAGGAGACATGGAGGCTGTGATCGGACTGATGGTGATGATACTCGGAGTCTCTCATGGTGAGCTCTTTAAAGTTTAATCAAACAGTTTGTTCTCATCTTCACTGATGTGCAGGACCAAACTCGTACAAGAATCACTGCACATTAATAAATTGAACATAACAAAATAGATTTTATCAGCTTGATCTACAATTGTTTGCCATTTGATGTTGAAACAATCTGAAAGTTTCCTCTGGTGTAATTTCTTACTAACATAAAAAAGTTAGTTCAAGATTCATGATGTTAGATTGTTATTATTCTCACTTCATAACTGTACATAAGAAGTAGAATTACAATAATAATGTCAGTCACAATGTGTTCAATAAGTTAAGGTTCTGTAAGAGCAGTGAGTTTTGTGCATGAGTCATTAAGTGAAATGTTTTCCTGTCACACATCTATTTATCTCTTTATGACACGAGAACATTTCCTCTCTGCATCAAAAGAAGCACAGAGTTACAGTTCACACAGACAATTTTCAGCCATTTTAATGAAACGAATTACACCTAAGTAAACATACATTTTTTCTATATTAGGGAGAAAACTTTTTTTTCCTGAAGGTTGCCTTAAAGTTTGAGATCATCATGTGATTGTAATGTTACATCAAATCTAAATATTTTAGATGTCTGTTTGTTATTTGATACACATTTAAAAAAAAACAATTCATAAAATATAATGTGTTCTTTAGAAATTTGGGAAACATCACTAAACTGTAAAACTGAAGTTCTGTTGTTTTGAGCAACGTTTGTCCTCAGTAACACGAGTTTGTTACGACCGGCTCAGCTTAACTTCTCTAAAACACAAAACAGGAACAAAATACAAAACATTTCATAAACCTAAAAAACCCCTTTATTTGTTACAGATCAGAATGTCCATATGTGTAGAGGTTGGACATGGATATTAATTTTGTAGACTTTAAAAAAAAGTTGTGATATTTTGACATTTCAACTTTTTTTTGTTTTCATTTAACTTTGTTATTTCCAGGTGTGGAAACCTCCTGTGATGGCAGACAGGATGGAGCTCAGTGTTATGGAGCTTTGGGAGGAACTTTGGTCCTCCAGCTGATGGACAGCGCCTCAGAAATACATAGATACCAATGGTTGAAGGATGGATCAGACATACTTGATGGAAGAAAGACTTCCATTATTACTAATAGAATAGCAATCAGGTCCTTATTTACTGTCAGTAATGGAACATTTAGGATCAACAACCTGAGCAGGAATGATGGAGGTGAATATAAACTTAAAATATTTAATTCAAGGGGAAGGTTGTCAGAGCAGCGGACTCTACAGTTGATCATTCAAGGTAAATAACTATTCTATCTACTTGGTAATTTATTATTATGAAATTAACAAATATTTCATATTCTTCTGGTAAACTACATGTTTCTCATATACTACATATCTCTGTATCTGTGTCTGGCCTGTTGTGTGTTAGAAACTGTAACAATGAAAAAGATTGTGTTGATATGAAAAGTCATCTGAGTGTGTCTCCTTCAGCTCCTGTGTCCTCTGTCCGGCTGGACCCTGAGTGTCTGTCCCAGGGAGAGATGAGGGTGTCCTGCTCCTCTGAGGGAGGGGACAGTCCTCAGTACAGCTGGACTCTGGATGGACGCACACTGAGAGACGCTGAGCTCCTCTCAGGAAATACTGAGACTAAGAGCATCACTCTGAAACAACACGTCTCAGGACAACTGGTCTGCTCAGTCAGGAACGACGTCAGTAGAGTCTCAGAAGAAGAGAAGATATCTAACTGTGGTGAGGGACAACAGGACAGCAGTTTGATGTTTATGACTCTGAGGATTAACTGTTCATCAGTCACTGATCTGTGTCTTTCTCACAGGCTTCATATTCATTAACTGCACCTCAGACAATGAGACGCATTCACAGTGGGTGTTTGCAGCCAATAATACTCTCTGTGTTGAGACAACAACAACAACTCCCACGACTACAGGAACTTCTGGTAAGTGTCCATAAAACTCTCAACTCACAACATACACACACATTTACATGAAACAGTAAGTTAATTTCTATTCTCACTCTATTACTGTACATAAAATGTATGATTCAAGTTTAAAGCTAATGCTGAATAATAATGTCAGTCACGATGTGTTCAATAAGTTCAGGTTCTGTAAGAGCAGGGAAGTTTGTGCATGAGTGAAATGTTTTGCAGTCACACGTCTATTTATGTCTTTATGACAAGAGAACATTTTCCTGTCTGTATTAAGAGAAGCACACAGTTACAGTTCACCCAGAATATTTTCTGTTTTTCAGAAAACTAATGAATGAAATTATATTAGGATCATTCTTTCTTGTTTTGCTAATTAAAATTCACTCAACTTTTTGTTTTATAAATCCAGTGAAATTTAATTCTCGCTAACATTTTTCCTGAAAGTTGCCTTAAGGTTTGAAAAAATATATATTTTATTACCAACATTTCATTTCAGATTACCCTTTAATGAAGCATCAAGATACAATCATATGATTGCATTATCACTTCAAATAATTTAGATGGCCTGTTTGTTATTTGATACACAATTTTAAAAACATCATAAAATAAATAACTGAGAGTAGGAGCAGTTTTTGTCATAAAGTATAGACATGGCCATACATTTTCATGAATTGAAAACACCAACAAAATTGTGATTTTTTAAACTTTTACATTTAACTTTTTTGTTTCCAGGTGTGGGAACCACCTGTGATGGCAGACAGGATGGAAACCAGCGTATTGAGACAACAACTCCTACCACAACGACAGAAACTGGTAAGTGTCCATAAAACTCTCAACTCACAGCACACACACATCCACCTGTTGCTCCCTGCAGCAGAGATGACTCCTGGTACTGAGGGGAGAGAAAACTAACTCCTGTCACAGCTCTAACCTGAGTCCTGACATGTGATTTTTGTGTCTCTTCATCCACACAGATCACTCCCTGCTCATATGTGGTGTGCGTGTCTTTATGGCACGAGAACATTTTCCTGTCTGCATCAAAAGAAGCACACAGTTACAGTTCACACAGACAATTTTCAGCCATTTTAATGAAACGAATCACACCTAAGTAAACATACATTTTTTCTTTTACAAATCCAGTGAATCTTAATTTATTAGAGAGAAACTTATTTTTTTCCTGAAAGTTGCCTTATACTTTGAGATCATAATGTGATTGTAATGTTACATAAAGTATAAATATTTTAGATGTCTGTTCAGTATTTGATACACATTTTAAAAAAACAATTCATAAAATATAATGTGTTCTTTAGAAATTTGGGAAACATCACTAAACAGTAAAACTGAAGTTCTGTTGTTTTGAGCAAAGTTTGTCCTCAGTAACATGAGTTTGTTACGACCGGCTCAGCCTAACTTCTCTAAAACACAAAACAGGAACAAAATTCAAAATATTTCATAAACCTTAAAATGGCTGTATTTGTTACAGATGAGAATGTTCATATGTGTAGAGGTTGGACATGGATATTAATTTTGTAGACTTAAAAAAAAAGTTGTGATATTTTGACATTTCAACTTTTTTTGTTTTCATTTAACTTTGTTATTTCCAGGTGTGGAAACCTCCTGTGATGGCAGACAGGATGGAGCTCAGTGTTATGGAGCTTTGGGAGGAACTTTGGTCCTCCAGCTGATGGACAGCGCCTCAGAAATACATAGATACCAATGGTTAAAGGATGGATCAATGATACTCAATGGAAGAAAGACTTTCATTATTACTAATACAATATCAATCAGGTCCTCATTTACTGTCAGTAATGGAACATTTAGGATCAACAACCTGAGCAGGAATGATGGAGGTGAATATAAATTTGAAATATTTAATTCAAGGGGAAAGTTGTCAGAGCAGCGGACTCTACAGTTGATCATTCAAGGTAAATAACTATTTTATCTACTGAGAAATGTATTATTGTGAAATTAACAAATAATTCATATTCTTCTGGTAAACTACATGTATCTCATATTCTACATATCTCTGTATCTGTGTCTGGCCTGTTGTGTGTTAGAAACTGTATAAAATGAAAAAGATTGTGTTGATATGAAAAGTCATCTGAGTGTGTCTCCTTCAGCTCCTGTGTCCTCTGTCCGGCTGGACTCTGAGTGTCTGTCCCAGGGAGAGATGAGGGTGTCCTGCTCCTCTGAGGGAGGGGACAGTCCTCAGTACAGCTGGACTCTGGATGGACGCACACTGACAGACGCTGAGCTCCTCCCAGGAAATACTGAGACTAAGAGCATCACTCTGAAACAACACGTCTCAGGACAACTGGTCTGCTCAGTCAGCAACGACGTCAGTAGAGTCTCAGAAGAAGAGAAGATATCTAACTGTGGTGAGGGACAACAGGACAGCAGTTTGATGTTTATGACTCTGAGGATTAACTGTTCATCAGTCTCTGATCTGTGTCTTTCTCACAGGCTTCATATTCATTAACTGCACCTCAGACAATGAGATGCATTCAGAGTGGGTGTTTGCAGCCAATAATACTCTCTGTGTTGAGACAACAACTCCCATGATTACAGGAACTTCTGGTAAGTGCCCATAAAACTCTCAACTCACAACATACACACACATTTACATGCAACAGTAAGTTAATTTCTATTCTCACTCCATTACTGTACATAAAAAGTATGATTCAAGTTTAAAGCTAATGCTGAATAATAATGTCAGTCAGAATGTGTTCAATAAGATAAGGTTCTGTAAGAGCAGGGAAGTTTGTGCATGAGTGAAATGTTTTGCATTCACACGTCTATTTATGTCTTTATGGCAAGAGAACATTTTCCTGTCTGTATTAAGAGAAGCACACAGTTACAGTTCACCCAGAATATTTTCTGTTTTTCAAAAACCTAATGAATTAAATTATATTAGGATCATTCTTTCTTGTTTTGCTAATTAAAATTCACTCAACTTTTTGTTTTATAAATCCAGTGAAATTTAATTCTCGCTAACATTTTTCCTGAAAGTTGCCTTAAGGTTTGAAAAAATATGTATTTTATTACCAACATTTCATTTCAGATTGCTTACCCTTTAATGAAGCATCAAGATACAATCATATGATTGCATTGTTACTTCAAATAATTTAGATGGCCTGTTTGTTAATTGATACACAATTATAAAAACATCATAAAATAAATAACAGTCTTTTTCATATTCTTAAAGTATGGACATGGCCATACATTTTCTAGAATTGAAAACACCAACAAATTGTGATATAATGATTTTTTAAACTTTTACATTTAACTTTTTTGTTTCCAGGTGTGGGATCCACCTGTGATGGCAGACAGGATGGAAAACAGAGTATTGAGACAACAACTCCTACCACAACGACAGAAACTGGTAAGTGTCCATAAAACTCTCAACTCACAGCACACACACATCCACCTGTTGCTCCCTGCAGCAGAGATGACTCCTGGTACTGAGGGGAGAGAAAACTAACTCCTGTCACAGCTCTAACCTGAGTCCTGACATGTGATTTTTGTGTCTCTTCATCCACACAGATCACTCCCTGCTCATATGTGGTGTGCGATCAGCTGTGGTGATTCTTATATTAATCGGGATCACCGTCTATTACGCTTGGAGGAAAAAGAAAAACAAGATGGCCGAAGCCTCTGCTGTCCGTCGAAGGATGTTAGATCAAGAGAACTCTGTTGTGATGGTTGAAGTGGGAAGTTCCTCATATGAGAACTTTAACGTTGTGAACACAACGTCTTAATGAAGTCTGACGCCTTTCACATGGTCACTTCACTAGTTTTTGACTTGGTGAAAGTGGGGCGGGTCCTTTACACTGAATTAATTCTAGAGAAATGACTCTTGTTGTGAAGTGTTCAGGGCAGCGCTGCCTTAGGAAGCTGATAAAGCACCGGAGGCCCACAGCTCCACAGCAGTTTATCATAAAGCAACATGTGATATTGTGAATGTGAATGTGATAATATTCATAGTGCAACTTATTTTGATGCTATTTAGAAATGAATGTACTGTACATTTTTAAGAGTGTTGGTGAATAGTGAAAACAATTTATCTCCAAATGTGGTTTCATTTTTAATTTAGGAGTTCATCGTTCTTTTAACGGTTGAAAACATTCTTCCACTTTTTCATGTCAATCAGATCTCTTAAAACTCACTGCATTATCTAAAAATGAATCACCACAACGCTAGAAACAGATATTTTAATTAGAAGAGAAAAGTGTTTTTTGTTGTTGTTGTTAAACAATTGTGTTTATTGGATATTTTTTTTTTTTTTTTTTTTTTACATTAGAAGAGAAAAGTTGATGTTTTGGAGATAAGTAGTTTTCACTTCTGTATAGGTACTTGACTTATTAGTGATTTATATTTTAAAAACTGTAATTTTGCATTTAAAGCATGTTTTAATATTGTGTATTACAGTCCAAAGTAATTTTACGTCACAAAAAGTACAGGCTTATTCATACATATGGTTAAAGTGTTTATCTTTTAATAGTGAATTATGTAAATAATTGTTTTTTTAAAGTAATAATTTCAAATATGTTTGTTTTGCTTCCATGTATTAAAAAATCAATAATGTAAACTCTCTCAAAACTTAATAAAATAATTCAATAGTAAGAGTTTTATTTCAGTTTCTTTTTTTTAGTCATTCATTCAGTGTCACTTGTCATCAGTCAGTGTAGGTGAGTCAGTCTTTTGTTGACAGGTTGATTACAGACTGACCTTTAATGATGCAGAGAGAGAAATCAAACTGTCAGACTGCTCATCACTATCAGTCAGTGTGAGGTTTCCCTCTACTGGTTCACAGAGGCCTTACTGTTGTTTATGGATTATTCTGTATTCTGTTAAACTTTTTTGACAACATGGAGCTAGAAATAATCATCAATAAAAATAAGAAAACCTTATTGTTTTCCAATATTTAAAATCACATGATAAAAACTCATAGGCATGTTCCCTACACTGGTTAGTTCTTCTTTACACACATTTTACTTTAGTTTAGAATATATATTTATAGATATATTCAATCTGAAGACTTTTCTGTCCTGTCAGAATGTGTGTAAATTGTTATTTTGTGCTCAACATGCTCTTATAATAAAGACCGGCTGTGTTCTACGGGGCAGTTTGAGATGATGCTTGATTAAATGTAACTTGTTCTTCATTTAGAGAGAAGAAATATGAAAAGATAAAAAGAAGTCGTCTTGTGGGGAGGCTTAAAGGAAGTGACACTTATAACACTTCCTTTTCTCCTCTCTGATGTAAAAATATAAAGACAGTAACACTTTGGTCAGCTCAACATTTGCACAGATTCTCCTCTGAGGCTGATCGCTGACACATTTCAGGCCGGTCAGTGTTTGAGGTGCAGGTTTGCTCTTGAGTAAAGTAGAAAAGTCTGGGAGCTGCTGACTGGATCAGCTGAAGCTGAACACTGAGGAGACATGGAGGCTGTGATCGGACTGATGGTGATGATACTCGGAGTCTCTCATGGTGAGCTCTTTAAAGTTTAATCAAACAGTTTGTTCTCATCTTCACTGAAGTGCAGGACCAAACTCGTACAAGAATCACTGCACATTAATAAATTGAACATAATAAAATAGATTTTTTTCAGCTTGATCTACAATTGTTTGCCATTTGATGTTGAAACAATCTGAAAGTTTCCTCTGGTGTAATTTCTTATTAACATACACAAGTTAGTTCAAGATTCATGATGTTAGATTGTTATTATTCTCACTTCATAACTGTACATAAGAACTAGAATTACAATAATAATGTCAGTCACAATGTGTTCAATAAGTTAAGGTTCTGTAAGAGCAGTGAGTTTTGTGCATGAGTCATTAAGTGAAATGTTTTGCATTCACACATCTATTTATCTCTTTATGACACGAGAACATTTTCCTGTCTGCATTAAGAGAACCACACAGTTACAGTTAAAACAGGACATTTTCAGCCATTTTAATTAAAACGAATCACACCTAAGTAAACATAATTTTTTTCTATTATAAATCCAGTGAATATTCATTTATTAGGGAGAAACTTTTTTTTTTTTCCTGAAAGTTGCCTTATACTTTGAGATCATAATGTGATCATAATGTTACATCAAATATAAATATTTTAGATGTCTGTTCATTATTTTATACACATTTTAAAAAAACAATTCATAAAATATAATGTGTTATTTAGAAATTTGTGAAACATCACTAAACAGTAAAACTGAAGTTCTGTTGTTTTGAGCAACGTTTGTCCTCAGTAACATGAGTTTGTTACGACCGGCTCAGCTTAACTTCTCTAAAACACAAAACAGGAACAAAATACAAAACATTTCACAAATCCTAAAACCCCTTTATTTGTTACAGATCAGAATGTTCATATGTGTAGAGGTTGGACATGGATATTAATTTTGTAGACTTAAAAAAAAAGTTGTGATATTTTGACATTTCAACTTTTTTTGTTTTCATTTAACTTTGTTATTTCCAGGTGTGGAAACCTCCTGTGATGGCAGACAGGATGGAGCTCAGTGTTATGGAGCTTTGGGAGGAACTTTGGTCCTCCAGCTGATGGACAGCGCCTCAGAAATACATAGATACCAATGGTTTAAGAATAGATCAATGATACTCAGTGGGAGAAGGACTGTGATTACTATTAATACAATATCAATCAGGTCCTCATTTACTGTCAGTAATGGAACATTTAGGATCAACAACCTGAGCAGGAATGATGGAGGTGAATATAAACTTGAAATATTTAATTCAAGGGGAAGGTTGTCAGAGCAGCGGACTCTACAGTTGATCATTCAAGGTAAATAACTATTTTTAACTAAGGAATTTATTTTGTATTAATTAACATGTTTCATATTCTTCTGGTAAACTACATGTTTCTCATATTCTACATATCTCTGTATCTGTGTCTGGCCTGTTGTGTGTTAGAAACTGTAACAATGAAAAAGATTGTGTTGATATGAAAAGTCATCTGAGTGTGTCTCCTTCAGCTCCTGTGTCCTCTGTCCGGCTGGACTCTGAGTGTCTGTCCCAGGGAGAGATGAGGGTGTCCTGCTCCTCTGAGGGAGGGGACAGTCCTCAGTACAGCTGGACTCTGGATGGACGCACACTGACAGACGCTGAGCTCCTCCCAGGAAATACTGAGACTAAGAGCATCACTCTGAAACAACACGTCTCAGGACAACTGGTCTGCTCAGTCAGGAACGACGTCAGTAGAGTCTCAGAAGAAGAGAAGATATCTAACTGTGGTGAGGGACAACAGGACAGCAGTTTGATGTTTATGACTCTGAGGATTAACTGTTCATCAGTCACTGATCTGTGTCTTTCTCACAGGCTTCATATTCATTAACTGCACCTCAGACAATGAGACGCATTCACAGTGGGTGTTTGCAGCCAATAATAATCTCTGTGTTGAGACAACAACAACAACTCCCACGACTAAAGAAGCTGTGGGTAAGTGTCCATAAAACTCTCAACTCACAGCACACACACATCCACCTGTTGCTCCCTGCAGCAGAGATGACTCCTGGTACTGAGGGGAGAGAAAACGAACTCCTGTCACAGCTCTAACCTGAGTCCTGACATGTGATTTTTGTGTCTCTTCATCCACACAGATCACTCCCTGCTCATATGTGGTGTGCGATCAGCTGTGGTGATTCTTATATTAATCGGGATCACCGTCTATTACGCTTGGAAGAAAAAGAAAAACAAGATGGCCGAAGGCTCTGCCGTCCGTCGAAGGATGTTGGATCAAGAGAACTCTGTTGTGATGGTTGAAGTGGGAAGTTCCTCATATGAGAACTTTAACGTTGTGAACACAATTTCTTAATGAAGTCTGACTCTTTTCACATGGTCACTTCACTAGTTTTTGACTTGGTGAAAGTGGGGCGGGTCCTTTACACTGAATTAATTCTAGAGAAATGACTCTTGTTGTGAAGTGTTCAGGGCAGCGCTGCCTTAGGAAGCTGATAAAGCACCGGAGGCCCACAGCTCCACAGCAGTTTATCATAAAGCAACGTGTGATATTGTGAATAAAGTTTATCTTATCATATTCATAGTGCAACTTATTTTGATGCTATTTAGAAATTAATGCACTGTACATTTTTAAGATTGTTGGTGAATAGTGAAAACAATTTATCTCCAAATGTGGTTTCATTTTTAATTTAGGAGTTCATCGTTCTTTTAACGGTTGAAAACATTCTTCCACTTTTTCATGTCAATCAGATCTCTTAAAACTCACTGCATTATCTAAAAATGAATCACCATAAAGCTAGAAACAGATCTTTAAATTAGAAGAGAAAAGTGTTTTTTTTTTTGTTTTACAAGTGTGTTTATTGGAATTTTTTTAAATGTATTTTTACATTAGAAGAGAAAAGTTGATGTTTTGGAGATAAGTAGTTTTCACTTCTGTATAGGTACTTGACTTATTAGTGATTTATACTTTAGAAACTGTAATTTTACATTTAAGGCATGTTTTAATATTGTCTATTAGAGTCCAAAGTAATCTTACATCACAAAAAGTACAGGCTTATTCATACATATGGTTAAAGTGTTTGTCTTTTAATAGTGAATTATGTAAATAATTGTTTTTTTAAGTAATAATTTCAAATATGCTTGTTTTGCTTCCATGTATACAAAAATCAATAATGTAAACTCTCTCAAAACTTAATAAAATAATTCAATAGTAAGAGTTTTATTTCAGTTTCTTTTTTTTAGTCATTCATTCAGTGTCACTTGTCATCAGTCAGTGTAGGTGAGTCAGTCTTTTGTTGACAGGTTGATTACAGACTGACCTTTAATGATGCAGAGAGAGAAATCAAACTGTCAGACTGCTCATCACTATCAGTCAGTGTGAGGTTTCCCTCTACTGGTTCACAGAGGCCTTACTGTTGTTTATGGATTATTCTGTATTCTGTAAAACTTTTTTGACAACATGAAGCTAGAAATAATCATCAATAAAAAAACCTTATTATTGATGTTTTGCAATATTCAAAATGACATGATGAAAGCTCATAGGCATTTTTCCTACACTGGTTAGTTCTTCTGTACACATATTTTACTTTAGTTTAGAATATACTTTTATATATATATATATATATATATATATATATATATATATATATTCTATCTGAAGTCTTTTCTGTCCTGTCAGAATGTGTGTAAATTGTTATTATGTGCTCAACATGCTCTTATAATAAAGACCGGCTGTGTTCTACGGGGCAGTTTGAGATGATGCTTGATTAAATGTAACTTGTTCTTCATTTAGAGAGAAGAAATATGAAAAGATAAAAAGAAGTTGTCTTGTGGGAGGCTTAAAGGAAGTGACACTTATAACACTTCCTTTTCTCCTCTCTGATGTAAAAATATAAAGACAGTAACACTTTGATCAGCTCAACATTTGCACAGATTCTCCTCTGAGGCTGACCGCTGACACATTTCAGGCCGGTCAGTGTTTGAGGTGCAGGTTTGCTCTCGAGTAAAGTAGAAAAGTCTGGGAGCTGCTGACTGGATCAGCTGAAGCTGAACACTGAGGAGACATGGAGGCTGTGATCGGACTGATGGTGATGATACTCGGAGTCTCTCATGGTGAGCTCTTTAAAGTTTAATCAAACAGTTTGTTCTCATCTTCACTGATGTGCAGGACAAAACTCGTACAAGAATCACTGCACATTAATAAATTGAACATAATAAAATAGATTTTTTTCAGCTTGATCTACAAATGTTTGCCATTTGATGTTGAAACAATCTGAAAGTTTCCTCTGGTGTAATTTCTTATTAACATACACAAGTTAGTTCAAGATTCATGATGTTAGATTGTTATTATTCTCACTTCATAACTGTACATAAGAAGTAGAATTACAATAATAATGTCAGTCACAATGTGTTCAATAAGTTAAGGTTCTGTAAAAGCAGTGAGTTTTGTGCATGAATCATTAAGTGAAATGTTTTGCGGTCACACATCTATTTATCTCTTTATGACGCGAGAACATTTTCCTGTCTGCATTAAGAGAAGCACACAGTTACAGTTCACACAGACAATTTTCAGCCATTTTAATGAAACGAATCACACCTAAGTAAACATACATTTTTTCTTTTATAAATCCAGTGAATCTTAATTTATTAGAGAGAAACTTAGTTTTTTTCCTGAAAGTTGCCTTATACTTTGAGATCATAATGTGATTGTAATGTTACATAAAGTATAAATATTTTAGATGTCTGTTCATTATTTGAAACACATTTTAAAAAAACAATCAATAAAATATAATGTATTCTTTAGAAATTTGGGAAACATCACTAAACAGTAAAACTGAAGTTTTGTTGTTTTGAGCAAAGTTTGTCCTCAGTAACATGAGTTTGTTACAACCGGCTGAGCTTAACTTCTCTAAAACAGAAAACAGGAACAAAATACAAAATATTTCACAAATCCTAAAACACCTTTATTTGTTAAAGATCAGAAATTTCACATGGGTAATGGTTGGACATGGATATTCATTTTGTAGACTTTAAAAAAAAGTTGTGATATTTTGACATTTCAACTTTTTTTTGTTTTCATTTAACTTTGTTATTTCCAGGTGTGGAAACCTCCTGTGATGGCAGACAGGATGGAGCTCAGTGTTATGGAGCTTTGGGAGGAACTTTGGTCCTCCAGCTGATGGACAGCGCCTCAGAAATACATAAATACCAATGGTCAAAGAATGGATCAAACATACTTGAGGGAAGAAAGAATTTAATTACTCCTAATAAAATATCAAACAGGTCCTCATTTACTGTCAGTAATGGAACATTTAGGATCAACAACCTGAGCAGGAATGATGGAGGTGAATATAAACTTAAAACATTTAATTCAAGGGGAAAGATGTCAGAGCCGCGGACTCTACAGTTGATCATTCAAGGTAAATAACTATTTTACCTACTGGGTAATTTATTTTGTATTAAGTGACATATGTTTCATATTCTTCTGGTAAACTACATGTATCTCATATTCTACATATCTCTGTATCTGTGTCTGGCCTGTTGTGTGTTAGAAACTGTAACAATGAAAAAGATTGTGTTGATATGAAAAGTCATCTGAGTGTGTCTCCTTCAGCTCCTGTGTCCTCTGTCCGGCTGGACTCTGAGTGTCTGTCCCAGGGAGAGATGAGGGTGTCCTGCTCCTCTGAGGGAGGGGACAGTCCTCAGTACAGCTGGACTCTGAGTGTCTGTCCCAGGGAGAGATGAGGGTGTCCTGCTCCTCTGAGGGAGGGGACAGTCCTCAGTACAGCTGGACTCTGGATGGACGCACACTGACAGACGCTGAGCTCCTCCCAGGAAATACTGAGACTAAGAGCATCACTCTGAAACAACACGTCTCAGGACAACTGGTCTGCTCAGTCAGGAACGACGTCAGTAGAGTCTCAGAAGAAGAGAAGATATCTAACTGTGGTGAGGGACAACAGGACAGCAGTTTGATGTTTATGACTCTGAGGATTAACTGTTCATCAGTCACTGATCTGTGTCTTTCTCACAGGCTTCATATTCATTAACTGCACCTCAGACAATGAGACGCATTCACAGTGGGTGTTTGCAGCCAATAATACTCTCTGTGTTGAGACAACAACAACTCCCATGATTACAGAAACTTCTGGTAAGTGTCCATAAAACTCTCAACTCACAACATACACACACATTTACATGCAACAGTAAGTTAATTTCTATTCTCACTCCATTACTGTACATAAAAAGTATGATTCAAGTTTGAAGCTAATGCTGAATAATAATGTCAGTCACGATGTGTTCAATAAGTTCAGGTTCTGTAAGAGCAGGGAAGTTTGTGCATGAGTGAAATGTTTTGCATTCACATGTCTATTTATGTCTTTATGGCAAGAGAACACTTTCCTGTCTGTATTAAGAGAAGCACACAGTTTCAGTTCACACAGAATATTTTCTGTTTTTCAAAAACCTAATGAATTAAATTATATTAGGATCATTCTTTCTTGTTTTGCTAATTAAAATTCACTCAACTTTTTGTTTTATAAATCCAGTGAAATTTAATTCTCGCTAACATTTTTCCTGAAAGTTGCCTTAAGGTTTGAAAAAATATGTATTTTATTACCAACATTTCATTTCAGATTGCTTACCCTTTAATGAAGCATCAAGATACAATCATATGATTGCATTGTTACTTCAAATAATTTAGATGGCCTGTTTGTTAATTGATACACAATTATAAAAACATCATAAAATAAATAACAGTATTTTTCATATTCTTAAAGTATGGACATGGCCATACATTTTCTAGAATTGAAAACACCAACAAATTGTGATATAATGATTTTTTAAACTTTTACATTTCACTTTTTTGTTTCCAGGTGTGGGATCCACCTGTGATGGCAGACAGGATGGAAAACAGAGTATTGAGACAACAACTCCTACCACAACGACAGAAACTGGTAAGTGTCCATAAAACTCTCAACTCACAGCACACACACATCCACCTGTTGCTCCCTGCAGCAGAGATGACTCCTGGTACTGAGGGGAGAGAAAACTAACTCCTGTCACAGCTCTAACCTGAGTCCTGACATGTGATTTTTGTGTCTCTTCATCCACACAGATCACTCCCTGCTCATATGTGGTGTGCGATCAGCTGTGGTGATTCTTATATTAATCGGGATCACCGTCTATTACGCTTGGAAGAAAAAGAAAAACAAGATGGCCGAAGGCTCTGCCGTCCGTCGAAGGATGTTAGATCAAGAGAACTCTGTTGTGATGGTTGAAGTGGGAAGTTCCTCATATGAGAACTTTAACGTTGTGAACACAACGTCTTAATGAAGTCTGACTCTTTTCACATGGTCACTTCACTAGTTTTTGACTTGGTGAAAGTGGGGCGGGTCCTTTACACTGAATTAATTCTAGAGAAATGACTCTTGTTGTGAAGTGTTCAGGGCAGCGCTGCCTTAGGAAGCTGATAAAGCACCGGAGGCCCACAGCTCCACAGCAGTTTATCATAAAGCAACATGTGATATTGTGAATAAAGTTTATCTTATAATATTCATAGTGCAACTTATTTTGATGCTATTTAGAAATTAATGCACTGTACAGTTTTAAGATTGTTGGTGAATAGTGAAAACAATTTATCTCCAAATGTGGTTTCATTTTTAATTTAGGAGTTCATTGTTCTTTTAACAGTTGAAAACATTCTTCCACTTTTTCATGTCAATCAGATCTCTTAAAACTCACTGCATTATCTAAAAATGAATCACCACAAAGCTAGAAATAGATATTTTAATTAGAAGAGAAAAGTGTTTTTTTTTTGTTTAACAAGTGTGTTTATTGGATTTTTTTTTTTTTACATTAGAAGAGAAAATTTGATGTTTTGGAGATAAGTAGTTTTCACTTCTGTATAGGTACTTGACTTATTAGTGATTTATATTTTAAAAACTTTAATTTTACATTTAAGGCGTGTTTAAATATTGTGTATAAGAGTCCAAAGTAATTTTACATCACAAAAAGTACAGGCTTATTCATACATTTGGTTAAAGTGTTGTAGTGAATTATGTAAATAATCGTTTCTTTTAAAGTAATAATTTCAAATATGTTTGTTTTGCTTCCATGTATACCAAAATCAATAATGTAAACTCTCTCAAAACTTAATAAAATAATTAAATAGTAAGAGTTTTATTTCAGTTTCTTTTTTTTAGTCATTCATTCAGTGTCACTTGTCATCAGTCAGTGTAGGTGAGTCAGTCTTTTGTTGACAGGTTGATTACAGACTGACCTTTAATGATGCAGAGAGAGAAATCAAACTGTCAGACTGCTCATCACTATCAGTCAGTGTGAGGTTTCCCTCTACTGGTTCACAGAGGCCTTACTGTTGTTTATGGATCATTCTGTATTCTGTAAAACTTTTTTGACAACATGAAGCTAGAAATAATCATCAATAAAAATAAGAAAACCTTATTGTTTTCCAATATTTAAAATCACATGATAAAAACTCATAGGCATGTTCCCTACACTGGTTAGTTCTTCTTTACACACATTTTACTTTAGTTTAGAATATATATTTATATATATATTCTATCTGAAGACTTTTCTGTTCTGTCAGAATGTGTGTAAATTGTTATTATGTGCTCAAAATGCTCTTATAATAAAGACCGGCTGTGTTCTACGGGGCAGTTTGAGATGATGCTTGATTAAATGTAACTTGTTCTTCATTTAGAGAGAAGAAATATGAAAAGATAAAAAGAAGTCGTCTTGTGGGAGGCTTAAAGGAAGTGACACTTATAACACTTCCTTTTCTCCTCTCAGTTGTAAAAATATTAATACGGTAACACTTTGATCAGCTCAACATTTGCACACATTCTCCTCTGAGGCTGATCGCTGACACATTTCAGGCCGCTCAGTGTTTGAGGTGCAGGTTTGCTCTCGAGTAAAGTAGAAAAGTCTGGGAGCTGCTGACTGGATCAGCTGAAGCTGAACACTGAGGAGACATGGAGGCTGTGATCGGACTGATGGTGATGCTACTCGGAGTCTCTCATGGTGAGCTCTTTAAAGTTTAATCAAACAGTTTGTTCTCATCTTCACTGATGTGCAGGACAAAACTCGTACAAGAATCACTGCACATTAATAAATTGAACATAATAAAATAGATTTTTTTCAGCTTGATCTACAAATGTTTGCCATTTGATGTTGAAACAATCTGAAAGTTTCCTCTGGTGTAATTTCTTATTAACATACAAAAGTTGGTTCAAGATTCATGATGTTAGATTGTTATTATTCTCACTTCATAACTGTACATAAGAAGTAGAATTACAATAATAATGTCAGTCACAATGTGTTCAATAAGTTAAGGTTCTGTAAGAGCAGTGAGTTTTGTGCATGAGTCATTAAGTGAAATGTTTTCCTGTCACACATCTATTTATCTCTTTATGACACGAGAACATTTCCTGTCTGCATCAAAAGAAGCACACAGTTACAGTTCACACAGACAATTTTCAGCCATTTTAATGAAACGAATTACACCTAAGTAAACATAATTTTTTTCTATTATAAATCCAGTGAATCTTAATATATTAGGGAGAAACTTTTTTTTCCTGAAAGTTGCCTTAAAGTTTGAGATCATAATGTGATTGTAATGTTACATCAAATCTAAATATTTTAGATGTCTGTTTGTTATTTGATACACATTTATAAAAAACAATTGATAAAATATAATGTTTTCTCTAAAAATTTGGGAAACATCACTAAACTGTAAAACTGAAGTTCACTTGTTTTGAGCAACGTTTGTCCTCAGTAACATGAGTTTGTTACGACCGGCTCAGCTTAACTTCTCTAAAACACAAAACAGGAACAAAATACAAAATATTTCATAAACCTTAAAACCCCTTTATTTGTTACAGATCAGAAATTTCACATGGGTAAAGGTTGGACATGGATATTAATTTCGTAGACTTTAAGAAAAAGTTGTGATATTTTGACATTTCAATTTTTTTGTTTTCATTTAACTTTGTTATTTCCAGGTGTGGAAACCTCCTGTGATGGCAGACAGGATGGAGCTCAGTGTTATGGAGCTTTGGGAGGAACTTTGGTCCTCCAGCTGATGGACAGCGCCTCAGAAATACATAGATACCAATGGTTTAAGAATGGATCAATGATACTCTATGGAAGAAAGACTTCCATTCTTACTAATACAATATCAATCAGGTCCTCATTTACTGTCAGTAATGGAACATTTAGGATCAACAACCTGAGCAGGAATGATGGAGGTGAATATAAATTTGAAATATTTAATTCAAGGGGAAAGTTGTCAGAGCAGCGGACTCTACAGTTGATCATTCAAGGTAAATAACTATTTTATCTACTGAGAAATGTATTATTGTGAAATTAACAAATAATTCATATTCTTCTGGTAAACTACATGTATCTCATATTCTACATATCTCTGTATCTGTGTCTGGCCTGTTGTGTGTTAGAAACTGTATACAATGAAAAAGATTGTGTTGATATGAAAAGTCATCTGAGTGTGTCTCCTTCAGCTCCTGTGTCCTCTGTCCGGCTGGACTCTGAGTGTCTGTCCCAGGGAGAGATGAGGGTGTCCTGCTCCTCTGAGGGAGGGGACAGTCCTCAGTACAGCTGGACTCTGAGTGTCTGTCCCAGGGAGAGATGAGGGTGTCCTGCTCCTCTGAGGGAGGGGACAGTCCTCAGTACAGCTGGACTCTGGATGGACGCACACTGACAGACGCTGAGCTCCTCCCAGGAAATACTGAGACTAAGAGCATCACTCTGAAACAACACGTCTCAGGACAACTGGTCTGCTCAGTCAGGAACGACGTCAGTAGAGTCTCAGAAGAAGAGAAGATATCTAACTGTGGTGAGGGACAACAGGACAGCAGTTTGATGTTTATGACTCTGAGGATTAACTGTTCATCAGTCTCTGATCTGTGTCTTTTTCACAGGCTTCATATTCATCAACTGCACCTCAGACAATGAGATGCATTCACAGTGGGTGTTTGCAGCCAATAATACTCTCTGTGTTGAGACAACAACAACTCCCATGATTACAGGAACTTCTGGTAAGTGTCCATAAAACTCTCAACTCACAACATACACACACATTTACATGCAACAGTAAGTTAATTTCTATTCTCACTCCATTACTGTACATAAAAAGTATGATTCAAGTTTGAAGCTAATGCTGAATAATAATGTCAGTCAGAATGTGTTCAATAAGTTCAGGTTCTGTAAGAGCAGGGAAGTTTGTGCATGAGTGAAATGTTTTGCATTCACACGTCTATTTATGTCTTTATGGCAAGAGAACACTTTCCTGTCTGTATTAAGAGAAGCACACAGTTACAGTTCACACAGAATATTTTCTGTTTTTCAAAAACCTAATGAATTAAATTATATTAGGATCATTCTTTCTTGTTTTGCTAATTAAAATTCACTCAACTTTTTGTTTTATAAATCCAGTGAAATTTAATTCTCGCTAACGTTTTTCCTGAAAGTTGCCTTAAGGTTTGAAAAAATATGTATTTTATTACCAACATTTCATTTCAGATTGCTTACCCTTTAATGAAGCATCAAGATACAATCATATGATTGCATTGTTACTTCAAATAATTTAGATGGCCTGTTTGTTATTTGATACACAATTATAAAAACATCATAAAATAAATAACAGTCTTTTTCATATTCTTAAAGTATGGACATGGCCATACATTTTCTAGAATTGAAAACACCAACAAATTGTGATATAATGATTTTTTAAACTTTTACATTTAACTTTTTTGTTTCCAGGTGTGGGATCCACCTGTGATGGCAGACAGGATGGAAAACAGAGTATTGAGACAACAACTCCTACCACAACGACAGAAACTGGTAAGTGTCCATAAAACTCTCAACTCACAGCACACACACATCCACCTGTTGCTCCCTGCAGCAGAGATGACTCCTGGTACTGAGGGGAGAGAAAACTAACTCCTGTCACAGCTCTAACCTGAGTCCTGACATGTGATTTTTGTGTCTCTTCATCCACACAGATCACTCCCTGCTCATATGTGGTGTGCGATCAGCTGTGGTGATTCTTATATTAATCGGGATCACCGTCTATTACGCTTGGAAGAAAAAGAAAAACAAGATGGCCGAAGCCTCTGCCGTCCGTCGAAGGATGTTGGATCAAGAGAACTCTGTTGTGATGGTTGAAGAGGGAAGTTCCTCATATGAGAACTTTAACGTTGTGAACACAACGTCTTAATGAAGTCTGACTCTTTTCACATGGTCACTTCACTAGTTTTTGACTTGGTGAAAGTGGGGCGGGTCCTTTACACTGAATTAATTCTAGAGAAATGACTCTTGTTGTGAAGTGTTCAGGGCAGCGCTGCCTTAGGAAGCTGATAAAGCACCGGAGGCCCACAGCTCCACAGCAGTTTATCATAAAGCAACATGTGATATTGTGAATGTGAATGTGATAATATTCATAGTGCAACTTATTTTGATGCTATTTAGAAATGAATGTACTGTACATTTTTAAGAGTGTTGGTGAATAGTGAAAACAATTTATCTCCAAATGTGGTTTCATTTTTAATTTAGGAGTTCATCGTTCTTTTAACGGTTGAAAACATTCTTCCACTTTTTCATGTCAATCAGATCTCTTAAAACTCACTGCATTGTCTAAAAATGAATCACCACAACGCTAGAAACAGATATTTTAATTAGAAGAGAAAAGTGTTTTTTGTTGTTGTTGTTAAACAAGTGTGTTGGATATTTTTTTTTTTTTTTTTTTTTTTACATTAGAAGAGAAAAGTTGATGTTTTGGAGATAAGTAGTTTTCACTTCTGTATAGGTACTTGACTTATTAGTGATTTATATTTTAAAAACTGTAATTTTGCATTTAAAGCATGTTTTAATATTGTGTATTACAGTCCAAAGTAATTTTACGTCACAAAAAGTACAGGCTTATTCATACATATGGTTAAAGTGTTTATCTTTTAATAGTGAATTATGTAAATAATTGTTTTTTTAAAGTAATAATTTCAAATATGTTTGTTTTGCTTCCATGTATTAAAAAATCAATAATGTAAACTCTCTCAAAACTTAATAAAATAATTCAATAGTAAGAGTTTTATTTCAGTTTCTTTTTTTTAGTCATTCATTCAGTGTCACTTGTCATCAGTCAGTGTAGGTGAGTCAGTCTTTTGTTGACAGGTTGATTACAGACTGACCTTTAATGATGCAGAGAGAGAAATCAAACTGTCAGACTGCTCATCACTATCAGTCAGTGTGAGGTTTCCCTCTACTGGTTCACAGAGGCCTTACTGTTGTTTATGGATTATTCTGTATTCTGTAAAACTTTTTTGACAACATGAAGCTAGAAATAATCATCGATAAAAATATTTAAAAAAACCCCTTATTATTGATGTTTCCAATATTCAAAATCACATGATGAAAGCTCATAGGCATGTTCCCTACACTGGTTAGTTCTTCTTTACACACATTTTACTTTAGTTTAGAATATACATTTATATATATATTGTATCTGAAGACTTTTCTGTCCTGACAGAATGTGTGTAAATTGTTATTATGTGCTCAACATGCTCTTATAATAAAGACCGGCTGTGTTCTACGGGGCAGTTTGAGATGATGCTTGATTAAATGTAACTTATTCTTCATTTAGAGAGAAGAAATGTGATAAAATAAAAAGCGGTCGTCTTTTGGGAGGCTTAAAGGAAGTGACACTGATAACGCTTCCTTTTCTCCTCTCTAATGTAAAAATATAAAGACAGTAACACTTTGATCAGCTCAACATTTGCACAGATTCTCCTCTTAGGCTGATCGCTGACACATTTCAGGCCGGTCAGTGTTTGAGGTGCAGGTTTGCTCTTGAGTAAAGTAGAAAAGTCTGGGAGCTGCTGACTGGATCAGCTGAAGCTGAACACTGAGGAGACATGGAGGCTGTGATCGGACTGATGGTGATGATACTCGGAGTCTCTCATGGTGAGCTCTTTAAAGTTTAATCAAACAGTTTGTTCTCATCTTCACTGATGTGCAGGACCAAACTCGTACAAGAATCACTGCACATTAATAAATTGAACATAATAAAATAGATTTTATCAGCTTGATCTACAAATGTTTGCCATTTGATGTTGAAACAATCTGAAAGTTTCCTCTGGTGTAATTTCTTATTAACATACAAAAGTTAGTTCAAGATTCCTGATGTTAGATTGTTTTTATTCTCACTTCATAACTGTACATAAGATGTAGAATTACAATAATAATGTCAGTCACAATGTGTTCAATAAGTTAAGGTTCTGTAAGAGCAGTGAGTTTTGTGCATGAGTCATTAAGTGAAATGTTTTCCTGTCACACATCTATTTATCTCTTTATGACACGAGAACATTTCCTGTCTGCATCAAAAGAAGCACACAGTTACAGTTCACACAATTTTCAGCCATTTTAATGAAACGCATTACACCTAAGTAAACATACATTTTTTCTATTATGAATCCAGTGAATCTTAATATATTAGGGATAAACTTTTTTTTCCCTGAAAGTTGCCTTAAAGTTTGAGATCATCATGTGATTGTAATGTTACATCAAATCTTAATATTTTAGATGTTTGTTTGTTATTTGATACACATTTTAAAAAAACAATTCATAAAATATAATGTGTTCTTTAAAAATTTGGGAAACATCACTAAACTGTAAAACTGAAGTTCACTTGTTTTGAGCAACGTTTGTCCTCAGTAACATGAGTTTGTTATGACTGGCTCATCTTAACTTCTCTAAAAGACAAAACAGGAACAGGAACAAAACACAATACATTTCACAAACCTAAAAATCCCTTTATTTGCTACAGGGTTGTTTCAACTTTTTTTGTTTTCATTTTACAAGAAGATTTTCCTGTCTGCATTAAGAGAAGCACACAGTTAAAGTTCACACAGACAATTTTCTGTTTTTCAAAACCTCATGAATGAAACTATATTAGGATTAGAACTTTTGGTTTTATAAATCCAGTGAATTTTAATTTTGACTTACATTTATCCTGAATGTTGCCTTAAAGTTTGAAAAAATATGTGTTTCATTACCAACATTTCATTTCAGCTTCACATTGTGCTTAGCCTTTAAGAAATCATCAAGACATCAAGACATATGATTGTATTGTAACTTCAAATATCCTAGATATATTTTTCGTTTTTTGCTACACATTTTAAAAAGATCATAAAATAAATAACACAGCATAGGAGAAGTTTTTTTCTCTCCATATTTTATAGTATGGACATGGTCATTAATTTTGTAGATTTGAAAAAACAAAACAAAAAAAAGAACAAATTGTGATATATTGATTTTTAAACTTTTACATTTCATTTAACTTTTTTGTTTCCAGGTGTGGAAACCTCCTGTGATGGCAGACAGGATGGAGCTCAGTGTTATGGAGCTTTGGGAGGAACTTTGGTCCTCCAGCTGATGGACAGCGCCTCAGAAATACATAGATACCAATGGTTAAAGAATGGATCAATCATACTCAGTGGGAGAAAGACTTTGATTATTGCTAATGTAATATCTAACAGGTCCTCATTTACTGTCAGTAATGGAACATTTAGGATCAACAACCTGAGCAGGAATGATGGAGGTGAATATAAACTTGTAACCTTTGATTCAAGGGGAAGGATGTCAGAGCAGCCAACTCTACGGTTGACCATTCAAGATCAATAACTATTTTCCCTACTGGGGGATTTATTTTTATTAATTGACACATATGTCATATTTTTCTAGTAAACGACATGTATCTCTACATATATCGCGATCTCTGTTTGGCCTCTTGTGTGTTAGAAACTGTATAACATGAAAAAGATTCTGTTGATATGAAATGTGTTTCCAAAAATAAATAATGTAAACTCTCTCAAAACTTAATAAAATAATTCAATAGTAAGCATTTTATTTAAGTTTCTTTTCTTTTAGTCATTCATTCAGTGTCACTTGTCATCAGTCAGTGTAGGTGAGTCAGTCTTTTGTTGACAGGTTGATTACAGACTGACCTTTAATGATGCAGAGAGAGAAATCAAACTGTCAGACTGCTCATCACTATCAGTCAGTGTGAGGTTTCCCTCGGCTGGTTCACATTATTCTGCATTCATATTTCACTTTAATTGAGAAGTGGAAACGCAGTCTGAAAGGAGCTATTGTTTTTTGTTTTTTTCCAAAGATACTTTTTGGGCTTTTGTAGCTTAATTGACAGTAGAGATATTTAGAGTGAAGGGGGGACGGAGACAGGGGAAGATATGGGCTCCGAGCCGGACTCGAACCCATGTGTGCCACCGGGAGCGCCCCAAAGGAGCTATTGTTTGAGGTCAGGCCTTCTAGGTCAGTCTGTGACGTAGAGAGCGTTCTGCAGCAGAGTGGCCTCTGATTGGTCGGACCAGCGCGTCACCTCGCTGCACACCTGTTTCACCCTTTGGTTGCATTTCGGCAGATGGCGGAGTGGTCGGGTTGACCGAACGGAGGGAGAGATTTGGCTTTGAAGCCATCTTTTCAGGTGAGTAGCAGTGGTCCGGAGTCCCCTTTCCTCCGGTGGGACATGTGGGTCCGGACTGTCTTAAGGTTTGCACGGTTGAAACCTCCGGCCACGATGAGGGCTGTATCCCGGTGTGCCGTGGGCCTCATGTCGGTCAGACAGAGCAGCGGCTGTGCCCCCTTGTGGTGAAATAGGCCTATAAACTGCACTGAGCTTAAAACCCATTTTTATTCACTGGCTTTCAATTCAACATGAGCCTTTGCTCTGTTTTATTTTTTGTTTTTATTTGTTCTTTGTGGTTTTTTAAAATTAAGATTAATTTTAAAATTGAGATTAATTTTAAAACCCATTTTTATTTACTGTTTTTTGTTTTACCCAGCATGAGACTCGCTTTGTTTTAGTTGTTTTTGCTTGTTCTTTGTTTGTATTGTTTTTATTGTTGGTCTGTCCTGCCATGTACAGCACTTTGTATCAGCTAACGCTGTCTTAAAGGGCTCTATAAATAAAGTTGATTTGATTTTTGATTTGATCTGAGGATGATGGATGAACCATTTGATTGCCAGGAGCTCCAGGTTGGTTGAGCAACCACATCCCTGCTATCACACCAGATCATCAAATGTAGCCCCCTTCCCCTCGACTTGCCTGACTACTGCCAAACAGAAAAGTTGAACGGCTTGGTGAGACATGATGCAGTCCAGAGTGTCTGGCAGCTGGTAATTGGTTGTTGCTTTGAGGTCGTCTGGCTTGTTACATCTGTTTGACCACGAGGCTAACACAACATAGGCTATCTCTGACTCCAAAGCAGTTAAGACAAAAAAAAAACAACAGAAAAAGAGAACAATACTTAGAGAAATGAAAGAACAGAGTAAGCAGATAATTAGGCTAAATATAAATAGCAAGTGGGGTGGAAAAGAAGAGAAATGAAAGAACTGAGTAAGTAAGGAAACTGTGGGAAGAAGATGATGTGTGGTTTCTCTGTTGGTGAAACAAATTAGTTTCTAAAAAGATGGACCATCATTTAAACTGTCATGATAGTTAAAATGTCCTCCAATGTTTTACATGTGAGCCATAACTTTGTGAAACCAACATCCACCTACGGTGGTTGACCAAGTGTGAAAAAAGGGTTTATTGTGAAAATCCTCTTCTGCTTTTTATTCTTCTCAAACTCACTTCTGCCTATTGTGTTCCCAGTTTAGCTCACTAAGAATACCCTCCTGTAAAAAACGGTGTGAAAGATATTTTTCTTTGCATCACAGTGGAAGCTGTGACCTATCAAAGGTCATTTAGGCCTATCATAAATGTAGTTTTATGATAAAAAAAATAATAATATAATAAATAATCAATAAAATATAGGCTACATATGGCTGTTTCTGCTTTAAAAGGCTTCAATAAAACAGTCTCACTAGATACTGAGTGTAAAATATTCCTATTTGTTGCTGCAAATTCACTGTTAGAAGTCTTTTCATGTTTTCTCAGTAGTTTGCCTTTTATGAAAAGTCTCCAGTGGAGGGCGACAGAGTCCAAAGAGACAGCACAGAGAGGGAGGATGACACCAGGAATCATTCAGTCGAATGCAAATAAGGAACATGACAGAGATCACAGAAGACATGATTTACATTTAGCAGCTGGGACATTGTGTTGTTGCTTTGTTGATATATATCTTTGACTTTTAGCTTAAGTGTTTCAAAGATTGTAAGAATACCACAGATGACAAACGAAGGAATTTAATGAGCAATAAAAAAAGTTTCATCATGTAAATATTGACAAGTCCTCCAAACTGCACTTTTTAAATGATCACCCCTACCGGTGGAAGGAGATCAACACGTCCTCATATCAGAACAAAACGGTTGCGACTTTAAACACGTGGTTCAAGATTTAATATGGAGGCAGTTTGGTTAGATTTAGGCAACAAAACTTCTTGGTTATTAAAGAGAAAAAACTACACGATTAAGATAAGGAAACAGATAATAAAGTGATATAAATTGACATTACTACTCGAAGTGACAGCAGTCACATGATAAAAAATGGATGTCATGTTCACTATTTTGCTGAAATTTCCTTAACTTAAAAAAAGTGGGTCAACTTTTGTTTTTTACCAATTAACCTTCAGTCGTGGTTATCTATCTTAAATATGTCTGTTTGTAGTTTAAATTTGAACTAAAAATTATTCATTATGTAATTCCAATACACTAAATTCTAGATCTATTTCATGTCATTTTCTACACTTCTTTTGTAATTTATAATGATTTTTTTGTATATATATCTGAAGACTTTGCTGTCTTATCAGAATTTCATAATATAGTTTGCTGTATATAAATAGTTAGTTAAAATATTGACCTGCTAGTCATTATTTAAGACATCTCATCCTGTAATATTTTGATTACACTTAACTTATCATTCATTTAGAGATGAGAAATATGATTTATCAAGTGCATATGTGGTCATAAATAAAGAGCTTGAAAAGGTTTTTAACGAGTAACGTTGTGAATCTTTCATGGATATATTGGAAATGTCAGCTGTCAGTCTCATATCCTCTTTCAGTGTGAAGGAGGGATGATTCCCTGTCTTCCACACAGACCATCACATACAGAGGTCGTCTTGTTGGAGACTAAAAAGGGGAAGTGAAACTGATACAACTTCCTTTTCTCCTCTCTGCTTAAAAAAAGATTATTACCACCACGCTCTGGTCGGCTCAACATTTGCACACATTCTCCTCCGAGGCTGATCGCTGACACATTTCAGGCTGTTCAGTGTACGATCTGTATGTTTCTACTGTTGAATGAAATAAAACAGTTTGTCTGGAAGCTGCTGAGTGGATCATCTGAAGCTGAACACTGAGGAGACATGGAGGCTGTGATCGCTCTGTTAGTGATGATACTTGGAGTCTCTCATGGTGAGCTGTTTCACTTACAACACTAACAACATATATGAGAACTTTTTGTGTATCTGCTGATTTCGAGTATTCATGAGTTCAGTATTGATATTATCCTCAGTGATCAAACTCAAATACTGCAGGCTGGACTGACCTGTTGGTTCTGAAAAAAACAACACTTTTGCAGATAATTAAGATGTAATAATAAACCTACAACTGCAGCAGTTTAAAAATGATGTTAAAGCTTTTCTAAGGTTCAGAAGGTTTTTAAAAATGACCTACTTCTACTTGTCAAGGGTAATGGCAAATACGGAGAACAAGTCTACGTTTATTGCACAACTACAACAAAAATTAGATTCCTCTATTAAATAATACTTTAAGGATTAAAGGAGCTCGCCCCAGACAGTTTGGATGTTTAATTAATCCAATGAACCCTGATTAATTATTAAATTATTCTCTCGAAGGTTGCACTGCAGTTTTATCATAAATATACTTAAATTATGTTCCTATAGAATTACTCTAATGTATTTTCACCAAATACAGTCAGATTTGGTATCTTGAAAAGTTGGTTTCTCCGCTAGAATTTAAAATAAAATTTCTGCAGGTTTGAAAAACACAGCGTGGCTTTGTAATGATTGGAAGAGGTTCACTTAATTAACTTAATGTCTAAATGTGTAACAGCAAATTACATCCATAAGCTGAACCTGTTTTGCTGTCACAGTCTTGTGGAACACACAATATAAACATTTGGGATGTGGTCTGACTGAGACCCAGCTGCCCTAAACACACTATATTATATATGATACTATGTGATATTTACAGATGTTTTTGTTTTCAGGTGTGGAAACCTCCTGTGATGGCAGACAGGATGGAGCTCAGTGTTATGGAGCTTTGGGAGGAACTTTGGTCCTCCAGCTGATGGACAGCGCCTCAAAAATACATATATACCAATGGTTCAAGGATGGATCAACCATACTTGAGGGAAGAAAGAATTTAATTATTACTAATAAAATATCAATCAGGTCCTCATTTACTGTCAGTAATGGAACATTTAGGATCAACAACCTGAGCAGGAAAGATGGAGGTGAATATAAACTTGAAATATTTAATTCAGCTGGAAAGTCAGTGCCACGGACTCAACAGTTGATCATTCAAGGTAAATAACTATTTTTCCAACTAAGGAATTTATTATGTATTAATTAACATATGTTTCATATTCTTCTGGTAAACTACATGTATCTCATATTCTACATATCTCTGTATCTGTGTCTGGCCTGTTGTGTGTTAGAAACTGTAACAATGAAAAAGATTGTGTTGATATGAAAAGTCATCTGAGTGTGTCTCCTTCAGCTCCTGTGTCCTCTGTCCAGCTGGACTCTGAGTGTCTGTCCCAGGGAGAGATGAGGGTGTCCTGCTCCTCTGAGGGAGGGGACAGTCCTCAGTACAGCTGGACTCTGGATGGACGCACACTGACAGACGCTGAGCTCCTCCCAGGAAATACTGAGACTAAGAGCATCACTCTGAAACAACACGTCTCAGGACAACTGGTCTGCTCAGTCAGGAACGACGTCAGTAGAGTCTCAGAAGAACAGACAATATCTAACTGTGGTGAGGGACAACAGGACAGCAGTTTGATGTTTATGACTCTGAGGATTAACTGTTCATCAGTCACTGATCTGTGTCTTTCTCGCAGGCTTCATATTCATTAACTGCACCTCAGACAATGAGACGCATTCACAGTGGGTGTTTGCAGCCAATAATACTCTCTGTGTTGAGACAACAACAACAACTCCCATGAGTACAGGAACTGTGGGTAAGGAGACTGCCGTAGTCACAAATAACCCCGTCACTAATATCACATCCTCCAAGCCAAATGATGAACCCTGGTACATTCGTAAGTGAAAACTAACTCTGCTGCAGTAGATACATAAAAGTCTCCTATCTTTGTCTCCATGAGAAACCCCTGCAGTTTTTGCTAACCTAAAGATCTGTGTGTCTCTTGTGTACTTCATGGTCGAAACAGACTACTTGGCGCCGATGTCTGGTGTGTTGTCTGCACTGGTAATACTGTTAGTGGTCGGCGTCGCTGTCGTCTGCCTTCACAAGAGGAAAAAAAACAGCAAACCTCAAGGTACAAAAAAACGACGAGTGCCTGACTGAGTTTTTGTAGCTATTTATATATTTAGGAAGTTGTTTCATGATTGGGGAAATACACTTATTGTAATGGAAGACAATTTCAGCTGGGAAAGTTAAAAAAAAAAAAAAAAGGTTGAAAACTTGTGATGAAAGAAATAATCCTCTAAATTAATGAGAATCTTTCATAAAATGGCAGCATCTAAAATGTTTATTATATAGCATTAGTTTAGGAAGTTTTTAGTCATTATGTTGCAATATTAAGACAGAAACCAAATGCTTTTATTTTTTCAAGATTTTCAAGTCATTATTTTGATGAAGTGTATCATTTTAATTACTTATAGGATGTTATATCTTGCAAATATGTTTACTTAAGAGGCAGATTTCTTTTTAATCTAATATTGGCAAATGCCAGGCTTTAGGCCTACATTTCCTCCTGCTTTCACACTTTGACACCTACTGCTAGCATATCAGCAGTTTCTTTGTAACTGACAATGACTTGTGTGAAGGGGATACCGATCTTTTTGTCTATCTCCCAGCAAGAATGTATTTCACAAAATGTCAAACTATTCTTTGAACAATCCACAGTTACAAACTACAAACACTCACTGACGATGAAGTCAGATCTTCATTTATAAGAAACAGAAACACTTCACTCTATAAATACTCTAGTACATTTGTCATGTTCTTGATATAAAGTAACGGTACACAATGCAGCAAAAAGTCCCCTTTTACTATTTTATAGCTATTACATCTTTACTGTTGTAGGTCATTTAAACTATTTTGTAAAGGACTGCAACTAATGATTATTTTTGTATTAACCCTCTGGGGTCTGAGCCCATTTGCCCTTTATATACCACATAATATTTACTATACCCGTGCTGGTATTTGGTGTTTTCTCAACACTAACCCTAACTTCAACATGATCTGACAATTATTTTTTCACTTTAACCCACTTTATTAACATATTGAGCTAAAAAATAAATTTAAAAAATCATGAAATCTGAAATAAAATTATAGTATTTATGACAATAAAAACCACAAACATGCTCAATGAACTGTTTCGGACCTGTAAATGTAAACATAGGTTGCAAATATGAACATATAAAGGTAAAATTAAAATATTACACAAATACACAATATACACAAAAATTACCATATAAACATGTTTATTTATAGGAACCGTGTTAGATGATTAGACCCCTTTTTACCATTTTTACAATTATTTTTGTACTATCCAATTAAAACGATCATATTTGTGGTTTAACATGACCTCGAAACGTCAAACAAAAATCTGGAGAAAGTTTCAAGTCTGTAATTTGGAGTGAAGTTGACAGCAGCGCTCCACGTGACCTCGTTTTTTTTATTACGCCGCTTTGAAAAAAGCCACGTTATGTGATCACACCAGAGTGATCATTGACCCCAGAGGATTAATCTACTCATTTTTTCCTCCATTAATCAATTGAGTCAGATTGTAAATGTTTTTGAAAATAGTGAGAAATGTTTGTTGCAATTACTTATTAATTATCAATTATTAGTGACACCTTCACAATGTTTGTTTTGTCCAATTAACCCCACCCCCAAAAAATATATTAAAAAATAACTAGGATAATTAAAAGAAAAAGCAACAAATCTTCACATTTGTGAATTTGGATCTACAAAATAAAAAATAAAGGCCTCCTTTAAAGCAGTTTATAGTTAATTTCTGTCAATGAGGTAATTAATTAATGGAGTCATTTGTTCAGCTGCTATTGTATAAACTGTTGGGTAGTTAAATCAGTTACAAAAAAAGTTAAATAACCTGAAAAGTAGGCCTTAATAAAGTCGTAGCTAACAACTGTAGTGAATTAAAACATAAAATATTTCCCTCTGAAATGTGAAAGTAATAGGATTTGAATATATGTACTTAGCTACATTACACCACTGCAAACACACAGTATATTCATTTAAATTGTTGGTAACGCTTTATATTAAGGTCCTTGTAATAACCATTAATTAACAAGTAATAAGGCCCTTGTAAGTCCTTACAAGATGCTTATTAACATTGTTGTGTGTTTATAAGCTTATATAAGTGTTAATAATTGCATTACAAACATCCATGACCCACCTATTATGTCTTTGCCATGCCTTTATTAATCTTATTTTGTTTGCTTATTGATATTAAAATATACTTTATTGCTCATTGCTTATAAGTCAACTATAAGTTAACTATGCTTTTTGCAACTACCGGATCTAAAGCGAGAACAATACCTTATTACTTGTTAATTAATGGTTATTAAGGACCTTATTATAAAGCGTTACCAAATTGTTTAAACCTGAATTGTGCCACTTCTTTTGTTTACTGTGCAGAAGAAGACGACCAGGAACTAACCTATGCGGACGTCAGGATCATGCAGCGGCCGGGGAGGCAGGTGCAGCAAAGGGCAGAGGCGGAGGTGGAGTACGGCCAGGTGAAGTTTTCAGAGCGACCGCGGCAGGCCGTCGAACCAGCGGAAGATGAGTGTGTGTACGCCAAGGTCCGTAAAGCCAGGTGATTCACAGTGTTCTTATAGAGACTGCACCACTGAAGGCAGGTGGAGGACGAGTTTGTCAGGATGCCTGAACGTCTTCCACCTGCATTTAATGTGATGATCAGCAGGGAAACTATATTATTATCAATATTATTATTAATATTAATATTATTTTACTTGGGTTGACCATTTTTTAAGTACTTCACAATTGTTGTTACACTCCTTTTTTGTATTTAGATTATGTTGTACTTCCTTGTTTTTACCTGTTTATGAGCATATTAACTTTTTATTTCATTGTTAAAACAGTTTAAACTTGCACAAATGCTACAGTGTCTTGCCAGTGTCTTCTGTTTTTATCCCTCAATGATTAGCAGACATGAAAAAGACTTAACTGCTCTAAAAAAGGTGTCATCAGCCGTTTATGAGGGTTTGTATTAATATGTCTTCTAAAATGGCAACTTTTACCTTCATGCCAAAGTGATAAAGTTCAGCCTTACTTAGATTAAATGTATTTATTAAGCAGCTGTGGATGGATTAGTTTACATGAATAATCTAGTATGCTCTTGCATCAGTCGTGTAAGTTTATCAAAGGGTCGTGCGATGTGTGGGAGTTAATCTCTACATCGATCCTTTGGCTCTCTTGCCTTAAGAAAAGTTTGTAGAGAGGTTTCTTGTCTCTCAGGAAGTTCTCAGTAACCACATATTTTTTCTGTGATGTAAAAACACTTCTCTTTTTTCACACACTTGTGCTTTCATTCTTACAAAAGTCGTTTATCAGTTACATGGGTGATTTTTATGATTACAGTTGTTTCGGTTGCAAGATAAATATCCCCTGAATGCAATAATAAGAAGATATGGGCATGTAGTCTAACTACATTCTATCTGAGAAGAAGCCTTTTAAACACCTTTTTAAAAGAGGCTTTTCCCCCCCTCTGCAACAAGTGGAGAGCTGAGTGGGGCAAGTGTAGATAAGAAGCTAAAAAACTTGCAGGCTATCTTTTCACACCATCAGGTTTTCTATATTTAGTTGATGTTTGTGGTTTCCAGTTTAGCTTTACAGAACTTCAACAGAAGTACAAATATAAACTGTATTATCACTTAACAATTTGAAAAGATTAAACACTGTTAATTATTTAGCATTTGAGCAGTGGTGGAAAAAGTATTCAGATTACTTACTTAAGTAAAAGTACTAATTCCAAATTGTGAAATCACTCAACTACAAGTAAAAGTCCTGCATTCAAAACTTATTGAAGTAAAAGTACAGAAGTATCGGCATCAAAATGTACTTAAAGTATCAAAAGTAACAGCACTCGTTATGCAGAATGGACCAATCAGATTGTTATGTATATATTCTAATAAATGATTTTATTATTATTGATGCATTTATGTAAGCAGCGTTTTAATTTTCTCAAGACAGGGCTCATTTTAACTACTTAATATACTGTTATCAGGTTTAATTTAAAGAAATGTCTAATCTCTTTAAATTTATCATGTTTTTTATGTTAAATCTCCACCTGAAAAGTAACTAAAGCTGGCAGCTAAATGTAGTGTAGAGTAAAAAGTACAATATTCGCCTCAAAATGTAATGAAGTAGAATTATAAAGTTACAGAAAATGGAAGTAGTCAAGTAAAGTATAGGAACCTCAAAACTGTACTTAAGTGCAGTACGTGAGTAAATGTACCAATGTGCATTTGAGGACTGGATCAAGTAGATCAGTATATTATTCATAGCCATGTTTGTGCCATGATCAGAAGAAAGAGGGATGATTAATAAAAACCAAGCACCTTCACTGACAGGAATATTCAGATTCAAAGGTTTTAATTATTAGACAATGTGACAAATAGAAATCGAAAGAGATCTTTCTGCATGTGGGAGTGTTTTAAAGCAGCCCGATACTACATTTTAATATATTTAAATTAGTCAATCTAGACTTAGAAAGATAATAATGCGAGAGAAAACAAATCTTACTTTGAAGTACACAGTGTATTCTGAGACCACAGGCAACATTCAGCGACTTTTTATTTCCTAAAAAGATACTCTATGAACTAATCTAAATATCTCCCAGGCTCTTGGTTTTCTCTGCGTCTTCTGACAGACTTTTATAAGTGAAACATTGTGCAACTTGACTCCTCGTACCGATAGGAGGGTATGCTTGAAGACATAACAGTGAGGGCAGAAACAAATAATACAGGAAGACATAAGCTAGTGGAACGATGCTTTTTGCATCACGTTACTGCTTGTTTAACACCTTGTGTTGCTCAGTTTACTTCATGACTCTGAGACACAGGAGAATGTACAGAGCAGCTCACAGTGAACATCTTGGAGAAATAACTTTTCATACTGTCAGAGCAATAATCAGATGCTGTTTTATGGGCGTGGACTGTGTGAAGGAAGTGTACGGCCAAACCTTTGATCCTCATTTTCTCTCTATCACCTTTTGGCACACTTAAGCACCTATTTCTGTAAAATAAACTGTTTTGTTGTGTTATGCTAAATTAGTGTGATGCATTTTAGTTTACTGTAACTTTGGCTATTTTTTTTATTTGTGTTTTTACTTTAGTTAACCTCTTTTTAAGCAAAATGTATAACAAGAGCATCCATTATCAATTAATTTCTCCTTTGTTAATGTTGCTGATCTTTTCTTTTTTAGGTAGTTAAAGGTGTTTTTTGTTGTTTATTTGCTGTGGACTGAATCAAAGCCAGAGGGTAGCTTCCAGGATTGGTTTGGTTTTATAGCTTGAGGTTAAAGGTTGACAACCATGGACTACCATTCAGCTGATTCACAGTCATAAAATTGGTGTTTATGGTTTATGATAGTTGTAGTGTCCTTAAAAAAACACCTGAGATCCATTTTTTTTTAATTGAACCCACAGTTGAACTTCTGACTGACATAATCTACTGGGCAAATAATTGACAGCACTTGAGAAATGCAATAAAGCTGCTCCAGCAGTCCTGTATTCTCTCTGCTATCTAATCACTCAATCTGTGATACTTTATTCAACACAATAGTTGCATGGGTACCAAATTGTGCAGTATTGTTGTAGGTGTTTGTGTATGTAAGTGTATCACACAGGGAATCAACAAAATCAGACTGTTGCACAAAGCAACAGGTGACAGTCATGAGACATCCATGTGATGAGCTCTGCCATGTCAAGTTTATTTAACTATAAAACAAAGACTGGTGGCTGCTGCCAGTTCCTCAATCCGGGTCATTTTTCACTTAAAGATAATCTTCAGATGACTTCTCAAAGGTGTCACTTTGTGTTGAAAAGTGGCAATTTAAGGCAATATAATGGGAGGATCAGTATGAGTTCAGAATTAAGATGGAAAAACCCACATAACAACACCAATCAAACAATTACGAGTCATCCACATGCATCACATCCACAGCTACTGACTGCCGTAGCATGTCTTTGGGTCATTTTAGAATCTGTAGGCTAAACTCACATTTTATCATTGTGAAAATAAAGCTCTGAAAAGTGTTCATTAATTGAGGTTTCTTGGTTCAAGCTCTTTTTTAAACTTTCTTTTTAACTTATGCTATTAAAAAGTTAAGGGGACAAAACCAGCCATTGAAATGTTCCCAGTGTAAATATCACCTACAATATGTTACTTATGCTTTAATATTAATATTTAAAGAATTTGTCAAAATATTTGTAAAGAAAGTAAATAGTGTGATTGAAATTGAAGTGTTTTTCAGTATTTGTACAGTAGAAATGTTGTAAATGTATGAAGTATTTCTTTGATCTTGTATTGTGGCATATATTATTGAGTGATTCGATATATATAAAATGATGGTTTAAACAGAGGTCATCTCAGATCCTGATCTCATTTCATTATTTTATTCATTATTATTAATGTATTGCTAAAGTCATTTTGTGGGCTTTATACCACTGGTAAACTTCCTCATTGGCTGCACGATAGAGACTATTGTGGTGCACTGAGAGCAGATAGAGCCACAGCTGGTGACTGCGCTCAGTGCTAATGTGCAGAAATATAAATCAGATCAATAAACCTATATGCACTGAGTGGGCTTTTTATATAATGCGTGGCAACGTGAAGTACTGTGTAAACATCAAATAAACACGTTTGATGGTCTGTTGAAAGAGAAGATGAAGTAATCCTTTTCACTGAGCACATGGATTGATAAATACGTGAGTTGCAAAAAGTTTGTGGTGCGGTGGGTTATTTAGAAATGAGACTAAATTTACAGCTCCTTTTGCTGCTTTTCCTTCCTCTTCTGCAAAGTGACACACAAACAGGAACAATCCTACAGGGTGTTAACATTTCTCATGAGTACATTGTTGTACATTTTCAAACATTTCACAAATACTTACTGTAAGTCCCAAAGAATCAGCAGTGACTTCTTTCATTTGAAATACCGTGTCAAGGCTTGGTGTCAGTGTTTAGCAGTACAGTGTCGGTGGACTGTGAGTCGTGGTAAGGATGTGGCTAAACGCTGCAGTCTGAACATATTATTCCACAAGTAATTTTTAAACATGTTTGCGCTCAGTTCCTTGGTCTTATCAAAATGATCTAATGTGTTCCAGCTAAAAATAAGAGTTTGAGTCAAAATGTTTTAACCAATTTTTAACACCTGTTAATAAACAGAAAATGGCAAATGACATTTGTGTTTTAATATTGAAATCAAACTGCTTTTGCATTCTTTTTTAAGCTTTCCATGCATTCACCACATGCGTTGCACCACATCCAGAAACCCATTAGTTTCTACTTTTTAAAGATCCATTCCCATAATAAACCCTGCATTAATATTTAAACAGAAAGTTCAATATTAAAGTGTTGTTGAACTCTATTTCCTGATTTCCTGTAAATTCAAATGAAGAATGATAAACTTAATTCACTTCCCTTTTTAATATTTCGGCAGAATTTGCATTTGTACATTTTTATGCTCAAGTGTGTTTTTTGAGAAGTTTCCTCATGCATTTGAGGTTAGAGTGGGACTTATTTTCATATTCATAAGGCAGATACTCCAAACATCTATGCAGTCGCTTTTATTGAGCAAGATTCAGACAAATTCACACAACACCCTGTTTGTAATAAAGAAAGAAGATACTGAAAAGTTTTTTTCCCCTCATAATCAGTCTCTTTATGAAAATGTTCCATATTAACACAGTGAAGTCCTATAATTGGCAAACTGCTGCTCTAGCGATGATCAGTGCAACAGACATGTAGTGCTTGTCATTGTAAAAGGCAGAAGGTGCAGCATTAAAGACATCATGTTGATGTGAATTACCTTCATTCATTCTGTGGTACACTTATAAAAACAAAATAACGTTATGTACATATTTCACGCTGTATCAGTCTTCCATGTGAAATCCCCCTAGTATTCCTCTGATATTGTATCCGACATGATGTTGCTGCTGGGGCTGGTGGGGATGTGGGGGTCGGCGGGTCCACCCAGTGTAGGCGGTGTGGGTGTAGTGGTGGAGGCCTGTTGAGAAAGCTGCTGCTTCTTACGGGTTATCTTCCTCTCTTTGGCACGTCTATTTTGAAACCAGATCTTGACCTGAGATATCAACATCAAAAAACACATTTAATAGGCACGGGCTGTTATCGGATATTGATAAAATTTGGACAGAAATAGCAGGTAGTGATGCATTATCTGTTCTCTTATTTTCCTTTTACCTTTGACTTCAATAGATAAATACTACCAATGACTTTACTGTTTTTATGTTTAGATGTTCTAATGCCCCGCCTAACCTACTTCTGCTTAAGTTTAGTAATTTCCTTCATTCCCAGAATTACTTTGTTGCACTCAACTCTAAGACTGACAAGCAGAAAAAAAACATTAATAATAATAATAGCATCATGAGCGTGAGAGGGAGAGTTTCACCATTAACACTACTTATGCAAGATGTTGCGTTTGGCCACATGACATTATGGTTTATGGATGTTACTGCTTTTTCTTCTGGTTTCTCCAAATGGGATTGTTGAAGAACTTTCTGCTAATGTGTGCTGTGGTGGGATCAACTGTATCCAAGACAGTGAGAAAAATACAGCAAGTGCATGGACCAAAGGTACTCTTTTTGCATGTTTTTATTTTCTAATGTCACTAAAATATCAACAGTGTAGATCACATAAGGAAAATATCACCTAAGCCTAACTCACACTACTGCCACACCTCCACTGCATGAAAACAAAACGGAAACCTGACGGGTCAACCAAAATAGACCAGTGGTTGTCTATGAATTAATTTTGACCTATTTATTGTTTTCTAGGCTCAATCTTTAATGGTCGGTATGTATTAATTTTTTGCCTCAATCAAAACAATCTCAATCAAAACAATTAAAAAATAAAATGTTTTAATTTGGTCCAGCTGTGGTCTGCAGCACCTGCAGTTGCTTAACCCTCTTGCACTATTTGGCAAATAGTCCGTTTAAAATATGTAGTTAAAGTGACCACAAACTCAAAACCCCAAAATGTGACTGTTTATAAAGTCCATTCATGATAACTTCTGACAGAGAACCAACTCGCTGACTCGTGCACAAAGGAGATATGATGCCGATGACAGGCAACCAAATGAAACAGTCGCAATAACTTTATTAAAATTATGTATGTTTTTAGTTTTGGAACTTGGAAACACATCAGAGGATATAATAACACAACTCAAAAATATATATATAACATAGATTAAGTAGTTGTTAGACATTTTAATGTAAAAAAAATACATATTGTCCCTTTAAAGTGAGACTCTGTGAAAGAAGAACTAGCATAATGAAAAGCAGATTGAGATAAGACATGTTCTTCCTCAATCTTGTACTCTATGAGTTTTGGGTGCTACCCGTTACTTCTGGTATTGACAAATATTATATAATGTCAAATTGTGGCGACTGTTCAGCAAGAGTTGCATGAAATCTTAACCACTTACTCGCTCGTACTGAATCTTTCAGCTCGACTCATGGTAGTTCTTAACAGATGGTGTATGCAGTTAGACCACTATGTCTGTCTGCCGTCTGTCTTCTTAATGAGAAAAAAAGTTTATGGCTGATTTGTTATTTTGCATTTTCTCCAGTTTTTTTTAATCATGTCCCTTCGTTTCACCTGTTCCCCTGCATCATAATCCTCTCATTTCTCCATCTCCCCTTCCCCTCTACCTTTAACTTCCTCCAGTCTCACCTGTCTCTCTGAGAGGCTCAGTGTCATCGACAGCTCGGTCTTCCTCCTCATGGTGATGTAGCGGTTGAACTGAAACTCCTTCTCCAGCTCCAGGCGCTGATGGTCAGTGTACACCACCCTGTACTTGTCCTTAGTGCGAGTCTTCGTTCCTGCATCACACAAAAATAACCTTGATTTAGTCAAATAACAATTACAAATTTAGATATTTGTGAAACTTGTGAATGTCAGTAAACAGGTGTGTGGTACTGATTTCAGTGAGTCACGTGCTCTGCGAGCTGATGCCAAACACATGACTAATTTGAAGATGTCTGGTGCCACGTTCAAGTTCAGGCGCCACTTAAAGCCTCATCAACTCCATTAATCACGCGAACCCTTCCTAATGTAAAGCCTCCCGACTGCATTGCATCAGTGGTCCTCCTTATCACTGTGAGTAGTGTTTACATAGGTGTTTACACAGGCAGCTATTCATTGACATGCATGTTCACACACACGTACACACTCCTAGGAAAGGGTGTGTCAGAGTTATTGATCTGAAATCTCGCCCATGTGACAGCGATCGATCGAGGCAGACCAACACATACACACAGACACACAAACATGAGGCCCGAGGTTTCGCCGTAAGAGGAGATTCAGTTTAACTTCTGCAGACTTCCTCTAGAGCTGGTGTTATCTAGCCAGGTTGTCACCCATTTGCACCCACCCAGTGGACAGAGGGTGCGGAACGACATTTCTGCAGACTTCTCGGCCGCCACTGTTAGCTTTGCATGACATCTCAAAACCAGGCTGGCGGAAGGGAGAGGCGAGAAGCTTGATGAATGTGTGTGTGCAGTCAGTCTGACTACACTCTGTGTACATGTTGAAATAGTTCCTGTCAATGAAAATGTCATTTGTACACTCACTCAAATCCTGGGGGTTAGCTTGTCATCATCTTGTGACTGAGCCGAGGACTAATAACACTTAGGTTATTTTAAGCCTCTTTAATCATAGGGTAAGTGTTATCAAGATGCCACTTTTCTTGTTAGACTGATCAGAATTTAAGATTTGCCCAGAGATAGACCATAATGTTTAATTAAACAACTTCTGAATATTTAAAAATAAATAAATAATAAATTAATCTTAACATGGATTATTTATCATAGTCTAATACAGTGTTTAATCTCTCTCCACACAGCCAATAATGCCCTACATGGTGCCACTGTATCCAGTATAAGGCCCACCTGGAACGGACGGTCTGATGGGTTCATGTGGTCTCCTCCTGGAGCTGAAGTTGTCCTGTCCGGAGATGAAGTTGTACGGGGTGAACGATCCCCCTCCTGCGGCGGTGGGCGTGCCGCTCAGCTCCGGGGAGGAGAAGCTGACCTGCCCGGCGCTGGGGCTTGACCCCGGGAAGCTGTACGGATACTCCTCGCGGGGAGCGTAGACGGAGCTCCAGGCACTTGTCGACGGGTCACCGATTCCCGGGACGTGATGATAACCGGTGAAGTCATACGTGGGCTGAACGTACTGGCTGTTCAGTGACAGAGTCTGAGCCGGGTGTCTGGCCGACTGTGAGTTGGGGTACATCCCGGAGTCCTCGTCAGACAGGTAGGGTGACTCTCAGATCTCGGTGAATCAGACTACCTGGCGCATGATAGGCCTCCTTGTTTATTCCCAGCAGAGTCTCGCGCTCTGTTTTCCCTCCAGTCCAAGGTTCGGCTACCTGTGCAGCAAGACTACCCACACCTTTATAGATTTACTGCAGAGGAGTTCAAAAGTACCATCATGACGTCACGGTTTACCTGGGACCCACCTGCCCGCTCGTCTTGGAGACGTGAGGGCATTGACCCTAGTTTACCCAGTCTGCCCTGGTGGATCGTTTTGATCAGGCCATCATGTTTGCGTGTGTGGGCTAGATGTGCGCGTCCCCGTGCACGCGCATGTGAAGTGCTCATGTGATATTCACCTGCACAGAGATTGTAAATCAAGATATTGGCTCAAAGTGGTAAACATTGATCAAAAGTATTGCCACAATAAAAAAAACAAACACATCAACGAGCGTATTTAAGTAGGTACATTAAGTAACATTCACAAAATGAAAAGTAAAAGTATTCATTAGGCAGGTCAACAGGGCAATAGATAGCATTTTATAGCCTTAATCCTGAGGTCACTAGTCCACAATTGTTAAATAAATTTATTTTCTGGACATGTTACCTTCCCACATTAAGTATATAAAAACTGCTTTGACTGTTACCTAGCTTCCCAGGGGAGATTTCACCCACAGTTATGATAGCTATATGCACACCAAGTTATGAAATGCCTAAAAATCTGTGAATCATTTCAGCAAAACAAGACAACTAACAAGGTAAAAATAAAATTCTGTTGAGCCTACATCCTTTTTTTTGTCTCCTGAAACCATAACACAACACATGTTGACTCATTTTCACCCTTGCAACCTAAAAAGAGGCACAAATTGTATCCAAAACATGTTACTATTTGTTAGGTTACATAACAAAGGTAGGGCAGCTATTTGTCATAAACATTACTAATCTTGAAACCAATTTTTCTTAAACTATGCTGGAGTTCACAGGATGAATGTTTTGTTGACAAAGCTGCTACATATGAATCCATCCAAAGTAGTTTTAAAGTAGTAGCAGTCAGATTAATAAAGAGGCATACCACGGAAATGTTCAATTCAAGTACAAGTGTCTTGTTACAGCACTTGGGCAAAGGCCCAATGTATATTCAGAAAGAATAGTTGTTATGGATTGATTTGTCCCCCCTTAAACAGTTTGTCGGATTATTTAAACAAAAGCCAACATAGCTGACTTCCTCTTTTCATTCTACAAACAAGTTGATTTCAGTAATGTACTGTCTTTTTTGTTATTATTGTACTTAATGTAATAGTTCAAATAGCAAGAAGACAAAATTGATGTGATGAATTCACACTGAGATAAGGAAACTCAAGGCAACACCGGTGAAAAACCAATGACCTTCTAACGTGTAGTTTCCATTTGAAAAAAACCCTGAAAAAAAACTTTCCGTATGCTATAGTCACAGTGTAATACAGAAATAGACCATAGTCCAGTGAAGTTTGAAGTAATGGTAAAGTTGCTTAGTGTCCACTCAACAAGTCCCTGCTTGAAACAACCACATGAGGGCAGCAAGAAACTGAATCCTGCAGATCATTAACCAGGGCCGGAGTCCTGCAGGGATACAAACTCATTATGGGCATTGTGTTTTCCACATTCAGTTGACAAACTTAAGACATACTGCCATAAATCTATAGTGTGTGTTCCACATGTTATGCTCGACTTTGGTTTCATCTGCATTAAGTCTACCGAGCATTCATAAAAGATTCATGTTTGTGTATTGGTCAATACAGTCGTTATTGTTATTTTCAGCTGTTGGCATGAAGCAGGCTGCTGTTAATGGAGAGAAAAGTGCTATACAGGCCTGAACATTAAGGGAAGTGCAACATCAAACACATATCACGAAAACCCTGTAATGCAGCAGTGCCAACTTGGCTAGATATAGAAGTGTGGTTTTAGCACTTAGGATATACGTACATTAGAGCATGTGTTGATGTATTAAACTGGACTGTTTGACTTCAAATGACTTTAACACTGGCGCCAAAATGTCTTCAAACATTCACACCTCCATTTAGAAAAGGGATCATATAAATTTGTCTGCTGCTGTGTGCCAAAAAAAAAACATGAGCTTTTTTCTGGCGTTATAAATCTTCATTAATTATCTAAATGTGGAATTACTGTAGATAACCATGTACAGCGTAGATGCAGTTTAAACAGCGCAGTGTAAACAGTGTTCCCACTGGTCTCCTTGTAGTCGTCCCGACATTCAAGTTCATCGAGGGGGAACTAATAAGAGGCTTGTAGCCTCTTTTTACCAATTCTAAAAGCTCACATGTGTTAGAAAAGAGAGCTGCTGTAGGTGCCCAGACACACCCAGAGCTTTCATCTTCCACAATAAGGCTTCCTCTTAAGACCTTTTACAGTCCACAAAAAGTCTGCAAAGAGTACTTATTGAGTGCTAAACACCTTCAGCATGTCTGTAAGATTGTGCTTCACTGTGACAGTCAAACATTGAAAAGTTGGCCTGATTAGCTAAACAAAAAAATTGTCATTACAAGTTGAGAAGTTTACTCAGTATGAAAATACAACACCGCCCCACTTTCAGTTGTTTTGTGTGATCACAGTGTGAGGTGGTTTATTGAATCTTTATCACTATTTAGTGTAAATGCAGCCCTGCCAAACTCTCCACACAACCTTAAACAGAAGGCAGAGTGAGAAAGATGCACATGTAGAATTAACTTATTGTGTGTCTGTTCACAGTCCCTCATTTTGTTTTTCTCTTTCAAAAGTATGGATTTTTTTTCTGCACTTTATAACAGGAAATGAGAGTCAGAGAGAGGAATGACTTGCAGCAAAGGTCCCAGGCTGAACTGGAACCAGGAATGTGATTACATGGTCAGTGTCTCACACGCACAAAGGTCACCAAGACGCCTTTAGTTTGTCCTGTTGGGCTTAAGTGAAAGAAAATTATTTTGCTAAAATCTAAAATGATGTGTTCAGATTTCTTGTTGTGTCAAAGTAAAAAACCCAAAGTTAGTCAATTTATTGTCACATTAGACAAAGAGAAATAGCAAAGCATTATGGAGGATATTAGTTAATTTACCATTAAATGTAATGTCGGCATTATTTAATTGCTAGAATGTGATATAAATTGATACGTTTTAATTAGGTTCTTTATCATTGTTATTTTTTTAAAGATTGTTGCTGTTTACTATATATTTAACAGTGTTTTCTTATTTTCAGGTTTTGGCTTGAACTACATCTCATTCAACCTTTATCAGTACAATTAGTTGTGGATCTGACTCAAGAGGCTTCATCCATCTTCCTCTATCAGAGATATGTTGTGTTCAGCTCCAGGTCCAGGCCTCAGCCCCTGTTTCCTGCCTTTGGCCCCCTTCCCCCCACTCAGGGGCCTCCAGGGACAGACACAGAGAGGTAACTTTTAACTTTATCCATAATTCAGAAAAACACAAACACGTAGAACTTTTCACATTCTATCTCTCTGTCCGTGTCACTTGACGGTTCCAACTTTTTTTCCTCACCAGTCTCTTCTGTTGCTCTGCACTTTTGCAATCAAGCCTTTTAACCTAAACCATGAAACCTGCAACCTGGAACCATGTACCTGCACCCAACTGGAATCTGTATCTGCTTAGCTGCACCTTCCGCTGCCCCATCCCCGCTATCTCATCAACACTACTTCCGTTTGGATATACCAGTATGTTAACCTCTGCCAAGAAAGTCATGTTTTCAACTCTGTTTGTCTGTCTGACCGCAGAACTACTGAGAAACTACTGTCCTGATTTTCATAATTCTTTGTGGGAGGCTGTAGCATGAGCCAAGTAAAAACAAATTAAATTTTAGAGCGGATCTGAATCACGGGGCATGTACACATATTTTTTTTCTCATTTGTTATGTGCTGACAGAAAATCCGAAAACCTGAAAAAAATCCACACAAACAGCTCAACACATTACATTGTGACTCTCCTAGTGCCCTTCTAGTTGTTCATTTTTCAATACATCCCTTAACTGTTTCTGTTGCTGTGCTCACACCCGCCTGACAAGTTGCACTATTTGCACTCCAGCAATGGAAACAACCCAGACCAGCAGTGAGAGAAACCACTCTTTAGCTCTTCTGATAGGCTGAATAGGCTGGGTGTTGTTGGAGCAGAATGATTCGGAGTCCAGTTTATCAAGTGGATTGTCACTTTGTCTAGCTGTATGAATAAGCAAGGACAGCTGCCAGATTTAAAGCCATAGACAAACCTTTTTGTGTTATTTTTCTCCACAACTCCATTATAACAACACCATACTTAAAATACAGATTCTAACAAAAAGCCACATTAAACATATTTGTCCCTTCAATGTTAACAGGAGACACTAGAGATGAGCAGGAGTTTGACCATGCACCTTCCCCAGTTGATTATTTACATAAAAAATATTAATTTTGTACTTAGTAATATAATATATATATATATATATATATATATATATATATATATATATATATATATATAGCTGTACTGACACAAATAGACAACATTTAGTAAAATAAACAACTAAAACTTGCCATTTGTCTAAAAGAAGACATGTTATGGAACATTACAGATTAACACCCAGTGTTTCCTGTTCGAGCTGCAGGATGTTTAGACAGAGTGGGTCTTATCTCCAGCTGATAAAGGATTGGGTGCATTGCTTAATGTTAATTATGTGTATTATTGCTGCATTATTGCCAAATATCCTTTGTAAACATTTTAATTGACATCGAAAGCACTTAAATGCACAAAAGTAGATTTATGGGGCTAAGTCGGTGGATTTGTGGCAAGGTGTTAATTATGTAGTAAGAAGTAGATTGATGTTAAGGTGGGACAGTCCTGTGTGGTGTTGCTCCCCTCCTATCTAATAACTGGGGCCTCACTTGCTCTCTAATTACTGCTAGCAGGGCTTTTAGATTTACCCTCACAATTAGAGGAGAACATGGTTACTGTCCAATTTAGCCCCTGTCCCCCCCCCCCACTCACCCCCCTACCCCTTGTTAGAGAGAAAAGGCCTTCGTCAGCTGCAGGGTAGCGTTATGAATTTCAAGCCATCCACTCATATCCTGGGAAAGGAAGAAATTAGGGAGAGAGCCAATGCAGAGAGGTATTTGCATGGTGTGTGTTTTCATTTTGAAAGAGAGAGGCTGAAAGGGAAGAGGCAGAAGGGGGGTGGGGACAGAGGGAGGTGTTGAATTATTTTATGTGGGATAAACGGCAAAAGAGAGGAAATAAAAAAGACAGAAGAGGAGATGTGGCATATCAGGGTTAAATGGGTTCACTTAGGCTAAAAGTATCCAATGTGTTTAACCTCTTTTACACCTTATTCTTGCAGTGTGATTATATAAGTGAAGCTATTTTCCTGAGAAACCGAGACTTCCATGTTTGTTTCCAAAGCAGGCCACCATGAGCTCTGCCAAATCCTTTTTTCCCCTCCCGCTTAGACCTCTCACTCACTCTTTCTCTCACTCTTTCTCTTCCTTTTTTATTGTGTTTGTTGTTTTATGGAGGGGTTAGATGCGGTCCAGATTGCTGTTGCCAATAGAGACTGTCTCAGTTCACCTCCAGTTGCTCGCCACTCCATTCATAAACAAATCACTCCAGCCTCTGCTACCGAAAGAACAACAAGCAGAACTCGACCTGTATTTTGAAGTTTTCTCCCTCTGTCTTTTCTCTTTCTCCCTCCTTTTTTTTTAAAAAACGTCCCTCTATTGCTTTTTGCTCAACACCCACTCACAATTCCCTCCCTCCTCTCCCTCTCCAACTCACTCTTACTCTAGCTTCAGCAGGGCCGGACCACTGGCTCCCTTCTCTGTGTGAATCTGTCAGGGAGGCAGTGTGTGTGTGTGTATGTGTGTGTGCGCATGTCTCCATTGGGAACGCTTCTTTTTAAACTTTGGGAGCGGTGGGCAGGCTTTTTCAGAGTGTGAGAGAGGAGAGTAGACCCCCGTGGTGCTGTGATTTGACTAAACAAACAGCCAGACTTCGGAGCAGTACCTCCTCCGGCGGACTCCCGGGACGGCAGAGATTAACCTCAGACTCTGAACATCTGAGGGATCTATACATCTGAGGCAGCAGCCCCTGTAGAGACAACCAGCTGGAAATCTCTCCTCTGATTTCAGAAGGAGGAGACTGCTGGCCGGCAACCTCCTCGGACAGAGAGGGACGACTTGTCCATGCTTCTAGGATCACTCTGAAGGTAAGAGGTCTTACTTCTCTGTCACTGTCAAGGATTTAAATTTTAGTCACAGCTGCTTGGCGTGAAGATAAACTGTACAAAGTGGTGAAAATTCACTTAAGCCTGCACGGGGAGCCCACTGTGACAATTTCAATTTCATAGCTGTCTGTCAGAGAGAGGATACACCTCATCCTTACAACACTGGACTGTTCATGTAACTTAGATTGGACTTTATTTAAGACAAAACATATCAGACTTTTGAGTCTGTTTTTGTTGTGTGATGTTGTTGCTAGTTAGTGGTAATGTGTCTCTGTTAGTGGTATTTGTTGGCCGCATACTTGCATGTGTACACACCAGCAATTACAATGTGAAAGAGTGTGAGCAACCTGTTCAAACATCAACATGGTGACGGCTTGCATCTCTGTACATAGACACCTTTTCATTCTTTCCACGGTGCAACTTTAACAGTGTTTACCTTCTCACTAAGAGAATACGTTTGACAAGGTATCCCGGGGTCTCACACACACACATACACACAAACACACACTGGGCTTTATAGCAAAAGCTGTTTGTATGCGCTCCACTTTGTGCTTCACTGCTAAAGGGCTTGTTTATACAGCTCTCTTCAGTCACCCTGAGTGAACCGGCGGTCCTTACTGCTACACCATCAGTCTCTTTCCTCCCCTGTGAATGGCCCTACCAGAATCAATCTTCTCTGCATTGCTACATGGAGGAGCTCATTGAAAAGCCATGTCTGTGCAGTGATATCAGACGCAGCATCAGTCAGCGTCTCCAGCATCCTCTGAATCTCCTTTTAGAGATAACGCATACCAGGTTGAATTTACAGCTTAATGCCTCGGCCAACCTTTTTTTAAAAATGTAAATCTCTTAAAGCTGCGATTCGCTCTCGGCTGAGGAACGCAGGGCCGAGCAGACATAAACAACCAGTTGAATCATGTCTCATTCATCACAGGAGAAGGTTTTAGTACCTGGAATGAGTTACATTATGGCAATGTGAGCATGGCAGACACATGTGGCATGCATGTCTTTTCACTCTAATCCGCCATATGTTTTGCACCTGAAAGCCTCCCCACTTCCCTTCTATATGTGGCTGCTGTTGTTGGCTTATTAGCCTGCACATCCATCTTCTTTATACACATGACCTTTCTGATATGGGGGCATCTGAATTAGCATAAGCTGCAATCAAAACATTGTTGGCATGTGTTTTGTGTCTGCTGCTCTCCTCCTCTACAGTTAGGGGTTTCCTTTGATCTTCTCTGGCTCTGCGGATATTTCAGTCCAGACATTGTCTTGTAATGTTGTTGCAGATGAGCTGTTGCATGCATGTCATGCTTTAACCATCAGCGGTATTAGTTTGTGTTGCATTCATGTCATAGTTTAACATCAGCTGGATGTCTCCTGGATAACATCTCGAAGCACCAAGTTGGTGGATACACTCTGACAAATCTGATTTGTAAAACATGGTGAAGTATCATTTGTCTCCGGGCCGGTCGGGGATTTTCTCCCTGTGCGTCAGGCTGCTGGTATGCCCTGCAGCAGAGTTCCTCTCCGCTGCTCTGATGCAGCGCGGTCCAGTCGGCTCCACTCCCCTGGCCCAGACCTAATCCTTCGTCATCAGCTGTTTCCTGGCTCTCTTGGCTCTCCGCATGCCAGCCGCTCTGAGAAAATGTGCTTCACATTATGACCATGCAGAAAACATGCCAGGAGGCTGATTCGGCTCACATGTGCCGATATGTAACCGCCTGAGCCAGGCAGTAAGTTTTGAAACACATTGATCCCATTCTGTCCTCTTGTGATTTATCCTTGGTGAGCGGAACACACAGCTGCTCAGCATGAACTAGTGTGACGTTGTTTAGCTCTGGGTGAGGTGTAGACTTAAAAAAAAAGTCATTTAGAGCACTAAGACATGTTATCACATGGTTAGACTTATTGATGGGAGCATCATGTTTTTTATATTTAGATATAGCACTGTCTGACTCACTCTCTGGTGGTCACTCATCTGCTGATTCATAATATATTCCACATACTTTTGAACTGAGCTGTTGTTTCTTTGGAAGTCTATCAGTCTGATACCTTTACCACGTCTGTGGGTCACTGCTTATTTAATGCTGTGCTTAGGCACTTATTTGTATTATATATAGATTTAATGAAGAGCGCTAAGTGGTGCTGCGATACAGCATCCTGTACGGCTGCCCGTCCATCTGGCCTCCCCCTCCTTCCCTCCTTCTTTCCCTCCCACCCACTCACACAGAGCTGACAGGCAGCTGCATCTCATCTCATCAGCCAGAGAGCACAGCCACTCCTGCAGGAGGACTCTTGCAGGAAATCTTTCTTTTTGAGTTGTAATACCAAAGTTTTAGCAATAAATCAGCCTAAAGTGCAAAGAGGTAATTGTCAAACATGTAGCAGAGAAACTGTGCAAGGGGAGCAGTGGAGGAAAGTACATTAACTCCAACAATGGCATAATTACTGATACTACTACATTTCCACTTCATTGCAGAAAATAATGTGCTATTTATTCCACTACATGTACTGTAAGGGAGGACAGTAGTTAGGCTACTAGTTACTTTTCAGATTTATAGTCATAAACAAAACCTACACAACTAAAGCCTGCTTATGTTTGCAGGCCACTGTCAAACAAATCAGATTTTTCGAGTGTTAAAGGAATAGTTCACCAAAATGTATTTTTGTATATAAATTATCTTGAATGTAATGAATGTAATGATGTAATCTTGAAGTAAACTTGTTTTTCTTGCATGACTCCAAGATGAACGAAGCTTGCACTTGTGTAGGCTCACTATTTGTATGCAGAAATGTTTTAAATAGTTTCATTCATAGTCTAAATGAGACCTAAATGTGCCAGTTTTGTGAGAGTTTGTAAATAGATTTTTTGATATATTTTCAGCATTAAATGTAACCCCCCTTTACTTTGATTCATCAAAAGATTTACTCCTTTTTTGGATTTTTATTTACTGTGGGAGCATGCAACAAGAGAGTAACTGCTACACAAATGATCATTTTGGCTGTTAAGTATTCCTTTAAACTCTTTATAAATTATCTTTTCTCTCTAATCTTTTACTTGAATGCTGCTTATTTAGTCATCAATGTTGCAGATAAATACATGCTGAGGAGGACCTTTTAAACTCACAAATCAACATGTTATATCTAGTTTCCTCCAATCTTTATTAAAACCTAAGTGTAAAAATGGCAATCTGCCAATAGTTTGGGCCTAGCTCTCCATTTTCCCCACCTTTGTGCTGAAGTAAGCTAACTGGCTCCAGCTTCATATTTACCAATCAAACAAGAGAGTTTGATCTTGTTTCTCTCAACAAGACTGAATGATGCACTATAGCAAACTAATCTATTTTTTATTTTTTTAACTTCCTTGACTCAAGCAAAGCATTTGAGTACTTGTTCCACTCCTGCATGGTAATAACATCAGAGAGATATTATAATCTCCTCTCTGAATTTACTACATAAACAAAATTCCAGATTTTCAGCAGGAAGTTTTGGTCTCCATCAGATTCTTTTAAAGCACCACTCTTTCTCTCTGGAGTTTGTGCTGTCCTCAGTCCAACAAAAACATGCTGGAATCGGTGATACAGAGCAGTGAGACAGGAGGACGGAGGAAAACAGCCTGTTGCTTTTACAAGATACGAATATTGCACACAATGGGAAAATGGAGACTAATTTGGATTTCTCTCAGGTTCTCTTATGGTTATGTGCAGTAAATATCTTCCAAGATTCTCTTCAAATATGATCATAACATAACCACAAATAGTATAAATTATCACTCAGATTGATGTTTCTCTGTCACTCTTTCCCCTCCTTTCACTGTTTTCCCTCCTTTGCCCCTTCCTTCCAACATTGTCATGTTCAGGGAGACCATTGGAATTTAAAGCCAGTTAGGCCTAATTGTGTTCAGCTGTTTCTGTTTCTTTCTTGTAGGGGGGTGCGGGTGTCTAAGAGTGGAAGTGTGTGTAATGTCCCCCATTTCTCACGGGGCAGGTCGAGAGGCTTATACCCTCAAGTGTTGGTGTGATGGCCCTGTGCAGGAAAAGGAGGGTGCAGCGGTCTCAGGAGAAACGCGTGGGAGGAAGTGGTGCTGCTTATACTAGCAAACATACCTGATACCCCTGTGTTCCCTCTCAGCAGTTTGAATTAGCCTGGGCTGGGGCAGAGCACACACAAAATTACAGCCTAACTGGTAGTAACCTAAAGATTTACTGCTCAGGAAAATGGGGAACACTGACATAACTTCAATGACAAACAGATGCTTTAGTTTTTGACATCTTAATCATTTTCCCTCATTTAGGTTCCAAAATGAGTAGAAAATCACATCATTAAACTGATATCAAACACAAGCCACATCTGAGACTGTCACTCTACAATCTTCAGTTTTACCCAGAAGCCCTTTACATCCCCCCACCACCACCACAAACAGCATTTACAACTCTGTTTGAAAGGGAGCAAAACCAAATCCACAATTTCCCAAACATGTGTTGCCTCAGCACGAGTACAGAGTCACTTTGGTTGCTGAGGTAAGACCACTCACAGTCACTGTTCCCTAATGCTGAATCAAATTAAAAACAGAAGGGTTTTATGAACAGGAATAGGGGATTTTTGGTGCACCATAATCTGATATTGCAAATTTAGTGCAGCTTCAAGCTCTAAAGTTACAGAATACAAGCTGTTTATGCTGAGAGAGAAGTTTTCAAAGTCCTGAGTCAAACTGTGTCACTGCAACTTCATCTCAGCAACTTCTATAGCTATTTCTGTTTCTCTTTTCATCAATCTGTTCTGCAAAAAGTGTCTCAACTTCTGCCTAAACCATGACACAGACACTTTCCTCAAGTGTTGAAATGTTTGACGTGTTGCTATTACAGTAATGCGTATTTTTAATTTGCTCTTAGTGACAAAACCACATAGAAAAACTCCGGATTTGGCAGCTCCCTTCAGACCTGCAGAGCTGTTAAGTCTCGTATTTAAATCTCACTGCTCAAGAAGCACGGAAAATTCACAGAGGAGATGAAAACATCAGATCTGTGTGAAGAAACTGTGACATTACTCAGTTGAGTACTTTAAAAATCAGCCCTGTCTGCTGTTTGTTTTTGATGTACCACTAGAACATTACGAATCAAAACTAATCAAATCTGCTTGGATGAGTTCAGGGTTAACGATGGATCAGCTAGACTGCTGCTTGTTATCTTGTAAAGTCACAAACATGCTTATTGTGTTCCAGCATAAATTTTTCCAAAACTTAATCAGGAAGTTTAGTTTTAAATCACAACACATGAAAATACATTTCCCTCCAAGAATAATTGAGAAAGCAAGGAAAGTTATTTTCACAAGATAGCTTCTTTATAGTGAAATTCAAATGGCGAGCTTTTAATAATCTCATCTCAGCAAGGTACATTGTGTAGTTCTGCAGTGATTTAATGGCGCCCAACTGGAGAATTAGTGTCACCAGCTGTGGTGGTAGTAGTTGATGGAAGCATTATTTCTCTGTAAATTTGGTTGCAATTTGCGCTACATTTGGATGGAAACTTGTGTCTCAGAGCATGTTTCCACTGCCCCCAAGTGGCAAAAAACACTATTATTGCAGCTTTAAACGTGGCACACATGGAACAGACAGTGCTCGATAAAATTAAACAGATTTTGTGTGGCAGTCATATTTCTACATTAAGAAAGTAACTGTCTTCCTCTCTTCTATTTCTATATGAGAGATTGATTATTATGACACAAACACGGCAGACTGCACACATTTCCTGTTTACAGTAACTCACATACTGTGACAGCATGTTGATGACATGTGTGCTCTCCCAGCTGAAACAGCTTTTTACTCACAAGCCTGCAGTTTATCCATCACTTTAACAGCTCTGGTAATGCACAGAATGCGTACTAACCATGTTGGCGGGCGGCGAGGCCGCCTATGGTAGAAGCAGTGCATTGTGGGTCTGCTGCGGAGGGAGCAGAAGGTTTTCCTCAAGGGAGTGGGAGAGGGGGGGTTGGTCCGTCCAAGACGAGTGATAAAAATGGAGGTTTGTTTGAACTGAGACACACAGGGCCATTTTTTTCCCACACGGCTCGCCAAAGTCCAGCTGGTCAGAGATACGTCTAGAAAACCTGACATCCTTCTAAAAACTAAAAAAGAATTCCTGACACGTTCATTTATTCTGCCCTGCAGCTATTCTCGTGACCTGATTTTGGACATGTCCTAATAAAGTGTACAGCGTCAGTGATAGTCTGTCTTATCTGAGCTATAATTGTTTGCTTTGGAAAGAAGTGACCGCTAAATTGAAGATGTTTGTTTTGCAGATCACAGCTTCCTGTACACTTCAGCAGAGTAAACACCAGTGTGTGTGTGTGTGTGTGTGATGTAAGACTGTGTGTGTGCTCCCTCTGCTGTCCCACTCTGTGCTTTGATGTGGTGTTTCCCAGAAATTGTATTCCGTACGTCTGCATGCTCCCTTTGTTGTCTTTTCCACTGTCTGGTGCTGTGTGCAGTGTTTTTGTGGTGTGTCTATGGTTTGTCATGCCTTGTCATTGGTCTAATTGGTCTGTTGATTGTTTTTTCTGTTTCTCTTCTTTCTTTGTTCTTGCTTTTACCCATTCCTGATTATGACTTTACATCTTTTCTGCACAGCTTGTTATTTAAAGCAGTTTTTCTCTTTTCTAGAAGCTTCATTTTGTCCTCTTCTCATTGTGGCGTCTCTTGTTGTCTCCGTGACTATTTGGTTAGTGTTTGTGGTGGTCTGCTGTGTCACTGATGCATCACAGCCTTACACCCACTCAAGAACAGAAAATTTCCTCATACAGGAAGTCCAACTCTCCAGCTGCACTTTGGCAGGCTTTTTGAACATCTTTCTCTCTTTTGTTAGAGATTATAATCCCCCCTCCCCGTTTTTATAAATGCAACCTTCCTCACCCTTGGGACACACTCGAGCCAACAGTTGGCTGCAAATGTGGTTCAGAAAGCAGTTCCCACCTCATCCAGGACTGCTCTATCACTGCCAGATGTTTAAGTAAAACATGTAGCTACAGTATATATAGATAATCCCAGAGGTGGGATTACAGGCTGCTGTGGGGTGTTGCGTGGGCTGCGTGCGTCCCGCTGAGGTTTGATTTTACCATTCTTCCTCATTAAGTGGTGACACTTTGAGTGTAGCAGCGTTGTTTATGAAAGTCAGGAAGGGTCAATCAGCCACCAAATTCCCAGCATCTGTGGGAAAATTTATACAGTGGGATAACAGTTTATCCGTCATGGTGATTACTGCTTCATCACTTGCGTAAACACTGTTTGTTTTTGACCTCCAGGGTCATTACGGGAATGGAGTATTCCATTTCAAAAGCTTAAAAAGACAACAATAAACAACTGTGTTAGAAAAATGTTTTTCAGATCCTTTAAATCATCTTTAAGACCCTCCACACGATCCTCGGACTGAGAGCCACTTGACTCGACTTGACTTGTGGATATCATGGATGTTTCTTACTGTAAATTGCCTCAAACACCAGTCTGCTGTCTCCATGGTTCAAACAGGAGGATACTTTTTTTTAGTGGTCAAACTGCTACCAGTTGTTTTGATTCAATGGTAAACAGAGTCACTAAAATGCCGCCAAACCTTCTTGGCAGATTCACCAGTGTCCTGACCTTAACAACACATCACTGTGTGTTTATTTTCTTTCTTGCACAAAGAGCTGACCGTGACGGAGATTAAAACCAAAACAGTCTTTAAAGTGCTCCACTCCAAAATGACTCCTAAAATGTCTGACCTGGACTATACTGACTTGTGAGATATTTTCATATTCCTGAGGAGGGAGATGTCAGTGATCTTTATTAAAATCTGAGCGCTGGGAAAGCTTTATTCAGTTTGTCACAAGTTTGAAAGGCCAATCAAGACTCCCGGCCGGTTTGCACTGCTCTTTAATTGGTCAACCTTGTACAAGCGGTGGTGGAGGCCAGATCCAGAAGTTCTCAATGAGGGAGACAGGGTTGATGTGCTTCCTGCTACTTTTTATATGGTTTAACTAAAATCGTGGTAGTATTTTTAAAACATGCCTTTAGAGTTTAAGTGTCTTCTCACACCTAGACAACGACTCTGATATTAGTGTTGCATGTTCTTAAATCTTGGATCAATCTTACGATAGTGTTCACTCTCCAAACTCTTTTTGAAGTGGTCCTCTGGCTCTGGCTCTCTGATCCGAGGGTCAGATTCCCTCTCCGTTCAGGATCCCCCCCTGCCCATCAGTCAACATAAAACCTCATCGTGTTGCAGTAGCCAAACATTATTTTTCCGTCCTTTTTCAAAGACACCCAAAGTCCGATTTGAACACACTGAGCTTCTTGTTCAGTTTTCTGCTGATCTCAGATGTACGTTCATATCTTGCAGTAACCTTGAAGCTGTTTTTTTGTCTTGTTTTAGCAAAAATAGCATCAGCAGCCAGTTACAATAAGATCTGTTAGTCCTCATGCTGCCAAGTCACACATGCCTTTGGCGTCACCGCGTTTGGCTGTTGTCGCTCAAAGTCATCATCCCTGACACTGAGGTTGTTGGTTCCCGTGAGCGCTGATGTATGGCTTCCTCAGTGGAAGGTCCCCTGTTGCTGGTTGCTGGGCCCCTCGGGGATGAGGTGACCCCCCTGCTCCTGCCGTCATCACCAGCACGGTCCCAAGTGTATCAGCGGTCCTGGGAAAGTTCCAGAGAAACACTGTGGGAACGTGAACTGTGCATGGACACCAGTGACAAAAATGGGAACAGGGGGAGAGATCTGTCTGTGTGTGTGTGTGTGTAGTGGGTGAAGAAGATGGGAGGGGGGTTGGAGTGTAATGCAGCGTGTGCCTGTGTGCTTCAGCACATGCAGCATGCATCATGTGCCAATACGGATGTGCGTATGTGCGCATGTGTGTATCTCTCCCTGTCTGTCTCTCCCTTCACCCCTTTTTATTAGAACCAGGAGGCCGGGGAGGAAATGGAACAGTCATGTTTTTGGAGCAACTCAAGTTTTCGTTTTGGGAGCGGAAGTGCCAAAGGCAGTTAATTCAAGAGAGACAACATGTGTGTATCTCTGGTTTGAGTTACTGCCTTTGGGTTAGTCATGGAACGTCTTGTTAGTCACCACCACCGCCTTAGTGATCTCTCATCTATTTTATGTCTTAAACATGGCCATTGTAAAATCTAAAACTTTGACATAATGATGTAGATACAAGGTGGTGTTAGACTGATAAATGAAAATTGACAAAACTCCTAACAGTTGGAGATAAGATGGAGAAATATTATCTTAAAAACTATTCTAGTGTTCTATAACGTAATGCCTAAAGATAACCCAACATCTTAAAATAGAGATTGTAAAATCGGATTGCATATCGAGTAAAAATGTTAAATGGGGTTTGATTTCTCAAGATACATTTCACAATTTTTCCACTGCCTCCCTCCCTCACTTCCTCCTCCACCCTCGCTCTTCCCAAGCCTCGCTCTTCCGCCCTCTCTCTCTTTCCCACCCTCTTGCGTACAGGCCTGTGATCCATCCTTAACTGTTTCCAGACGTCTGTGTGCTGCAAGGCTTATCCCCCATCCCAAACATAATAACAAACCATTCCTCCCCTCCTCAGTCTTCCCTTCAGACTTCTAACTTGCAGTGGTTATCAGCAGTTAGGCCGAGTAAGGGAGGAGGGCACAGTGTTAGTCACCTTTGACCCCAATAACTCTTAGTTGATGTTGATGTCATGTTTGTGTATGGCATAATATTCTTTAGTATTACAAAACCAAAGCGACCTTTCCAAATCCTAAGTTTGTTCCTGTGTCAGCCATTTCTGTGAATGTCCCATTTTCACTTTTGTTTACACCAAAACCAATTAATGGCTCAGCACGGCTCCAGAATAGCTTTGACGCAGCATTGTTGCCAGTGAGTGTGTTGCAAGGCTGCACACAGTGACCCGTTTGTTAGTGGGCAGAATGCTGGTGAACCAGGAACAAAAAGAGCCAGACATTGTCGCTCTGTCCGGGTGCAGCGAGGCATCAAATACCTCCAGTGTGAGCTGCATCTGCACCTCAGACTGGAAACACTAAAGGGGGCAGCTTGACAACACTCTACATACTTTCTGTTTGTTTCCTTTAGTATGAGCACAGCATTTTCTTTGATTGGAAGCAGATTTGTTCTGACATGCAGTGTGATTTATTTTCTAAACTCTTGTTTAACCTGACCCGCTGTAGCTCATGGGGGCAGGAATTAATCCATCATGATATGAAGCCTTATGGAGAGATGTCAAAATAGCTCTCCCTGCTGTGTTTGTTTTCCACTTCATTTAATTGTATTTTTTGTGGACAGAATTATCTGTTTCTTGACGAATTGACGTAGGCAGTGTGCATGGTACATGAAGTTTAATCAGCACTGTTATCCCTTCTGTTCGTCAGCAGAACAAAGTGAATTGAAGGCGTCCACCATGAGGAGGGTGACAGCATCCACGCTCCATATAACAGTCACGGTTGCAGGTGAGAGCTCGCTTTCAGTAAACAACAGAAAATGAAAATCTGTAACGATATGCAGGTTCTTTTGAAGTGAAGCATAGAGCATGATGCCAAGCATTTTCTTTTTTCTTTTTAGAGCGTGTCTAATAAAACTTGGAGGGGTCATAACCTTAAAAAAAAAGTGCCTTACATAAATTTCAGGACTTGCAGTTATAAAAATCTGTGCTCACTGAGTGGGTAGGCTATTTTAAAAGGTATTATTTTGTGTCTATACAGTAATACTAAATAGACACCGAGACAGTGACACAGATAAAGATAAATCTTTTTGGATTATTCATAGGCTGTCCTGCTTGTGACATACACTTATTTTGATGTAAATGTAGAGGAAAATTCAAACCGCCCTCTGTCATTTAAAATACATCTGTCAATGACATCATTATCCTCCTACAGATCCACTCCAGACAACTTATATCCTTCATCATTTAGAGATAGAACAGGATCTGTGTTGTTGATTTAACCTTTGACCTCACCCTGCTGCCTCTCTGACCTCCCGACCTGACCTTTTCTCCTGTTGTGCCAACCACAGCTCTCCTGTATCTCTGCGCCGAGCTGCACTGTCTGGAGATCACACCCGATGACAAGCAGCTCGTCCTGGCCGCGGGCGCCTCTCTCACCCTCACCTGCTCCGGCTCAGGGGAAACGACGTGGGTGTTCAAGAGGGACGACGTGCCGTACTTCCAAGTGGAACCAGTTCAAAATCCTGGAAAAAACTACCAAATTGTGCAGAGCAGCCCCACATCCAGTGTGTTGACCTTGTGGAACGTGAGCTGGAAGCACACAGGGGTGTATCAGTGCATTGATCGTCACACTGAAGAGCCGAAGGAAGTGGCTGTTTTTGTCCCAGGTGAGGCTTAGTGCTATTATAAAAGCTGCCTGACATCAAAGACAAGACTGACTCAGTAGGTCTTCTAAAGAGGGAGCATTACAATATCTCATTGATAAAAGTTGAAGGGCAGTCGTCCTCCAAGACCTGCCCTTCTCTCGCAATATTAATGTTCCAACTTGAGGGGGCGTTCAAGTGAATTTTCTCAGTCTGGGACTCATTTTTCTGATTGTCTCGACACAACATGAATGCAGCACAAACAACCTCTCTCACAATGTTAAAGAAAGTGAAAAATAGTAAAAGTTTAATTGGTTCTTCCTCTGCCTATACTACACCCTTCCACCAAGTTTCATGAAATGAAAATTCTCAGAAGGTTTTGTATTGTTTTCTCATTGGTAAAAAAGAAAAAGATAAGATAAGTCACTTCACATGCTTAAAACAGCTTGAGGCATACTAAGTCTTGAATGTACAGTCGATGCACGTTATTACCCCACAATGCATTGCACAGCTGCAAAGAAATGTGAACTGTGTCATTCAGTTGTTACTTGAGCCTCAACTAAACAAACCAAGTTTTCATGAATTCACCTCAATGTGCACAAATGTCCTATCTCTTCTTCTCTTATTATGTCAACATGAATTCAATTATTATTAGATTACTATTAATTTAGAACTATTAATTATCATACCCAAATAATTACTTATTGATCTCAATTTACATAAATGATTACAGTCACAAGCAATCTACAGGCTGCACTTATTTATGGCACTAAAACATACACGGTCGCTCATAAAGTTGAAATAATAAAACCATTTTCAGACACAATCCTCTATTAATTTTGGTTTCATTTTCCTTGTGATATGATTGGAAGAGATTAATTAATAAAGTTTGGAGAATATATACACTATCTGTCAAGAATAAATGACATTGTCACAATCATATCAGAGGAGGAGGTAAAAAATATTTAATTCCCACATTTATGGGCGACCGTGTATATAAACGTAACTTTGCTCCCACACTTTGTTTAAGTTTAACTGAGACCTTATTATATCCTTTTGTTTGTATTACAATTCTGATTTCATGTGCACTAACTGTAATAACAGGATACTATAGATATGAGTTAGTATGAAGCAGAGAACTGTAAACAACAATTGTTTGATCCATGATTTAATTAATCAAACAAGTTATGTTTCTGTCCACAGACAATGATGTGTGGTTCGTAGAGAGCATCCACGGCATGGTAACAAAGACGAGTGAGGAGAGCAACGTCCCCTGTGTGGTCACCAACCCGGACATCAATGTCACCCTGTACGAGAGGGACACTGATGTGCAGATCCACGGGACTTATGTCCCCAGTGAGGGGTACAAGGCACTGCTGGAGGACAGGACCTATGTGTGTCGGGGAGAGCTGAACGAGGAGGTCAAAGAGTCCCAGGCCTTTTATGTCTTCAGCATTGTGGGTAGGTGTCCAAGTTAAAGACTTTGTTAGTTAGAAACAGCTTTTCCCCAAATAAAAATGTGGTCATTATCGGCTCGCCCCCATGTGTGCTGAACACACACAGAGTTGGCGCCTTTAATTCAATCCCAGCCTACACCTAAACTATTAACGATAATGGTTCTATCTTTTTAAAGTGCTATAAAACTATCCATAAAATGTCCATCACAATCCTTAAAACAGCCTATGCAGCATAATCTACAATTCATAGCCAAAGCATTGCACTGTCAGTCCAAAAGTATAATTCCTTCCCATATCATCGCATACGCTTTGATCACCTAATAACACTCTGGAAGACTTGCTACTGGAGGCTGTGCAGAGTTTTTTAGTGGGATGATAATGATGTAAATTCTGGTCTCAAGATGAAAAAAGTCAGTGAGAAAACACATTAAAAAGTACTTTTGTGAAGCTGTAAATTTTTGTTTGGTGCAAGAGCCAGCTGCAAAGTTCTCTTCTGACCTAATACTGATGAGATAAAAATATACATTTTAGGGTTTATTTTTGCACACCACCGATAAATTAGTTGTGACGGAGACTTTTTACACATATTGTTTTGATAAATCACGTCACCCCCCCCCCCCCCCCCCCCCCCCTCTTCCTCCTCCTCTCCCCCACACTCTCTCTTCCCGTCCCAGTCCCAGGGTCCATCGACGCCTACATCAATGCGTCAAAGACTGTCCTGAAGCAGGGCGAACCGCTGACAGTAAACTGCACAGTGCATGGAGTGGAGCTGGTGTATTTTTCCTGGTTTGTCCCCAAGCGTGAGGTGAGTAGGAGTGGAGCAGAAAAAGCACATTGTTCAGCTTTCCCTTCGTGTTCACTCTCAGGCCTCTTGACCGAGCCCAGATTGCATCAAGATGTAGAGACACACCTCAATTTTTATCCCCTGTGCAATTCTACTGATAACCTGTGGTGTTGGTATTGTAAAAACGGGTTCTTTGGAGGCTTTTGAATCATGATGAAGATAATCTACCACCACAGAAAAGTTTCAGCTTTTCAGATATGGTTCAGATTATGAGACAATGGGCCCCTGGGCAGAGACATGCAAAAGGAGACTCATAAGACACACAGACCACTGGAGGAGTTTTGGCTCTTTTGTTGTTGCTGTTCTGCATGTCTTTGTAGTTATTATGTATCTTTTCTGTGTTTTGTGTCTCTTTGTGGTAATTTTTGCTCTTGCATTAAATTATAACCATTTTTCGTGATTGTGTGGGCCTTTCAGTCATTTTGTGTATTTTTTTTGGTTGTTTTGTGTCTCTCTGTCGTAAATTTGTGACTTATTTTTGTCATTTTGTGTGTTTTTGTAGTAATTTTTGTGTCTTTTTGTGTATAGGCCATTCAGTAATTCCTCTATATATCTAGGGGAATATAAATATCCTCAAGAAATGTAGAAATGTCCGATTACTTAAATTTTGATCATATTGACCATGACAATAAAATGCCACATTCTCGTCCTTCTCTCTTTAAGGACGAGCCCCTGACAGAGTTCCCGTCCCCCATGAGCATGCGATCCTGCCTGTTCTTCCCTAACACCACGGTGGCTCACAGCGGAAACTACGTCTGCCATGTCCACGAGAGTGTTGAAGACCAGACTGCCTCTGCCAGCGTCAACATCACCGTGCTCGGTTAGACTAACCCACACACAGAAGTAAAACAAACTGCTGCTGGACAGATTATTATTGTGTTTCGCTGACAGAGAGAAGACTGCTCATTATGTAAACCTTTTCAAGTCAAGGTGAAAGAGGTGCTTCTTTTAAAGGAAATGAAGAGGACTTCTATTTATTTCTGTTTAAAGTGTGAAGTAAGCTGTTCGCATGGTGCAGATGCCCTGACTGACACCTTGAAAAACAAAGTTTCAAACCAGCTCTATATTTAAACTTTTGGGAATAAAGTCCAAGTATACAAGGAATGTTTGTGTAACCTTTGACATCAACATTAACATACAGTAAGTCCAGCATCTGAGCAAATATGTGATCTTCAGAGCAGCAACTTGTGGGCCAATTAAAGCAGGATTCATCAAACTAAACTTCTCTTCATCGTTCATCTCTTGATGAATATGTTTGAGTCTGTAAATGCTTATTCTATCTGCAGCGAGGTGTGTTATGTTTATGAAATCCTTGAATAACTTGAACCGCCATGCTCCATGGAGAACAGGACAGTTATTAGTGCTCTCTGGATATCTCAGTGGAAAAGACAGATAGTGTCTGCCCACAGAAGGACAGAAACCAAAGGCAGCAGTACAGTACTGTCTGTAGCCTGCTGTCCAGTGAAGTAACTGGAATATAAGCAATTATATAACTATAATTATATATCTACACAGGATTATATAGTAACATATATTTTATGCAGAAGATCACTTGTGTGACATTTTTATCATGTTGCTAATGATTTTCTTTTCTTTCCTAAGAGCGGGGATTTGTGGATGTGAAGCCTGCTCAGCAACAAAACATTTCAGCCAAGCTGCAGGAGAACGTGGAGCTGAGAGTGGAGATCGAAGCCTACCCTCCCCCTCGGGTCCGCTGGAGCAAAGACGGAGCCACCATCAAGGGAGACAAAACCATCATGATCAGACAAGAGCATGAGATCAGGTGAGACATCCAGCCAAACACATTTAAATTTCCTACGTACTATAAAGAATTAAACACCTCACAAGTCATAATTAGCACTGGAGCCCTGTTAGGGCGACAGCCTCCGGAGGCGTCCAGCTCTCATCAGTCATCACCAGATAAGGCCTTCGCAGAGAGAAACATAATACTCTCTGGAGGGCAGGACTCCATCATTCATCACACAGGAACCATAAACACAAGATACCTGTCACAACTTAGCAAATGTTTTTCACCAAAATGCCAAACACGGTTGTAATTGCAGGACTATGTTTCCAAATTTTTGCCAACACAAAAAATCAAAGTGAAATACCGTCCATGTGCTTGATTCAGGGAAAGAGAAACAAGCCCTCTGTTAACAGCCACCAACCCCTTCACTATAAATAAAGAAGAGAGAAAAATACCAGATGTGACCTTAGTTTTTCTAGTAAACTTTACTGAATATAAAGCAAAAAATTCCATAACACATTCCATAACAACATTATCCCAGCGTGTTCCTTTTCTTAAACATCCGTCTGGAAATAAATCTAGAAATTAGTTTGCACTCCCCAAAGCAAAGGAAATACATCTCCATATGTGAGCCGTGCTCAATGCAGAGAGAGGGCATATTACTTTCTTGTACAGGAGAATTTTGTACTGAGACCTCCTTTGTCCTTTGTGTATTTATCAGAACTTATTCCTTTGGGAGCATTTCGCACAACTCTCAAAAAACGTCAATGTAAATCTTTTGCACAGTGCTCATGTTCCTAATTCGCTACTGTATTTATCACTGCTGCACTTTATACTGCTTATTTATGCTACCTATTTATACCGCCTATTCACTTGCACTTTAGTACTTTTAATATGTTGGACTTTTCGCTGCCTGTTTATTGTTATTGTTCGTCTGTCTTGTAACTTTTGACGTGTGCTGCTGCCTTCTTGGCCAGGTCACCCTTGTAAAAGAGGTCTCGATCTCAATGGGTTTTTTTATCTGGTTAAATAAAGGTTAAATTTAAAACTATAACCAAGCAAATCTCTGGTCTCTGGCCAATCCTCACAATATATTCATTACTCAAATCTCACTTCTCTTTGTAACAAATATTGGGCAGCCAATATATATTAGAGAATTTTTTTTGTATCTTTACATGCTATTTTATGTCTTGTTTTTCTTTACAATGGCTGCTTCTGTAATGGTGCATTTGATGATAAAGACTTTAAACTTCCTCAGGTATGTCACTATTCTCACCTTGGTGAGGGTGAGGACGGAGCAGAAGGGCCTCTACACTGTTCTTGTCACTAATGAAGATGACACAAAAGAAGTGACCTTTGACCTGGAGGTCCAAGGTGAGATACTGTTTTAAGAGTTATGAAAGAAGATAATTATTTGTCCTGAACAATTATCACAGCACATTTTTAAGGCCGTATTACTGATCTTGAAGGATAGCTGATTTGAAAGTGCGTAATCAAGGACAGACTTTGTTTTTATCCATGTCAGTAGTGATTAATGTCTGCTGCCCCCCCTGTGTGTAGTTGCCTCTCAGATTAAAGGACTGACTGACCACCACCTCCCTGGGAAGAGACACTTGGTGACCTGTGAAGCTGAGGGGGTCCCGACCCCGACCATCCAGTGGTACAGCTGTGACAGCATGCACAAGTAAGTCACCCATTCATCACCAAACTGTCACATAACAAACACCAGAGGGCTGACCGCACACACACATGTATTTGACTTTCAAATTCGGTGCGTCCGCTTTGACTCCTGCTCTCATGTCCTGCTGCAGGTGTAGCAACCAGACAGCGGTGTGGCAGCCGCTCGTACCAGAGCTAGAGGTGCTGAGCATCCAGACCGACGTCCGCTACAGCGAGACGCGTAAAATCAGCCAGGTGCGGAGCCAGGTGACCTTCCACAAGCCCCAGCAGGTCACAGTGCGCTGTGAGACCAGCAACCAAGCAGGACTTATTGACAGAAGAGACGTCAAACTGGTGTCCAGCAGTAGGTGTCATGAGACGAATGTCCCATTTTAATGTTTTTAACACAAAGTCGCCCATAAAGTTGGAATAATTTTGTTTTCAGACAAAATCCACTGCTAATTGTGGTTTCATCGTCATTGTGATATGTGTGGAAGAGATTGGTTAATAAAGTTTTGAGGAGATATACACTTTATCTGTCAAGAATAAATCACATTGTCGCAATCATTTCATGGAAAGAGATAAAAAATATTTTATTACAACTTTATGAGCAACCGTGTATATAAAGGGCATATACTGTAATATTGTATGTATGTTTACCATTTTCATTAAATATATGCCACTTTAATTAAATCAATTAAAACATGTAAATAATAAAATATAAAATGTCAACATTTGAGTTAAACTAAACAAACATGGTGGTGTTGTAAAAAACAAGAAAACGATTATTTTTGAGACATAAAACAAGGTTTCACTACATGCTAACAGATGCTAAAATGTGTTTTTTTTTGTTGTATATCTCTTAATATCAGCCTTACGATAACTTTATTTATAAAAAAAAATTTTCACTGCCTACATGTAAATGTATATATCTATATTCTGTTCTATCCTCCAATCTTTCCTTCTCTCATGCTCTGTGTTTTGCCTGTTGCAGCGCTTTACTCCCAGGTGGCAGTGTTGGCTGCTGTTTTAGCCTTAGTGGTCATCATCATCATCTCCATCATCATCCTCATTGCAGTTTGGAGGAAGGTGAGCAACAAAGTCACAGCCATCAGCATTTTTTAGTTCCTCTTTATATGTGAATACAAAGTAAAGTGAATTAAAATTAATTATTCCAGTTTTGTTCTTGTGTGTGTTTCAGAAACCTCGCTATGAGATCAGATGGAAGGTGATAGAGTCTGTGAGCCAGGACGGTCATGAGTACATCTATGTGGACCCCATCCACCTGCCCTATGACCTGGCCTGGGAGATGCCTAGAGACAACCTGGTGCTGGGTGAGTCCTCAGACAGTGTAGAGGTGGTGTTGGTCATGAGCCATGTGAAGCCCAGGGATATGTTCTGTGTGGCTGCACAAATGAACTGCCTTGACTTGGATATGCTTCCATGTGCATTGAATATTTGATAAAGATAAGTTATTGGAAAATGAAAAATTTTATTGGACAACAAAGAAAAATGGATAGTTAATGGTAATGTTCTTTAAATACATATAATTAAACATTTGATTAATATGTTCGTTAATAGAGATAAATTATACTCAGAGGAAAACTTTGCCTGTTTTCAACCGCCTTTATGTCATTGCAGTGTGCGTAGTAAATGCAGATGAACAATGTCTCGGCAATGTTTCCCTTTAATTCATTTCAAATTAATTTTGGATTAATTTGAAAGTTAATTCATTCATTTAATATTTAAAAACAATAATTAAATAAATTACAAAGAAGAATGATAAAAATAAGCAAATTTCATTAGAAAAAAATCATTTAAAATTTTATAATATTTTGCAAAAGGCGGTTGTGATTGCATTTTAAGCCTGCATTTGCATGCATAAAATATATTAAATAATGTATTTATTCATTTATTTATTAGATTACTATATATTAATATTATAATCATGATTTTTATTAAGTTTGTTATTGCTTTAGTTAAATATTCTTTTATTTGATACATGATTAATTTATTTATATTTTTCTTTTAAGGTGCTAAAGTTATTGTGGTCCATTGTAGTGGCCATAAATCACTTGTTAGTATTAAACTAACCAGAGCAAAGAAGTGAGTATGTCGCTGTCACCAGGTGACTTTAGTGCTGTGGGTGGTTTGGGTCGTCTGGGCATATTGAGGCCAGAATACTAAGTGAGGTTTGTTAGACTTCTCAGTATTCTTGGATCTAATTCTTCCTCATTTTAAAGCTCTTTTGTTTTTGATGATGTTTTGTTGGTAGTCAGCCGCTCATTACAAACAGGAAGCTTTCCAAACCCCCTCAGGCCTTCAAGAAAGTCACCTGGACCATCTGTTATAACGTTCTCAAGCCAGTTTCCAGAGAAATGTGTTTACATTGAAATTTTAATGAACAGAGAGGATCTGTCTTCCTTTTACTTTCTACCATGTGCTTCATTCACATTCTGTCCCACTGAGCCTTTCTTTGTGTTTCAGGTCGCACTCTTGGATCAGGAGCCTTTGGCAGGGTAGTCGAGGCAACTGCGTTCGGTCTCACTCATTCCCAGTCCAGCACAAAAGTGGCCGTGAAAATGCTGAAATGTAAGACATAGAATGTAAAAGCCATGTGCGTACATGTGTGAACAGTAAAGGAAGACAACAGTAGAGTCCCCTGCATACAGTAGCTGTCAAACAGTTTGACACCAGCGGCATATTCCTGCTGCAGCCTGCTGAGCTTTAGTTTGGTTGCCAGCCTGGTTTGAGTTTCAGCCAGCAGGTCATTGAGCAGTTTGGCAGGACGCAGTGTGTCCTGCTCTCAGTATGATAAGTTCCCCTGCTCTCCTACCTCACGCTGCCCATCTTTCACACACGTCTCTCTCTCTCTGCATCCAGCGACAGCCAGGAGAAGTGAGACTCAGGCTCTGATGTCAGAGCTGAAGATCATGAGTCACCTGGGTCCTCACCTCAACATCGTCAACCTGCTGGGAGCGTGCACCAAACATGGTGAGCACACACGTGATAATGAGGTTGAGGTTCTTTAAAAGTTTAAAAACTAAAAAATGTTTTCAACCAAAACAACACAAACCTAAAAATTAATATAATATGTCACTTTTAAGTTTTTCCGCACAATTTGTTAATATTTCTTTTATTTTTTTAGGAGTTATTGCCTGAAGTTCTGTTTCTTCAAAGTGAAGAGGCATTTAAAAAACAGACCGATATTCTCAAAATATTACACTAAAAACGTATATACACACAGTTGATAAAACTGTGTTTTTCGTCATATGACTTACTATGACTGAACATGTGCATGTTGAGTGAAGAAAGTTACGATTTCATGCAAGGGGTTCATGTAGCTTCAGGGTCAACTGCAGAGAGACGAGCGGATGTAAACATGTTGTGGAGACGCTGCTGCTGAAGTTCTGTTTGAACTAGAAACACTTAGTAGATCATCAAATGATTAATGGCTGCCATAAAACACTCAGAATGTGTTCTTCAATTATACTGTGTTTAATAATTCACAAATAGTATCTTTATATTTAATTAAAATACATTTTAGCTTGTAAACAGATGCAAAAAAATCATGCATCATTTACGTCACAAATACACTTGACAATACGTAAAAAAATATTATGAAAGGTATATCATAATTGATTTACTTATCTAGACCATTTACATAAATCTATACTTATTTTATTAACCATTTTTGTTGTTAAAACTTTCTAAAATTGGGATAAGAATCAGAATATATATTATCAGAGACATTTTAACTATTTAAAACGTCTAAGTTTTGTTCATGTTCATATGTTTGGTGCATATATTATAACATATTAAGAGGAAATTGAAGTAAATGCAACAACTATTAAACTGAATTTGGCCTAAGATTTGCTTTTTAATGTGCACTGTTGCCCATGAAGTTGGAATAATTTTGTTTTCAAACACAATTCCTATTTAAATGCATCAGTAATGACTTTGAAGAGATTAATTAATAAAGTTTTGAGAAGATTTACACTTTATCTGTCAATTATAAATCTCATTGTCACAATCATTTCATGGAAAGAGGTAAAAAATATATATTTTCCAACTTTATGAGCAACAGTGTAAATTTTTGTTATATGAATAGCAAATTTTCCTTGCCTTGAGTGAAAAGAATGGTCTAGTATTGTTGGTAAATGCGAAATTCTGTCTTTTGTTCTTTCACCTGTTAGGCCCTCTGTATCTGGTGACCGAGTACTGTCGCTATGGAGACCTGGTGGACTACCTGCACAGAAACAAGCACAGCCTCCTGCAGTACTACGCTGAGAAGAACCAAGACGACAGCTGCCTCATTTCTGGAGGAAGCACTCCGCTCAGCCAGAGGAAAGGGTGAGAAGAACAGACAAACATTTTGTATAATCATGTGCTTTCACATTCAAAGAGAGAGACACAGATGTCTTTCTTATATAAAATTTGATGTGATGAGGAACCATGAATAAATGTGGATTTAGGCTAGTTTATCACATTACATTTCATTTATTTTTTTACACTTCATGCATCCCTGCAGCTATGTGTCCTTCGGAAGTGAGAGCGATGGAGGATACATGGACATGAGTAAAGACGAGCCCACGCTGTACGTTCCCATGCAGGAGCAGATGGACTCCATCAAGTATGCAGACATCCAGCCCTCTCCCTACGAGTCTCCCTACCAGCAGGACGTCTATCAGGAACAAGGTCTGATTTGTGTGTCTGTAGACCCTGTTGAGTGTTAAAATAATTAATTTTCCAGTGGTGTCATTGGAAATGAATATGAAGCATTCAGCACACTGAACACAGGAAACACGGAAGAATGAAATACACATGAAGTACAGTTTGACATGATACTGTTTAGTCTTGTAAATCACTGAATATAGTTACCACTCTCTCTTCTCTTTGATATAAAAGCACTGAAAAATGTTTCAGCATTTGAAGGGCGTGAGCTTCATTTCAGGCCGTGCAGTCACAGGACAGGCGGAGTTCCCCGCAACAACAAGACACTGTCTTCATTCATGAGTCGCTCCTCTCTGACTCCGCTTTTAATGTTTGTCCTCTCACCTTTTGTCTACGTGTTCAGGTGGCGGCAGATTGGACCTGGCCATCAGTGACTCTTCTGCTCTCACCTACGATGATCTGTTGGGCTTCAGCTACCAAGTGGCAAAGGGGATGGAGTTCCTCGCCTCCAAGAATGTAGGATATTAAAAATAAGATTTTATTATGTAGCTGTGGATCTAGGTAAAACTTTCTATGGAGAACACATCTATAGTACATTATGAGGACGTTCACAGTGATTTATAATGCATCTGTAATGCTTCATGACTACACTAATAAACCCACATGATGCTTTCTGATACACTATATCATGTGTGTTTATTAGTGTAGTCATGAAGCATTACAGATGCATTATAAATCACTGTGATTTATAATCCGTCCTTATAATGTACTATAGGCGTGTTCTCTATGGAATAGATATATTATTATCTCCATTCAAATGAATATTGCCACACACACTCGTGCTGGTATGCCAAATATGAAGCTGCAATGAGCGGCCGGTTAGCTTAGCTTAGCTTAGCTTAGTATAAAGGCTGGAAACGGAAGGAAAGAGCTAGCCTCGCTCCGTCTGAAAATACTAGTAGCAGCAAAACACCCCCTTATTGAAACATTTACTGTATGTTGTTTGTTTAATCGCAGCACAAAACCATTTTTCCCCCTCCACAGTGCGTCCATCGTGACCTTGCTGCAAGGAACGTGTTGATCTGCGAGGGGAAACTGGTGAAGATCTGTGACTTCGGCCTGGCCAGAGACATTATGCATGATTCCAACTACATCTCTAAAGGCAGCGTAAGTGGCAAAATCATAAAGGACAAAAAACATGATGACACCTGACATTCAGTAGAGTTCAAAATAATAGCAGTCCAATGTGACTAACCAGATTAATCCAGGTTTTTAGTATATTTTTTATTGCTACATGGCAAACAAGGTACCAGTAGGTGCAGTAGATTCTCAGAAAACCAACAAGACCCAGCATTCGTGATATGCACGCTCTTAAGGCTGTGCAATTGGGCAATTAGTTGAAAGGGGTGTGTTAAAAAAAATAGCAGTGTGGCATTCAATCAGTGAGGTCATCAATTTTATGAAAAAACAGGTGTGAATCAGGTGGCCTATATTCAAGGATGAAGCCAGCACTTGTTGAACATGCATTTCTCTTTGAAAGCCTGAGGAAAATGGGTCGTTCAAGACATTGTTCAGAAGAACAGCGTACTTTGATTAAAAAGTTGATTGGAGAGGGGAGAACTTATAAAGAGGTGCAAACAATTATAGCCTGTTCAGCTAAAATGATCTCCAATGCTTTAAAATGGAGAGCAAAACCAGAGACACGTGGCAGAAAATGGAAGACAACCATCAAAATGGATGGAAGAATAAGCAGAATGACAAAGGCTCAGCCAATGATCAGCTCCAGGATGATCAAAGACAGTCTGGAGTTACCTGGAAGTGCTGTGACAGTTAGAAGACGTCTGTGTGAAGCTAATCTATTTACAAGAATCCCCCACAAAGTCCCTCTGTTAAAAAAAAGGCATGTGCAGAAGAGGTTGCAATGTGCCAAGAACACATCAACTGGCCTAAAGAGAAATTAGCCCAGTTGAACATTTTGTGGACTGATTACAGTAAAATTGTTCTTTTTGGGTTCAAAGGCCACAGACAGTTTGTGAGACGAGCCCCAAACTGAATTCAAGCCACAGTAAACAGTGAAGACAGTGAAGCATGGTGGTGCTAGCATCATGATATGGGCATATATATATCTCCTACTATGGTGTTGGGCCTACTTATCACATACCAGGGATCATGGATCAGTTTGCAGGTCATGTTGCCTTATGCTGGAGAGGGCATGCCCTTGAAATGGGTGTTTCAACAAGACAATGACCCCAAACACACTAGTAAACCAGCAAAATCTTGGTTCCAAACCAACTACATTGATGTTATTGTGGCCAGCCCAATCCCCAGACCTTAATCCAATTGAGAACTTGTGGGGTGACATCAAAAATGCTGTTTCTGAAGCAAAACCAAGAAATGTAAATGAATTGTGGAATGTTGTTAGAGAATCTTCGAGTGGAATAACAGCTGAAAGGTGCCACAAGTTGGTTGACTCCATGCCACACAGATGTGAAGCAGTTATAAAAAACTGTGGTCATACAACTAAATATTAGTTTAGTCGCCGTGGAGGTAAGCGGAGTGGCTGTCTGGTGAGGCTGAGGGCCGGGTTGGTGCGTCCTGATCGAGGTGGATATGGAGCGGGACCTCGCCTTTGTATCTCCTGACGTTCGCTGGACCCTGTCGCTGCCTGGTTGGTACCGGTGGCGGGTTCGGATTGGATGTTCCAGCCCCGTGGACCCTGCTCTCCTTGTCCCCGCCTTTTTAACAGACTTTTCTGTGTTTTTGGCAGATATCATGCCAAAATATGACCGGGTCCTTATTGCTGGAGATTTTAACATTCATGTGTGTTGCCCTGAAAACCCTTTGGCGAGTCACACACTTGATCTGGTTTTATCTCATGGTTTGCCTGTTCTTAACCTGGAGGTCTGTGATGCTGTTTTCTCGGATCACATGCCTGTACTTTTTGAAGCTGCTGTTTGCCATAACACAGTTAAACCTCGCGCTGCTGCTCGCAGATGTCGAGTCATTAACTCTTTCACTGCTGCTCACTTCTCTGCAGTCTTCAGTCAGAGCTGCATGATTCCTCAGTCTGTGTGTGACGACACAGAGTCTCTCAACTCTTGGTTCCTGGACATAGACTGTATATAAATAATGGACGTAGTCACCGTGACGTCACCCATTGGTTTGTGGACTGCCCGTTGGAAGCCTCGAGTTCAGCGTTTATACTCGTCGCCATCTTGCGTCGCCATCTTGTTTCCGATACGCGGAGCAGACCATAATTGGACTGTGGCGGAGCGCAAGGGATCTGACGACACTGACTACACGCCTCTCTACACTGGCAACCCGACTGAGAGAAGCCGCTGCTAATTCATGTTAGCATTAATTGGAGCATTAACTGGGATGTTAGTTTTGGCTAGCAAAAAAACAAAAACAAAATGTATCTTTCTTACCTCAGAAAACTGAGCAGCGACTCCTTGGAGTGTCTGTTTGTCCAACCAAACACTGAACAAGACATTTCTAATGAACAAAACGTTCAAATAAACTGTCATTAAGTGTAAATACAGTGAAAGGGTCAAAGTTATGAGACCAAATCGGTAAACGTCCTCTTTTCTATCTATATAAAGTTATATATAACTTAATTGACACGTTGCCGTGGATACGCATTGCTCTGCTTCTCTCCTGGTGACGGCTCGCCTTGTCAGTGACCTGTCAATCAAAGGTAGCCCCGCCCCAAATCATACGATTCTTTATCTTCTATTTTCTTCTAAATGGGGCCATTATTAGAACTATTGACATCAAAATGTTTTGAAGAAGATTTTTTACTAGCGATTGAGACCATAATGTTGTCCCTGAAAAAAAATTCTGAGGTAATAAATCAAGTGAGAAGTTTTCAAATTTAGCACTGAAATGAATGGGCAGATTTCTTTTGCAGCCAAACTTAGCACCCCTTACTGGAATTTTCGGTGAATTGCAGGCTTTATGCACTTCCTGGTGGCTTCCATGCTCAGGCACGGAGATTGCCGCCTGTTCCTGGACACCTGTCAAACTGCTATAGACACTGCTGCTCCTTTGAAGACCAGGCAACAGAGAACTAAATCAGAGCCTTGGCTAAGTGAAACTACCCACATGGCCAGACAGGAGTGTCGAAGAGCGGAACGAAAATGGAAAAAGGACAAACTACAAGTGTCTTTTCAGATATTGAGGGATTGCTGGCGTCATTTCCAATCCACTGTAAGAAAGGCAAAAAGAAAATATTTTGCTGATATTGTTATGGTGAACCGTCATAAACCTTGTGTGTTGTTTAAAGTAATTAACTCTGCTCTTAATGCACCACCTACTGGATTTGATGCCTCTCCTGCTCTGTGTGAGAACTTTCTTCAGTACTTCACTAATAAGGTCGCCTCTACCAGAGCACTTATTTCACCTCCTGCTTCTGATCCTTCAGTGTTTGTACCCTGCTCTGCTGTTTTTGACAACTTTGAGCCTGTGACTTTGCCCTTTGTGCAGGAGATTGTGTGTCATTTGAAGCCCTCGGGTTCGCCGGGTGACACTGTCCCGCCCCGATTGTTTAAGGAGGTTTTTCACACTGTTGGCCCATCCTGTCTCACAGTAATTAATAGCAGTCTGTCCTCTGGAGTAGTCCCTTTAAATTTTAAACATGCTGCGGTGCAGCCTCTGTTAAAAAAACCTGGGCTGGATCCTACTGTCTTGGCAAATTTCAGACCCATCTCTAAACTGCCTTTCATCTCTAAAATTCTAGAGAAGATAGTTTATTCACAGCTCATGGACTTTTTAAATGCAAAAAATATTCTTGAGATCTTCCAATCCGGTTTTAAAACATTGCACAGCACAGAATCAGCGCTTTTAAGAGTTTTTAATGACTATGATATGTGATTGTCTACTGACTCTGGTCATTGTGTTGTCCTGGTGCTTTTAGATTTGTCTGCAGCTTTTGATACAGTGGACCATGAAATCCTGTTGGCTCGTTTGGAGCAGTGGGTGGGCATCAATGGCACAGCACTGGAATGGTTCAGGTCCTATCTGTCACATCGGACTTTCTGTGTCAGCCTCGGTGACTCTGTGTCCTCCACTGCTCCTCTCTCATGTGGGGTCCCGCAGGGCTCGGTGCTTGGCCCGCTTCTTTTTCCCTCTATCTACTGCCACTTGGGTCCATTCTCAGAAAACACGGAATTTCTTTTCACTGTTATGCAGATGACAGCCAAATCTATGTCCCCCTCAAAAAAGATGACTCCTACTGCATTGACCCACTTCTAAGGTGCCTACATGACATCAAAGCCTGGATGTGTTTTAATGAAAAAAAGACCGAAGTCATGGTCTTTGGTGGCTCCTCTGTAAACCCCCCCTGGTTGATCTGGGTTCTTTGGCACAACATCATAAGCCAATTGTGAGTAATCTGGGGGTTAAAGTGGACGCTGATCTTAAATTTGACAGCCAGATCAAAGCTGTGGTGAAGTCCAGTTTCTTCCAGCTACGGCAGCTGGCAAAAATAAAAACACTCCTGCGAGCACGGCACTTTGAGACAGTAATCCATGCCTTCGTGACCGCTCGGCTGGATTACTGTAACGCACTTTATATGGGGATTAGTGGGTCCTCCATTGCCCGCCTTCAACTGGTACAAAATGCTGCTGCACGTCTTTTAACAAGAAAGTATGAGCACATTTCACCTGTTTTAGCTTCACTGCACTGGCTGCCCGTTCATTTTAGGATTCATTTTAAAATTATTTTATTTGCTTTTAAAGCTTTAAATGGTCTTGCTCCTCCTTACCTCTCTGAGCTGCTGCACCCCTACTCTCCTACCCGCTCTCTCAGGTCAGCTGACCAGCTTCTCCTGAGAGTGCCAAGAGCGAGGCTGAAGCTCAGAGGGGAACGAGCTTTTGCCATTGCAGCTCCAAAACTGTGGAATGAATTGCCGCTGCACATCAGACAGGCCTCCTCACTGTCTCATTTTAAATCTCTTCTTAAAACCCACCTCTTCTCGTTGGCTTTTAACACCACGTAGAGTGTTGATTTTATGTTGATTTTATGATTTTTTGTTTTTATTGTACTCATGCATATTTTATTTTGTGCGGGCAGTACATTTTACATTTTATTTTATTTATTTTTATCCCATTTTTAATTTATTTTATCTTATTGCATGTTACTGATCTATTGTTTACTTTCTTATCTCTTTGTATTGTATTATGTATTTATTGTTTGTGCAGCACTTTGGAAACCTTGTGTTTGCTAAAATTGTGCTATATAAATAAAGGGGATTGGATTGGATTGGATAGTGATTCACAGGATTGCTAAATCCTAGAAACAAAAATGTTCGTACAAAATAATTTTGAGTTTGTAAAGTCAACGGCAGACTGCTATTTTTCACAGCCTTAAGAGCGTGCATATCACGAATGCTGGGTCTTGTTGGTTTTCTGAGAATCTACTGCACCTACTGGTACCTTGTTTGACATGTAGCAATAAAAAATATACTAAAACCTGGATTAATCTGGTTAGTCATATTGGACTGCTATTATTGTGAACACTACTGTATGTCCCTATGAAGTTCAAATGCACTAAAATAAAGTTGCTTGGAATAAAATGAAACTGATAAATAAATGCAATTTAATAGATATAGCCAAAGCAAAATGACATAGTGCAAGTAAGATAATTAATGGGTCTAAAAATAAATGTAACTGGGCTATTTTAACCCTGTCAGTCTTATCTTACATTTCTTTCATTCAGACTTTCCTGCCCTTGAAGTGGATGGCACCAGAAAGTATCTTCCATAACTTGTACACCACCCTGAGTGACGTTTGGTCCTATGGCATCCTTCTTTGGGAGATTTTCACACTGGGTCAGTCCAAACGCACACACGACAAACACATCAATATAGGTCGTGTGGACAGGCAGCGAAAAACAAGCGATATTGACGTATTTCTCTGCCTGCTGCAATGTGTCCACCGCCGTCTTGCTGACGTAGTAGCAATTTACGGCGAAGCAAAGTTAAAATGGCGGATGTCCACCTTCGGCTGGAGGTTGGGCTAAACAAATGGCGGACTGTCACGCAGGAGAGCGTGCGTAGCGTCCTGTGTGAAAACAAGAGAAACTAATTTTTAACGTAAGTTACTTGAATCATGTTTTATCAACGTAAATTAAATTTTTTATACTAACTCACCAGGAAGTTTTTTGCCCTTAACCTAGGTCAGTGGTTTTACAACATAAATCCACAGAAACTGAAGCCTTTTTACAACCGCCAACTGTATGTGTGCTATTTTTAGAATGCGCTGCTGTACCGCGAGTCGCGATACATACATATGTGTCCTAATGGGTGGAACTGACACATGACCTCTTCTGTCATTTAGGTTGGAGAACTTGTTGTTACTAACACACACACACAAAAGCGTTCAGCCCAAATCCAAATCAGAACTGTTCCACACATAAGAGGGATTCATCTTGTGTAATTGTGTATGTAGGTCACATTGTACGGTTCTGTCTGCTTGACCTCCTGTTAATTCTTAAAGTCATACAAACATTTCTGGTAAACTGTTTATTTATGGAAATGTTTTTCAAATTGTCTGAAGTAACAGTGAATGTGTGCATGCATAGCACATGTCATATCCCATGTCTCCATCATGAACCATATGAGTTCTAAACCTCATTAGGCACAGTTGAGCTTTAAAATCAGCACTTCCTTGCTCAAGGTAGAGTGAGTTTTTTTTTATTTTTTAAACCCTCTTCCCACGATTTTTGGAAACTACCATAAAAACAAAGGAGGCAGTTAAAGCATATGCAGCTTAAGTGGTGGAAAAAAACCTCACAATTCACCCTCTGTAAGTGATAACCAAAGATTAGCCGCTTCCCCATCTCAATCTGACATTCATTGGACTTCAGATACATCTCTTCTAACAGATCTGGGCCAAAGCAACAAAAATAATCAGTTGGTGATGTTATTCTTAGGAAAAAATATCTGCATGACTTTTGCCGATTTAGTTATTTGGATTTACAGTTTAAAGGGATAGTTCAGATTTTCTTGAAGTGGCATGTACAAACTACTTATCCATAGTGAGTGACTTACCGAGTAGATTGCGGTGGAACATCCCTTATTTTGGAGAGGCAGACAGGAGTACCAGTGCAGAAGCTAAGTAATGTACCACTAATGGGGGCAACAACAGAACTTGTTTTAGCCATACAAAAAAATGGCCCAGCTGCTTTACCGTGATGTCAGACAGCATTATTTAGGTCGCCCAAGGGAAACTAAAGCTGTTCTATGCTCTTGTCAAAGCCACCAGACTTTGTAATTTAACCAACAGAACAAAAACTTGTAATTTAACCGAACATAACATTGGAGTGGCTGGTTTTATCACCGTCTCGATCAATAATGTGTTATTGTGTGACTTTTAAGAAAATATAAAAAAGACTGCTACACTAAAGTCTCACAATACCACAAACAAACTAACTGATTGAGGCCTTGAGGCAGCAGGAAACCAGCAAAATAACTGTTTTTTGTAAGAGGCATTGATGAGAGCATAGATAACAGTTAATTCGGTTACCCCAGCATAAACTTCAACAGGGCTGTCTGACAGTAACTATATTCTAACTATAGAGTAAACTTAAGTTGGGTGGGCCTTTTTTTAGGTGGCCAAAATACCTTTTGTTCCTGCCCTCCATCCAGAGCAGTACATTACTTAGTTTCTGTGCTGCTTCTCCAAACCCTTATACAACCCCACTTCATAAATCCACATGAACACTTTGAATAAAGATGTAATTTAGATTTGCAGCTGATGCATGACTTCTTATTTGAAATGCCTTGTGCAGGAGGAACCCCCTACCCAGATTTGCCAATGAATGAGTTGTTCTACAGCGCTTTGAAGAGAGGTTACCGAATGGCCAAGCCTGCACACGCCTCTGAAGAAGTGTGAGTGTTATTACAATCTCCCCGCAGTAACTCCAACATGATAATGTAGAATTAGAAATTAATTATGTGCATGTTTTTTGTGTTGCAGTTATGAAATCATGAAGAAGTGCTGGGATGAGAAGTTTGAGAAGAGGCCTGAGTTCTCCTTTCTGGTCCACAGTGTTGGGAATATGCTAACAGACTGCTATAAAAAGGTACTTTATTTGTATAATTTGCCTAAATACATATATAGAATTTCTAAACTGTGAGCTTGGACTCATAACTTTATATCAGATCCTGATCTTCAAATGTTACTTAATCGAGGTCAGCTACTCTCTCACTCATTCACTCACTCACAGTCAGCCTATCTGCCCCCTTGAGGCTGGTTGAAAGAAAGAAAGAAAGAAAGAAAGAAAGAAAGAAAGAAAGAAAACCTAAAGGATAACTACAGTTCATGGAGTACACACTGCCCTCGCTGATTATTAACCAGTTTTTTTATTTGTTAGCTGTGAAGTAAAGTATTTTGTGCCCAATGTCTCATATCTTCTCTCTGCAACCTCAAGCTCACAAACCGTTGATTAATTGATTCTTCATGGCTGAAATAATAAAACTATTGTCCCCTGGCAACAGAAATACAGCCAAGTCAACGACAACTTCCTGAAGAGTGATCACCCAGCAGTCGCCCGCACCAAACCGCGACTCTCCTCACCTTTTCCCATCGCCAACCCAGCATTCGGCTCCCCGTCCACTCCCCTCTACATGCCCCCAGACCCCTACAACCAGAGCCTGAGCCCTGGAGAATTCAGCCCAGAGGCAGACACGCAGGAAGCCATAACTTCATACAACGAATACATCATTCCCATCCCAGACCCGAAGCCAGAAGACGCTTTCACTGACGTGCCATCAGACAGCCCTGCAAGGTACAGAACTGCTGTAAAACAGGCTGCATATGTGTGCAAAATGCTGGGGTTTCAAGAAAGATGAGGATGTATTTGTTTAACAAGAGGAGTCTTTTTCTTCCAGCACCCACCCACTCATCCAGATGTTGAGCTGAGACAATAGCTACATTATGAAGGCAGATACAAACATGCAGCCAACGTTGGCTGTATACACCAAATAAATGCTTGGCTGCATGAAATCCAGATACTTTTTTTCTTTGATGATGAACACATGATTAAATGTGATTTAGCTCTTGTTCAGTATTAATGTCAGTTGGGACACCTCATCTTCAAAATATTCACCACATGTGATTATTTTGTGATTATTTCACCACAGGATTACTTAACAGCCATTCATTCTAATTTTCTAAAAAGAAAAGTAAAGTGTAATGACAGTCAAGTAATTAATTAGTAGATTTATAAATAATTTTTATTTACTTTTCAAAATAATTGCTGATTAACTTTCTAGGTTTTAAGTTATTTTTGGAACTATTATAACTGAAGTACAAGTCATTCAAATGTTCTCAAAATTGGTGAATACTTTAGTTTTTGAGTTGAAATGTGACTTGGTCAGAAGATGAAAAATGGGAAGATGAATCATAGAAAGATTTCTATGACTCATACATTCCTGAGGGCACAATGTGAATTATGTTTTGTCTTTGTGTCCTCAGCTCTCTGGCTCTGGAGGAGACCGACTCTGTGGACACTGCTGACACCCTCCCAGAGGAGGACAGGCTGGAGGAGACCAGCGAGAAAGACGCTCTGCTCGGCTCCTCTGGGACGCCCGAGGTAGAAGACAGCTTCTTGTAGCCACGTAAAGGGACCCTGAGAAAACATTCCCCCCTTCTTGGGATTTTCTTTTCAAACCTGCCTGAAAAAAGGGAATGTGACTAAACTAGAATGTAGCAAATTGAAGAAGGCGATCTTCATATTTCCACTAAGCACTCGAAAAGTTTTGCCCGTTTTTCAAACTTAGTACCTCTGAAACTAAAATGGTTACAAATAATGAGCATGATGATCTCATCCAGTCATTTATTGGAAGCTTGCCATTATGTACGGTACTCTCCTTACACTTCTAGAGTTTACAGAAAGTAAAGATGTATTCTATCATAGCCAGAGACTTATGATGCCTTATGAGATACGTGTATTTTGTGGTTAGACAAATTTAGCCATATGTGTCTTTTTGGCTCTTATTATTTTATCCCCTTATTGTTCACAAGCAGCAAACTTTTTTTTTTGAGAAACAGTATTAGTTTTAACAGCACAAACGGATTAACACAATAATATAAACAAACATTACACAAACATACACAAAATGCTGTCCAGACAAGAACAATATTAAATTCTCATATTATTGGGAATCATTAGCACCATCAAAACAGCGATCAGACATGAAACTAAAGTGATTGAATATAAAGTTTATGTTGCGTCTTTCCCTATCAGTACGACCCACAACTGTATCCTGTGTTATAATATTTTTTTATAAAATGTTACTTTCCATGACATGAAATACCAATTCTACGTACATGCACTGTTTTACTACGATAATTACTTTATTTTTAGCTTCACATGCCATAGTGTTCAACATTTTGTTTTTTTAAGAATTATATGAAATATGTCATTTTTGTGAATTTTGCCTTCTTGTTTTGTATAGGTTTTATTCATAGTTGTGTGCCAGATTTGCACTTTATTTAGACATTTGTTGATATTCATAATGAAGATATAAATATACTCTACAATATAGATTGAATAGTTTACCTGAGGATCAACTTTTGACTTGTAGCTGTTACAGTAAATCAGTCTCTGTGATGACCATAGACCGTATAAAAGAAGTTGAGGGGGCCTCCATGACATCACCTATTGGGTTTTGGACTATAATTTTGAAGGCTGGTCTATTTAACTCGAAATGGGACCATCATTTACAAAATGAACATCATGCTATTTTGAAGAAGACATTTACAGTGATTGAAACCATAAACTCACCAGGAAAATGTTTACCGAGATGATAAATAAAGTGAAAAATAGGTTCATTTTCTCATTGACTTCTTTACAAACTGACTCGAGAGGAGTCACCCCCTGCTGGACATCAGAGAGAATGGCGGTTAAAGCCACATTGGCTTCACTTTCAGTTGGAAATCTTTTATACGGTCTGTTGTGATGACAGGTGACTCTCTCGTGAAAATACTTTAAATACAGCGTCTCACTGCCTGAGCACAAGACGGCACACATCAGTGCCTTTGTATAGACTGACAGATTTCTGTCTCGCAGCTATTGTTGCTTGCTGATATGATATAAAGGGCTAGTGTACTCAAGAAACCTAGATAGCCATATGTGTACATGTAAAAAAATGACGCTTTGAGTCTTCTGCTGCATTGTATAGCATTCACTTACACAATGTTTTAACTGCCAATAGTATAGTATCGTCCACCATTTAAAACTCCACATTGTCATTTTCTGTAGCAGTCTAAAATGCACAAGATCACTGTATCACAAGCTACGGTACCAAAGCTCTTCTTAACGTTTACAAATGTATTTTTTATATGTGCCATTTTATATGTTGTAAATGTGACAATAAATGTGTATTATCATAGAAGCACTGAGTCCTTTCTAAATCATATAAAAGTACTCATCTCACTGCTTCTATTTACACCTTTGTATTTTCCCCCTGTTAACAGCTTTATTTCATATTTTACTTAAATCTTTCCTTTTCTCACTCTGTACTCTAATAACTCTGTGTCGTTATCTGATTTCTTGGTCAGATTTCTAAGAGCCCTTTTACTCTCCTTCCCTCTCCCACAAGTCCACGCATAAAAGGCCTGACAGCCATGTTCCAGCAGTGCTGGAGGTAATTAGTCTCACCTCAGTGGAAGAATCGCGCCCTTCTGTGACAAATTGGAACTGGCTCATTAATTTGTTGAGCGTGATATGCTGATCCGCCTCCTCACACACACACACACACACACACACAGACAGATCCCTCCACCCTCCACAACTTGTTTGAAAGATTGCATGTTTGCTGTGGGACTTCAGTGGTGAAGAGGCAGCAAACAGGCAGAAGGGAGTAGAAGGGCAGAGGCAAACACAACCCCTCTGGATGCTGGAAACATCAAACCCAGTGAAGTGATTTGTTAAAGTGAAAACATCTGCAGGTGAGTACTTCTGAAATATCTGCTTCCATAATGCATAATATATCAGCTGTATATTTAAGGTGAAGTAACTCATGAATTCTCTATGGTAATCATGAGCTTCCTTAAAATCTTTCTTCTGTTTCCTGATTTTAATGTACACATAAGAAGACAAACATTGCACTGGAACAGATTGTTGTTCAGCATAGATACATGTTTACGGGCAGAGCTGCTCCGACCAGCCAGAAAAGAGAAGTTGATGAGGAGGATGATTATAGCACAACTTCAGAGGGTTTTTTTCCTCACTTCTCTCTCCTACAGTGTTTCGAAGCACACGCAGACATCTACGTTGAGACTGCAGATTTGGAATTGATCCAGGATGCAGTCCTGCCTCGCTCTGCTGCTGGGGATGGTGGCCTCTGCTGCTTCAGGTAAGGCCCCACAAACACTGACTGCTCCTCTGCACTGACCACAAGTTTGTGCCATGAAATGTGCAATAGAATCATTCAAGGGTAATGTCAGCTTTGAGTATATATCCTTTATAGAATATATCTTATTGTAATTGGGTTTATTTTAGAGCATTTTGTGCCTATTTTACTCACTGGTTGTTTTTTGACAGCTACTGCCGATTTACACAATCTGAAATAAAACAATGCAAATCATACAAAAGTGATTTTCTTCATCAGTTTTTATGGGTTTGAAAGATGCAACGTGTGACAATATGTAAGAAGCTCCAAAATATTTTGGATTCAATTAAAGTAAATCCAAAATATGATACAATATATTCTTCAAAGGACATGTTTTTCTGCAACTGACCAATTAATTATTTAAAAAAAAAAACTTAACCACTACTTCTCGTGTATTACGCTTTAATGATTTTATCTTACATTTCATGCCATAAACTCGTGCTCAAGCTGATAAAGAGTGCGTGCTTCTCCATCTGAGATCTGACACATGCTATCTTATCTCCTTTTTTTTTTGGTTTGGCTCCACATATATGAATAAAACCCACCAAGCAACAAATTGCAATTTCACGTATTTATATATGAGCACATAACAGCAACTGTTGTTTGGTGTAATTATGGCTGAATGAATTTGTTTTGCTCTCTGGCACATTACTGTATGGCGTGTGATCAGGGTCATGTTGAGGTTGGAGGAATCGTTCATTTAGACGATTGAACAGATACTTTAAGGGGAACTATTTACACCAAAAATAAGGAGGTTCAGCACTAAAATGCTTGTTGGTTTCAATCTGAGGTTCATTCCCAGTTCTCTACATGATCTTGTTGTGGTTAATGGAAAAAAATGCTGAACATGGAATCTCAGTTCTGCTTCAAGCTCCAAAACACATTGTCCAAACCTCTGGATGGACACTTTTATAACCTTTACTGAAAGTTTAGACGGAGCACCAAATAAGTGAAAGTTTCAGGTTAACAGGAAGGTCATGTCAGTCTCTCCAGTCCTCTCACAAAAGTTGTACAACCCACATAAAATCTTCAACAAAACGATCAAAGGGGGCATTGTTTTTACACTCAAACTTGCTTGAACATTCCCTGAGGGTTAGAGTCTTTTTGAGCTCAGTCAACGATGACTGAACATATTACTCAATTTTCCACGCTGAAGATTCTTGAATTTATGTCTTCTCTTATTTTGGGCTTAGACATGATGGCCTTAGTAAAAACATACAACATTAACAGATGGGAAGATTTTTTTTGTATTTACAATTTCGACATCTCCAGTGTTAAAAGCAGAAGTGAGACGGATCGAGGGATGTTATCAGGGTCCAAGACTTCAATCTGTTTCCTGAATTCTTGAGATTGCTTCCAAAATAGATGTGAATCATCATAGCACAGGCGAGACAGCTCTGGGTTCTCAGTTTGTGACCAAAACAGAAACAATGTCTTGAAATATCATTAAGAAAACACAGAATATAGCCAACATACTCTTTGAGAACTTCAAAAACAAGGACAAAGAGTCTGTTTGCCCAAAATGTAAATAAATGCAGTTATTACTTCAAAGTTTCCTTCCTTCTCAGCGGAATGGAGGCGTCCGGTGATCAAGTTCAACTCAAAGGTGGTGGGGAGTTCTGAGGTGTCGGTCAGACCTGGAACCCCCCTGGATCTGAGGTGTGAGGGTGACGGGCCTGTAAACTGGCAACCAAGGCTAGCCAAACACAGACGCTTCATTTCCAAGGGCAACGGGAACGTCCGCACCTTCAAGGTGGAGCGTCCCTCTGCAGAATTCACTGGAACATACAGATGCTCTTACACTGGCGGGTCACAGCCACTGACCTCCTCTGTGCACGTGTACGTAAAAGGTGAGCTCGAGAACTGAACAACAGGACAAGCTTCCTGATGTTGTGTTGTAAGTAAGGATGCACAGATGCGACTTTTTCAGCCCTGATGCCAATAGCGAAACCTGTGATCTTGATATGTGCTGATACAGAGTACCGATCCAGGACTAATGTCTACTTAATAAGCTGCATGTCTCACTGTGTGGAAGTGACTGGGATCATTCTTCTATGTCTAATGCAACATCAGGAAATATTGCTTTCCCGCAGCAACAAATTGGTCAAAACTATACAAGTTTGACACCATTGTCACGACACTCGATACAGCCTGTCGTATCAGCATCAGTGCATTCCTAGTTGTGAGTGCTTGGATGGAACATTTTATACTACTGGTTTAATAATACTGGTTTTACTTTTCTGTGATTGTTTATTAGATTTCCTCAGTATAAATCACATTATTACATCACTCTATGGAGTTATTAATTATCCATCCTTTCTTTACCAGATCCAAGCCGTGTGTTCTGGACCAGCAGCACGTCCCTGCGGGTGGTAAGGAAGGAGGGTGAGGACTACCTGCTGCCCTGCCTGCTGACTGACCCGTCAGCCACAGACCTGGGCCTCCGCATGGACAATGGCACCTCCGTGCCACCAGGGATGAACTTCACAGTTTATAGACACCGTGGTATTCTCATCCACAAGCTCCACCCCAGCTTCAACGCCGACTATGTCTGCACAGCCAAGGTCAACGGAGTGGAGAGGATATCCAGGGCCTTTTCCGTCAACGTCATTCAGAGTGAGGCCGCTTGAAATAACTACACAGAGCTGCTAAGAGTAATATGAGGTGAGAAGAAGTTTGACGCTCATTTATGATTTTCTCCTGCTCTAGAGCTTCGTTTCCCTCCTTACGTTCTCTTGGAGGCGGATGAATATGTGCGCATTGTTGGGGAGGAACTCAAGATTCGCTGCACAACACACAACCCCAACTTCAACTACAATGTCACCTGGACATACACCACCAAATCAGTCAGTATGAGACATTTTTGGGGAGTTTTCTTGTAGTTTAAATCATAATTTTAAATCAGATTTCATTGTTGTCTTCAGAAACCGACGGTAGAGGAGAGGGTTCGCTCCAGTGGGGAAAATCGCCTGGACATACAGAGCATTCTGACCATCCCTGCTGTGGACCTAGCTGACACAGGAAACATTTCCTGCACCGGCACTAATGAAGCAGGGGTGAACAGTTCAACAACATACCTGCTGGTTGTGGGTAAGGCACAGAAATAACTGCTCCTGTATGACACATTGAAAAGCCTGGAATATGTACCAACCACTAAAAACAAACTGTTTTGATAAATAGACAAGGCCTACATCAGGCTGATGCCGCAGCTGTCTCTTAAACTGGCTCACAAGGGTCTTTCAGTGGAGGTGAACGAGGGAGAAGATCTGGAACTCACCGTGCTCATCGAGGCGTACCCCCAAATTATAGAGCACAGATGGAACACCCCAACATCACCCAACACGTCTACACAGGAGCACAAGCTCATCAGATACAACAACAGGTACAATACCAAGACAAACGAGAGCTGAAGAAAAAAGAGAGGATAACTGTATGTTGAAGGTGCAGTTGTTTAGTCTCATTCCCAGGTCGTCAAACACACTTTGGGTTGGTGGTTTTGCCCTGATACTGACCAACAATCTGCATACTGCACCTTTAAAGGGTTAATTTACAACTGCTGCTTTTTATTGCTCCTAAATGTCAGCACAGTTTAAATAAATAAATACAACAATACAGTGTATTACAGGAAAGCAGAAGCTACTCTGGGTTTGAAAAATGCTGTCTGTGCATTTTGTGTGTATTTGACAGGGAACACCAAGGTCATTCTGTTTCCGCAGGTCATGTTAGAGGGAAGAGTAGTGTTCTCTTTTTAATTTTGAAGTACTCGACGATGATACATCGGAACAGTCTGAATTCAAACCGCAGCATTAGTCACTTCAGATTCCTCTTTTTCTCAGCTTAAAGATGCTTTTGGGGTTTTTTGTTTTTTTTTAGATACCATGCTACTCTGCAGCTGAAGAGAATGAATGCACAGGAGCAGGGACAATACACTTTCTATGCCAGGAGTGCTTTGGCCAATGCATCCATCACGTTCCAAGTCCAAATGTATCGTAAGTAGCACATTAAATATAAATCAATACAGTAAACATTTGTGGTGTTCAGGCATGATTTTCGGCTAAAAACAATCTTTGAAATCTGATAATTGTCGTTGATATTTCTTTACATTCATTTTCTCCTCACTGGCAGAGAGACCTGTTGCTGTGGTGAGATGGGAAAACGTAACCACGCTCACTTGCACCTCATTTGGCTATCCTGCTCCCAGAATCATCTGGTACCAGTGTCTTGGGATTCGGCCTACGTAAGTAACACTGCACAGGGAACATTCATAAAGTTTGGTGCTTCTACTTAAAATTATTTAGTTGGCACTTTTATCCATAACAATGTACTTATTTTATTTTCTGATGAAGCATCCTCAATCACAATGGTGCTGATATGTAAAACAATGCTTGCAAACAAAACAGATGGCATTAAAAACAGCTATGTATGATAAAAATAAAAATGTATCATGGGGAGATAATAATTTTCTGTGAGCAAGGACAGAGATTGTGTATGTTTTCAGTTAAGTTTTCATCCCTTTTAACTGAAAACATAAATTTAAATTTCAATGTAGAGTGATCTGTTTCATTCTGAAGTCAGCTTTTTCAAAACCAACATGTCTCAGTTCAAAATTTTATTTCAAAACAAAACTTCTCATCTCTTCTCTCTTTTCCACCATCTAAAACAGATGAAAAATATTGATTTGACAGTTATTTTTCTATAGTGAATAGGTAAACAATTGTTATTACTGTACAGAATGCCAAGTATTGTTCCTAACTTAATAATCCTGTTGAAAACTATAAGATACCTGCAGTTAAAATTATTTTCCAGCCAGATATTCAGGTATTTATACTGTAAATGAGAAAAGTATTGTTCATAATTTTTAACCTTTTGGAACACCATTAGTAATATCTAAATGATCAATATGACCCACTTTTACACATTGTAATCTATCAGACAGGTCTAGTACAATGTCATGTAGGCCTATATCCAGACTGACGGAGTGAGAACAGAAAACAATGAGAGACAGGACCTGAGCTGATTAACAAGGATTTGAAGACTTTAGCCAGGCAGCTCATATTTTGGGTTGGGGGATGATAACAATGGAGCCTTTATCTGATTGCTTATGTTTTGCAATGAGGCAGGTGCAATGAAAACACCTCAGGGCTGCAGCTGGCGATCCCTCTGCAAGCTCCCACAGTGGAGGTCCAGAGGGAGGAGTACGGGGCCGTTGAGGTGGAAAGCGTCCTCACCGTGGGGCCCTCCAACCGGAGGATGACGGTCGAGTGTGTGGCCTTCAACCTTGTCGGAGTCAGCAGCGACACTTTTGCCATGGAGGTGTCTGGTGAGTACTGGGTCACTGGATGGCCATTTGTTCTCCTGTCAGGATGTGATCACAAGTGTTGAACTTCTCAATTTGTTATTGTCCAGTCACATGGTGCTCAAACCAAATCTAACTGTGCTGGTCACCAGATCCCTTTTGTAATTGTTACAAAACAGCATGATTGTCTAGCTCAACATTTCATAACTATTCATACAAAACAATTCAACAATAGACAAAATCTGTAAAGGGACATTGGAGTTGATTAATGAGTTAATAAGCTTCTTTTTTCTCAAACCTGTGTATTATTCCAACTGTGCAATAGTATTTAACTTTGGAATATGGCATGTGGTATCGCTGCTAAATTTAAATTTCTTGTTTTTACACACACACACACACACACACACACACACACACACACACACACACACACACACACACACACACACACACTGGCCTATTTATTACTCATTTAAATATTTTTTTTATATAGGTAGATAGTTAGATTACTTTCTAAATTAGTTAGATTCTTTCTCTGCATTGTTTTCTTTACACTCTCAATTGGATTGCCCACAATTTTGTTGTACTTTTTGTATAATTAAAATTAAAGATTGTGATTGTGATTGTGATTATGATTCTGTTATTGATCTTTTACTGATTGTGACAGACAAACTCTTCACTTCCACTTTGACTGGAGCAGCTGGAATTCTGACCATCCTGCTTGTGCTGCTGATTTTCCTGTTATACAAATATAAGCAGGTATTTGCACCCATAACCACTAAAACTACTTGTAAAAATATTCTTTAGACACTCAAATATTTCCACAGGACACAGGCTATAGCATTGTATGTTTTTTGTTGTTGTGGTTTATAACCATTTGCTTCTATTTTCATCTTTCAGAAACCCAGGTATGAGATTCGCTGGCAGATCATTGAAGCAAGAGACGGAAACAACTACACTTTCATTGACCCCACTCAGCTGCCTTACAATGAGAAGTGGGAGTTCCCGAGAGACAAGCTGAAGCTAGGTCTGCACGAAAAATGCACAGATTTTGTAGGAAAATAGAATAGAATACAGAAACAATAGAATTATCAGGAGAATCTGAAAATGAACTGTGAAAAACAGACCGATTGCTTTGAGATTTTATTAAAAAAAGCTTTCTTGTTGTATTTTCTGTCCAACCAGGGAAGATCCTGGGTGCAGGAGCTTTTGGAAAGGTCGTTGAGGCCACAGCTTTTGGTCTAGGAAAGGAAGACAATGCGCTGCGTGTAGCTGTGAAAATGTTAAAGGGTGAGTTGATGACAAGACTTTTGATCGCACAGTGATCGTTATTACATAAGCAAATCGGAGTGACTGGCATTTGGAAATTGTTCCAGAGAAAATTTGTTGTGCATGATGAGACGGGATGATTAGATGTTGACAGTCTGTGTTGTGTTCCTGCAGCCAGTGCCCATTCAGATGAGAGAGAAGCTCTGATGTCTGAACTGAAGATCCTGAGCCACCTGGGTCACCACGGGAACATTGTCAATCTACTGGGAGCCTGCACTTACGGAGGTCAGACAGCTTCCTGTATTTACTGTGCATGAAATTAGAATATTGTAAAAACATGTTTGTTTAGTACATTTAATAACTTGCATGAAACCAAAGAGTCATAACAGAGTGTGTCTCCTCCTCAGGACCGGTGCTTGTGATCACAGAGTACTGCAGCCTCGGCGACCTTCTGAACTTCCTTCGCCAGAAGGCAGAGACGTTTGAAAACTTTGTTATGAACGTTCCCACCATTATGGAGGAGTCTAATGACTACAAGAACATCTGCACTCAGAAACTGTTTATTAGGAGGTACGTCACCAGATGTGCAGTGGGATGACGGAGGATTAGTGGAAATCATTAATTCTCTGACATCCCATCCCATCCCGTCTTTCTTTTTTTGTTTTCTCCATCCTACAGCGACAGTGGGATCTCCAGTACATCTTCAAGCAGTTATTTAGAGATGAGACCCACCCAGGTGCCACAAATGGAGTCACCTCAAAGTATTCCGAATGTGGAATCATCTCTAGGTGAAAAAAAATTCTCCCCCCAGTTTAAATGACCACAAATGCATCCATTATGAATCAGCCTCTTTATTTTCTGACCCTGGGTGTTTCTAATATTATTCCAGACTCTGTGTGTGAGGAGACTGGTGACTGGCCATTGGATATCGATGACTTGCTGAGGTTTTCCTATCAAGTGGCCCAGGGCCTTGACTTTCTGGCTGCCAAAAATGTGAGAGATTTTACTTCAAAGGGTTTAAGGGATCACACATTTAAAAACAGAAATACTTACAGAACTAAAACAACTAAATTGGCATGAAAAGTACAGCTTTTTATAGAATGTGATGAGTGAAGGCTGTGAAATCCTTCATGAGTGGGCAGGGAGGGGTATTTCCCATTACATTCTTCTTCATATCTACTCATGGTCATAGTTTTAAAATGTATTTTATCATATTTTTCCATGCTACATTGAGATACACTGTTCAGTGAAATCTTATTGTCTTTTTACCTGAGACAAACTATCTCTCTCTCTTGTGCGTGTGTGTGCAGTGTATTCACAGAGATGTGGCTGCTAGGAATGTCCTGTTGACCGACCGCAGAGTGGCCAAGATTTGTGATTTTGGCCTGGCACGTGACATCATGAATGACTCCAACTACGTAGTGAAGGGCAATGTAAGACCTGGAGTAGAACTGAGCTTCTGTTTACTTTACATTAACCAAGTTAGAAACTACATAAAAACATATTTTGTGCTTCTTTTGCATTGTGTGTGAAGGCCCGTCTGCCAGTGAAGTGGATGGCCCCAGAGAGCATTTTTGACTGCATCTACACCGTCCAGAGTGACGTCTGGTCCTACGGCATCCTCCTGTGGGAGATCTTCTCTTTAGGTCAGAACACATCAGTGGTGGAAGAAGTATTCAGATCCCTTACTTAAGTAAAAGTACTACTGCCACACTGCAGAATAACTCAACTACAAGTTAAAGTCCTGCATTCTAAATTTACTGAAGTAAAAGTACAAAAGTATCAGCATCAAAAAGTACTTAAAGTAAAGTAAAAGTACTTGTTATGCAGAATGAACCAACTCAGATTGTTTTATATATTCCAAATATATTATAACTTTATTTGTATTGATGCATTTATGTAAGCAGCATTTACATTTTGTAAACATGGGGCTTATTTTAACCCTCTAGAGTCCATGAAACCACCAGCACATTACTTTTTCATGACGTGAAGACATAAAAATGAAGCAACAAGCAGAACTTGAGATTATCCTCGTTTTACCTGTTGTATGTAATATTTGCAACCTGTATTCATATTTGCAACATTTAAATATATAGAAATATAATTTTCAAGATCAGATTTTATGTTTTCCTTTGTTTCTTTTGGGTCATTTTTGATCAAGTAAGTCAAAGTTAAACATTAATTATCAGGACATATAGCTGAGGTAACAGTGAAAAATCTGATACCAACATGGCATGGCAAAGATTTTTAACAAATTTTTTAAAGGACATATTAGCCCAATGTTTCAGAGGGTTAACTACATACATATACTTTATGTTTATGCTATTTAAAAATGTCTAATCTTTAAATTGATCATGTATTTTATGTTAAATCCTCACCTGAAAAGTAACTAAAGCTGGCAGATAAATGTAAAGGAGTAAGAAGTACAATATTTACCTTGTGTAACGTGAGGGTTCGATGTGTGGTGGTTGGATCACTTTATAAGGAGAGACGGCGAGATGGAGCCTTTTTACTTTTTACTCACTCACCAAACTTCAATACAACCTCACTTCCTGGTTTCTCACATCCCACCAGACTGAATCAACCAATCAGAAGCCAGTCCTAAACTGTCTTAAAGACGCAGCTGCAAACATTCAACATGTAAATATGTAAATAATAAATGTGCAACATAAATACACAAAAAGCCAATTGATGAAAATTAGAACATTGTAAAAGCATCTTTTAGTAAATTAACTCAAATATAAATTATATTAACTTCTGAACCTTACACTCGTAATGTAGTGGGGTAGAAGTATAAAGTTACATAAAATGGAAATACAAGTACCTCAAAATTGTACTTAAGTTTAGTACCTGAGTAAATGTACTTAGTTACATTACACCATTGGGACACATACCTACTCAAGTTAACACACATTCAATTCACGATTTGCTTGCTAAACTAACTGTTTGTTATTCTCCATTAGGCAAAAGCCCGTACCCCAGCGTGGCTGTGGACTCCCGGTTCTATAAGATGGTGAAGCGTGGCTACCAGATGTGCCAACCAAACTTTGCCCCGGCCGAGATGTAAGCTCAACCCTTTAGCAGCATAAAGGCTGCTACATACAAAAATACTATCACCTGATAATCAGTTGAGTTTTACTGGAGTATCAAGTGACTATCAGCTGGGTTTTAGCTAGTATCATTTTAGTTTTTATAGGCTTATAAAGAGAGTTGATCCCAAGTTGACTTCAACATTGAACAGTTCAAATAGTGTGCTTCCAAACTGTCTTCACAGCAGAACAAAGATCCCTTATTTCTTGCCAGTCTTCTGCTCTATCTAACATCAGAAAAGAATGACACATGAGTCATGAAGTACTTTCATTATTCCTGATTGAAACGTACTTGCTTCGGGTTATCTCCTCACCCCAAAACATAACAAGTCTAAGCTCCGACCTTAACGAGCCAGAATAAGAACATAAATGGAGTGTTTTTCTCAGTCTGTCAGAGGGCCCTCACATCTGTGTGTGCTGATTTGCCGTGGCTGTCACACCACCCAGAGTAACTGGAAACATAGGGGTCTGAATCTCAGTCAGGGCCTAATCATCTGTTGTTCTGCTGTGTGTCAGGCCTCAGTTCTGCCTGTTAGCCACATGATCTCAAAGCTAGGAAGCCATGTAACTGCTATTTCACGCCAGCAAAATGAAACTGGAGGGGCGGGGGCTCTTATGAACGAGTCTCTCTGATCAAACTGCGTCACCACTTCCATAAGCCTCTCTCCTCCTAATTTGGTTTTATACACTTCCCAGATTGTGAAACACAGAGTTTAAGAAGTGAAAATCGAGTGCACAGTTTGGGATATAAAATACCCTTAAATGAACACCAACCATTTTTCCCTAGGGAGCTTCTCTGAAATAAGTCTGTTTTTAAAAGTATGCTTCACTTTTGTTTCAGCTACACGATCATGAAGATGTGCTGGAATCTGGAGCCGACAGAGCGCCCAATGTTTAGCAAGATCAGACAGATGATAGAAAGACTACTTGGGGACCAGCCTGAGCAGGAACAGGTGAGCGAAGCATAGACACTACAGGTGAATAGGGTGACAATGTAACTACTCTATAAAGAAGATTAATTATCAAAATTATCAAATTGACCAGTGTATGGGAAAAAACGGCATTTTTGTCTGTAGATTTTCAACCAATGTGTGCTGTTCGAGCTGCCGGATTGTGTGTCTTCTCGTATGATCGTGCCCTTTCACACATGTAGCTTAAATCCTAAGAGACATATATATAAGAGTCACAAGCAAAGGTCTAGTCAGAAGACAACACATGAGTAGGTGCCATGGGGTTAAGTTTGAGTCCAACAGTGTACAAAGACAAATAGTACATAGAATAATGTTTCCCCTTACTGGATATATTCTGTTTGTTTTAGGTTAGGGTATAGCATGCTGGAGGCACAAGAACTGCAGATACCATGTGTCATGTAGCCACCGCCAACTTTTCAGAATCTTTTAGTGACTTAAGCTCTAAAAGACAGCTAGCAAAAACTTTAGTGACTTATATAAACTACCAAGGAAACAGCAAGAAATATATTATATCATAATTCAATTCTATGCATATGCTGAGATAATTAAACTCCTCTCCTCTTGTGCTGTGAGCAGGCTAACGCGGTGATGTAACCAATATGCAAATGATAATTATGTTCTCTATGTCACACATATGTATGGTACGAACAAATGTATTTATGATATGTAATTTGTGGTATCATCTGGTGACTTTTGGAGCTAGTGCTAGATACTTTCATCAATAAAAAAATAGACTTTGGTGCCGGCCCTTACCAACAGAAGTTCCTGAATCTCGCTGTTTCTCTATCTTTGCATCTTTGTGTAAATTACCCTTCTTCTTCCCCACTGAACTATCAAACTGTGAATCTTCTGGTCACTGACCTGTGAGCAAATGGACATTACACAGACTTTGTATAGAGGGAACTGACAGGGTTAATGTCCTGCCTGACATTGCATTCTCACATACATTTTCTAATTTTCTCATTCTCAAATTCAGGAGTGCAGTGTGTGTGTGTGTGTGTGTGTGTGTGTGTGTGTGTGTGTGTGTGTGTGTGTGTGTGCGCGTGCGTGTGTGTAAAGAGCATAGACTGTCTGCAGAGTCTGCAGAGTTTACTGACTCCAGTCTGGAATTGCCAAAACTATCATTAGAACAAAACAAGTGACCCTCCAGCCAAAATGTCCTCAGCCAACCTTCCTTTTTTATACTTAATTCAACCCCAAGACAACAGATTTAGCCAAGCTGTGAAATCAATTAAATTAATTGGATTTTTCGAGATAACATCTTATTTGGGTGCTGTTCCCAACATAGATTCACACAATATTTAAAAAATATATATTGCTTTAATGCAAGAATTCATTGTCTTTTCACATCCTAATATTGATATTTGACTTTCTTGAATCAAGTCTGAACCTCCTAATGCTGCCTCTCCACAGCTAATCTACCAGAATGTGCAGCAGCAGGTCACGGAGGGTGAAGTGTGTGACGAGCCCAAGTGCTGCGACGGCCCCTGTGACCGATCTTGTGACCATGAGGAAGAGGAGCAGCCTCTGATGAAGACCAACAACTACCAGTTTTGTTGAAAGCCCAAACCGCCAACCAATCAGTAAATCAGTCACTCATCAACAAGCATCAGGAAAGGGGGATCAGCTGTAGTTCGTGGCCAGAGTACCACAGCTGGAGTCTGGGTCGCAGAGTCGCCTTCACAGCTTTTTTTGTTTTTTGTGCCTGTTCTCCAGACAGACAGGCAGCCAGCTGCAGCCAGCATGTGACCTGCTTCTTTTCAGACCATGACTACAAATTGCCACGTCTAACACTGACTGCAGACATGAAAGGAGGAAACATCTCAACAAACAACACAATCCAAAACCTTAATTCTAAACGTTACTTCCTCACAGACTGTTTATAATTCCTTCTGATATGTATTAGAGGTATAATCCGAAGGAGATTGTTGCTTCACAAAGTGTTCTTCATTATGTCTTGTACACTGTGTTCATTACTATTTTTTACTCCTGCCCCATCACAGTGAATGTCTTGTTTTTTGTAGCGATTTTGTCAGCAGGTTCACTTCCTTTTCGTCATTTTATTGCATGTATGGTTTCTCAGAGGAAGCAGCCCCAACAGTCACAAACACTGGATTCACAACAACAACAATGCGAGCTACTCATCTTTATGTGCTCGAGACAAGTTAGGTTTTATTCTCTGAGCACCTTAATTGAACATCTAAACAGTGCGAGTGTTTTTCCCTGTTTTAACATGCTAAATCGACCGTGGAGGAGGCAAAGAATGGCCATGTTGTTTTCCTCTCCGTGCTTTGGTCATAGCTGTATTTCTTGTGACACACTTACAGCAGCTGTCAGTTGGTGGCAACATGTGATTGTTCCACTTTAATCTAATTAATTAAGCAGTTTTCAGTGTGATTTTGGAGCAGGAAGTACCACTGAACTGAACAGGGAAATCTGTGGATCTGTAATGGATCAGATGAACAATGTTTCATGTTTGACAATGTGAAAGTTCTTTTTTTAAGTGGCACACCTTTTCATTTCCTGTAGAGTGTTAGGATGTAAGCTTTACCGATATTCTATATGTAGCAGACAGCCTACACTGCCAACTGTTTGAAGATTTTAGAATAACATATATAAGCTATGTGAGACATACAGACAGCAGATTTATGTAACTTCAGGCATTTCAAATGTGCTTGCATAATGTATATATCTCATGATGTAAATCAAGAATTATCTATATTTTCGCTGGAATATTGTAGAGTAGATAGTATTACATCAATATTTCATATATGTGTTGTGTGTATTTTTTGTGTGTGCAAATGAGACAATCAATACAAAAGCTGCAAATTAAACCATTAAAAACTGCAGAGGCTTTGAATAAAGCTTTACCACTGAACCTCCGGAAGTTTTTAAGAGATTATGCTGTCGCTCCAGAAATCTATAATCTAAGTTTACGTACCTCATTGTGCTGATAGAAACTGTGCTGCCTTTAACTTCTTCTCTCCGCACTTCCTATTTTTTTTATTGGATAACGTCCAATCTGCATTTCCTCTGGAACATTTCCCACAGTATCTGTCAACACTGCACAACCCTTAAGTCTCTGTGGGGAAGTATTCATCTCACCGCTGAGGCTACGGAAAGTCTAAATCCTTTGTGTAAATTCAGCTAAAATCATATTTCTTTGTTCGGTTGTCCATCGAGAAACTGAGATATGAATGACTTTGAGTAAAGTATAATAATCTCTACAGTGCTTTTATTACCAGTGTCCTTCTTTATTCTTTTCTGTGGCTTGCTTGTCTTAAAAAAGGAACACTTGTCATTTCAGTCATCTTTCTAGCAATGGCACGAAAAAACATCTTGATGTTTCTCCTTAACAATATTCTTGGCATGGTTTAAAACACGATTACTTTTTCAGCAATGTAAAGCATAAATAATAAGCTCAATTGCACTAGTATTTTTCAGATCAATATGTGACAAATATGCTTTTTTATCTTTATATGTATATTCCAAATTCCATTCCTAAACCTTTCAGTGAATATTTCCAAGTCAACTCACAATTACATAAGTACTGTACTAGACAATTGACACGATTTCACCCTCCTCACTATCGGACTACCACTTTTCCTTAAAATACAGAGGTACATTACTTTGGAATAATCAATTTAATAGTTCCATCCAGTTCTCCTCTCTTAACACATACAAGAGCAGTTTAGTGGCTGCTCTGATTGCTCAGGTCACTAAGTAGTACACACACATTTCTACACTTTTGTTTTATTTTAAAGGGTTATCCTCAGGAGGGCATTGACAATAATTGTATCAAGTTTTGTATAATAATGCACAAACTATCCCTTTAATCCTCATACAGTGTCTGAAGGAGGACTCTTAACTGATATGTATAAGTTAGAAGAGGCAGGTAGCAATGGTGGAAAGTAACTATGTACATTTACTCAAGTACTGGACTTAAAGTAAAATTTTGAGGTACTTTTATGTACATTTTATGTAACTTTATACTTCTACTCCACTACATTTTGAGACTTATATTGTACTTTTTACTCCTCTACATTTAGCTGACAGCTTAAGTTACTTTTCAGGTCAAGATTTAAAATGAAAAACATGATACATTTAAAATGATTACCCATTTTTATAAATTAAACCACTTAAAAGTTTATTAGGTAGTTAAAATGAGCGGAGTGGAGTCATTTCACAGTGTGGTATTAGTACTTTTAGTGAAGTAAAGGATCTGAACACTTCTTCCACCACTGTCTTTTTTACTTCTTTACTTCCCCCCCCCCCCTTTTTTTTTTATTAACTTATTTTATTTTTTATTTATTTTTTATTATTATTATTATTATTATTATTATTATTATTATTATTTTCTGTGCTGTGCATGTGCAAAAACCGCGCATGCGCAGAAGCGAGAAAGTCTGCGCATGCGCAGAAGCGCTGGAAAATAAAAAAATAAAAAAAATAATTTAAAAAAACAAATTTTTAATAAAATAAATTATTTATTTTTTTTAAATAAAGGAAAAAAAAGGAAAAAAAAAAAGGAAAGAAGTAAAAAAGACAGTGGTGGAAGAAGTGTTCAGATCCTTTACTTCACTAAAAGTACTAATACTACACTGTGAAATGACTTCAGAAACTGTATGAGGATTAAAGGGATAGTTTGTGCATTATTATACAAAACTTGGTACAATTATTGTCAATGCCCTCCTGAGGATAACCCTTTAAGGTTTTATTGATCGGCCCCTAGGTGGCACTGTGGTGGCAGTCTAATTTCATATTTGGTACCGTGGCCACACTATAACACTGAAATGTAATATAACAATGAAATTCATAGGGATGGTATAGACTGGCCCCTGTAACGCACACACCCCGACGGCAGCATGCCCCGAAATGCGTGTACTGCGAGGGCCCGTTCAGTACTGCTTGCAGTCCTAGTTTCTTTATCTTTTTCTTTTTGTCTTATTTTTGTGCAAAGTAAAAAACTTCAAACTTCAAACTAGTAGGTGAAGATTTAAACTGCAGAATGTGTGTATTGTGTTGATATTAGACTGATATAATGTTTTCTTAAGTGGCTAAAATACATTTTACTGCCGCCCCTGTCCACAGCAGTACAGTAGTGTTCAATATAATAGCAGTCCAATGTGACTAACTAGATTAATCCAGGATTTTAGTATATTTTTTATTGCTACATGGCAAACAAGGTACCAGTAGGTGCAGTAGATTCTCAGAAAACCAACAAGACCCACCATTTGTGATATGCACACTCTTAAGTCTGTGCAATTGGGCAATTAGTTGAAAGGGTTATGTTAAAAAAAATAGCAGTGAGGTCATCAATTTTGTGAAAAAACAGGTGTGAACCAGGTGGCCCCTATTTAAGGATGAAGCCAGCACTTGTTGAACATGCATTGAGGAAAATGGGTCGTTCAAGACATTGTTCAGAAGAACAGCGTGCTTTGATTAAAAAGATGATTGGAGAGGGGAAAACTTATAAAGAGGTGCAAATAATTATAGGCTGTGATGATCTTCAATGCTTTTAAATGGAATGAAAAACCAGAGACACGTGGCAGAAAACGGAAGACAACCATCAAAATGGATGGAAGAATAAGCAGAATGGCAAAGGCTCAGCCAATGATCAGCTCCAGGATGATCAAAGACAGTCTGGAGTTACCTGGAAGTGCTGTGACAGTTAGAAGACGTCTGTGTGAAGCTAATCTATTTACAAGAATCCCCCACAAAGTCCCTCTGTTAAAAAAAGGCATGTGCAGAAGAGGTTGCAATGTGCCAAAGAACACATCAACTGGCCTAAAGAGAAATGGAGGAACATTTTGTGGACTGATGAGAGTAAAATTGTTCTTTTTGGGTCCAAGGGCCGCAGACAGTTTGTGAGACGAGCCCCAAACTCTTAATTCAAGCCCCAGTACACAGTACACAGTGAAGCATGGTGGTGCTAGCATCATGATATGGGAATGTTTCTCCTACTATGTTGTTGGGCCTATTTATCGCATACCAGGGATCATGGATCAGTTTGCATATGTCAAAATACTTGAAGAGGTCATGTTGCCTTATGCTGGAGAGGACATGCCCTTGAAATGGGTGTTTCAACAAGACAATGACCCCAAACACACCAGCTAGTAAACCAGCAAAATCTTGGTTCCAAACCAACAACATTGATGTTATGGAGTGGCCAGCCCAATCCCCGGACCTTAATCCAATTGAGAACTTGTGGGGTGACATCAAAAATGCTGTTTCTGAAGCAAAACCAAGAAATGTAAATGAATTGTGGAATATTGTTAGAGAATCTTGGAGTGGAATAACAGCTGAAAGGTGCCACAAGTTGGTTGACTCCATGCCACACAGATGTGAAACAGTTATAAAAAACTGTGGTCATACAACTAAATATTAGTTTAGTGATTCACAGGATTGCTAAATCCTAGAAACAAAAAAGTTTGTACAGAATATTACATTACATGTCATTTAGCTGACGCTTTTGTCCAAAGTGTCTTACAATAAGTGCATTCAACCTGAGGGTACTAGACTTAGACCACAGGAATCAAGTAAGTACATAACTTTAAGAGCCAACTGTCATCGCTAAAGGAGTGCTATATGTTAAAGAAGAAGAGAAGAAGAAGAGCGTTAATAGTTTGGTGTTTGTAAAGTCAACAGCAGACACTGCTATTTTTTAAAATCTGGTTAGTCACATTGGACTGTTATTATATTAAACACTACTGTACATTGTACCAGCACCTGATGATGGATAAGAACTTAATATAACTACTCCTGCATGCAAATACAAAGATATATTGGCAGAATAGTGTATTCAAGTAATAACAAAAACTTAAAACCAGAGTAGTCATTATGAAAGTGGCCAGTTTTGCTGTAGCTTGTAAGCATACTATAGCACTGCATAATATTATAATTTACATGCAAAAAAATCCATTAAGAATGTTGACTAGAGCCATGTTCTCTTTCAGACTTAGTGGAGACTTAGTGGAGCCCTTTATACAGACTCCCACTGTATCCACAATGCTGACAACTTTGCGTGAGGGCAAAACCCCCAAAATTAGAAATGGTGCCATTTTTCTGGTGTAGTCCAAGCTTAAACAAAAAACAAGTAAAAACATTACATCTGTCTGACTCTTTACACAAGTTGGGGCTTTGTAACTCTTGATAACCATGAAACTGATGATAATGTTTGAGGCCTCTTTTCATGCCCCATGACTGTTTATAACTGTATAGTAATTTCTGGTGGGTAGTTTTGATGAAGAGACACATGCAACATAATAAGTAGCCTACATGAGGCGGTGCTTCCACTGCCCTCCACTTCGGACAAGGACTTATTAAATATTATTTTTAGTCACAGCCCAGTCAAAACAAACTTCATCACTGTTAAACAGACATATTGCTCCTCCATATTGTTAAACGTTACTATTAGGTATAAGCTGAAGTACAGTAGTAATGCTCCGTCTGACAATTATTTCTTATTATCTACCAACATAATAACTCACATTCTAAACATTCTCAACAGTTTTTGGCAGTCAAACAATTTTACCACAGTGAAATAAACCAGAGATGTAAATGATTAATTTCCTTATATTTATTTCAGCAGTTTCATTTACAGGACTTGATTGTTTCAACTATGTTATATTTTCTTATCTATACAACATACCGGACTGCTGTGATGATTTCTGACCAACAGGTGTCCCTTTATGCAGGCAGATCTAAATATCCTCGTTCTTCATGGATGAAAGCCGAGACAACCAACTCTTTGAATGGATCTCTGTTGAGAAGTAAATGCAATCCAACTCTAAACGAAGGCCACAAGGTCTGTCAGCACGTCATGATTTGGTACAATCAATAAATACACATTTACCGTCACTTTTTTAAAAGCAAACGTCAGTCCAAAAGGCAACAAGAGGCAGTGGAGAGGTAAGAGTGTCAACTGTCAAGCAGAAATGTCTCTGGACATAAAAGGGAAATAAATACAGCATACTATTACTATACTATTCATGGTTAAATATATACATTTAGGCTTGAATTAGCTGAGTTATTAAAATCCTGTTTACATTCTTTCAGTCAGAGGAACTTCACACACACTTTTGCTTCTTTTAACTCTTGGCACACTTTTGGAAATGAACACAAAACATTGTTACATTCTTTTAGTCATTTGAAATAAAAGGCTTGACATTCAGTCTGTATAAACTCTCACACTCACTGTTACTGTACTTAGAGGTGGTTATTAATTTGATCTTGTAACCTGTAATCTGATATTCTTTCTTAGTTTATGCACTGTGAACACTACTTATTCTCGTTACATACAATAAGGTCCATTTTGGCGAAATTCAACCCACGATATTCATATTCACATCACATCAGTAAAACAACGTATAGCTGACTCAACGTGCTGTGGTTCAGGCTAGTGAAGAGTGACGACGTCCTCTGCTGAACACAGAGTTGTGTTAGCACCAGGTCACTTCTAAATGATTGGGTCCATCCGGCAGCAGTGTGTTTCTCTTACTATCTGCATGTCGCCGTCTTTACATTCAGTCCATCCCTCTGCCTGCATGCTGACCCTCCATCCTGAACATTTCTATTCAGGAAGCACAACCTCATATGTCTCTGTCTGTCCCTCCACCACACTTCCTTCATCTTCCTCTTTCTCTGTGTTGATCTGTGCGATTCCCAGTCTGTACAGAGCATCCCTGATCACCACCTCGCCAGGTTGGCAGGCCTTCACCACTTGGTTGATCTGCTCGCTCACAACGTCCCTGCTGGTGAGGAAGTCCACCAGACGGTTGTAAAGGTAGTAATAGGCTGTGTTGTTGAAAACCACAGGTTGCCGCCGTGCACGGCTTACCGAGTAACCGTCCTCCGATTTCTCCGCAGAGTCATTCTCAGCTTTCTCACTCTGCTCTTTCTGTTCGCCCACCTCTTCCTCGTCTCTCTCTGGTTCGGCCACCAGGCTGACGTACGGCTCCAGATCTCTGCACAGGGCCATTGAGTGGTGCTCTGCAGGAAGAGCGGTTGGCTCCTGGGCTGCTGCGGGAGGATGAACCAGCCAGCAGCAAGATGATTTGGTGAGAGGGTGGACCTGCTGGTTCTCCGCTGCCAGCGACAGGTCAGCGCTGCCCGGCTGGTCTTGCAGCTCAGCACATGACACAAACTGAGGAACACAGAGGAGAGTTTGTCTGAGACAGAAGCACACTATTCTTTTCCTTTATCAAAGAAATAGACTTGCTACAGTGTTACATGGTGTTCGGGAATAAACTGATTACACACAACGAAAAATAATAAGTGCGTTACACATTGTCAGGAAGCCAATGCTTCAATTATAAACTGAATTTCCCCTTGGGGATAAATAAAGTCATTTTGATTTTCATTTTGATTTGAAAAACTGAGAGGGTCTGCTCTGTACAGCAGCAAGAGTCAGATTTCATTTATCATGTGACATGAGTAGATCAAAGGAAGAGCTCTGTAGATGTTATGCTTCATCAATTAATATTTTTTGGGAAAATGTCCAAATGTAAATAAAGCATATATGAGACATCCAGTTTTGTTGACATACATATATGTACTGTGTACATATGTACATATGTACTATGTACATATACTTAATCTGTGATTTATGAATTAAGCACAAAGCTTTAAATTAAGTTTGAAGTGTATTGTGACTGTATCTAACATGAGTATTGTTTGCAAATACACAGAAACCTGAGCTAATCTTTCAATGATAAGCAGTTGAGAAACATTTCCACTTTTCAGCAATACATGTGAATATACTGAATGTAATTTATACAATCTAAAAATACTGACTGGGCCTTGATTCTTCATACATATTTCACACATAATTTAATTTCAATCCCTCACCTCTGGCTTTTCTAAAGGGTCAGAGAAGCAGCCCTGGTTCCTGCCCCACATCTGGCTCGCCTGTCCTGGGTACTGCATGTCAGCACAGAGCGCCACCTGGCGGGCGCAGTCACTGACATAGACGGGGGGCCAGTAGCGGGAGGACAGTAGCAGGTCTACGTGATCTCGAGAGGTCTCTCCTCTCACCAGGTACTTAGAGCCGCAGACCACCTGGATGCAGGCAGAGGAGAGAAAGGGATGAGTAACACTGAAAAAGTCTTAACAAACACACAGGGGACACGTTTCAACTTTGACTTCTGCTGTTATCACCTTGTGGGGGCAGACCTTGGACAGCCTGCCAGCGGTGAGGTGTGGAGGGGGCTGTGGGGCCGTGGAGAGGCCAGCATGAACGAGTGTGTACAAGGAGATCAGGGAGGCCAGCAGCTCATTCTACCACAGAGGGAGACAAATCAGTGGCTTTTATTCAAGCAATCCCACAGTAATATAAGTGCACCAGATTAAACTTTGATAAATGATCATAAAGCTCAAAAGAAAGAATACCAGGGTTCTTACAGCTTTAAAAAAATAAAATTAAGTACTTTGAGAATCAGAAAAAGTTCGTTTAAGTACCTTGAAAGTGCCTGCAAAGCATTATACTCATATTCAAGCACATCCTTAACCTTCAAAACATGGTTAGAAATAAGCATTTTCCAGACTTTTAATTCTTTTACAACCCTGGAGTAAGGAAACCACCTCTCAACTATAATCAACCTCCAATTAAAGAAAAGCAAACCAACTTGTTGAAATACCCTCGAGCAGGACACTGAAGACTAGCTTGGGTGTGGGGGAGTGGAGGGGGATTTCCGCTTCTTTCGGCAAAGAACTCATCACATGATAAGCGGATGTGATCAAACAGTAACACTTGTATTCTAGCTAAGACTTTACGGTTAACATGTTTATTTCCAGTCATTAACATACAACAGCATAAACGTGCGAGCATAATGAGTCCATTTGTTGGTCTGTCTCTGTCTCTCTCACACACAGAGACACACAGACACAGACACACAGACACACACACACACCTTATTAGAGCCTGGGGTGATGCTCGCCCCGCAGCGGTCCAGTATTGTTCTCAGCTCGTCTTCACTGTGATCTTCAATCTTGTCCAGTCTCAGCTGACCATCATGGATGAGACGCACCAAAACTGATGGATCTCCTGAAACAGTTAATGAAAACCATTCTAGTAAGTTTGTATGGTACACTGCAACCAAAAATAAATTACTATAAAAAGATTACCCTTAGAAATAATTAAGCTATTTAAATCCGTAGTGAATAAGAAAATAACTTAACACATAACACTAACATCTTCAAAGTGGAACCCTTGCATGACATTTGCATCATCCTACCATTATCTATCCATAACAAAAAGCATATAATCCCTTGGAATATAATCGTCTTTTTCATCATTCTCCATAAAGCCACATCTCCTTTATAACTGACTTCAAATAAATATTCTTCACATTTGCTACTTAAGCTTTCCAAATCACAGGATTAACACACATACAACCCAGACTCCAAAAAAGTTGGGATGCTATGAAAAACATAAAAAACAAAATGCAATGTTTTGCAAACTCTGTGCATTGAACTGAATATTGTACAAATACAAGATATCTAATGCTCAAACTGAGAGACTTTTGTTTTTTATAAATGCATAAACTCATTCAGAATTGTATGAATTGTTGTTTTATTTATGTTTGACACATCATCCAAACTTTTCTGGAATCAGGGTTGTAAAAATGACCTTCAGCAGTGGTTTAAAGGTATAATATGCGACTTTTCCACATTAAAATGACTAAAGCGACAGAGCCTTTTCTATCGCCGCCCCCTCCCTCTGGAACTCTCTCCCCAAAAACATCAGAGACTGCTCAGATCCATCCACATTCAAAAAACTCCTCAAAACTCACCTCTTCAGAACTGCTTTTAATGTGTGAACTTTGTTGTTGATTTTAATTGTTTGTTTTCTCTTTAACTGCATTTTAACTGTTTTAACTGTAAAGCGTCTTTGTGTACCCTGAAAAGCGCTCTATACATAAAATGTATTATTATTATTATTATTATTAAACTGTTGTATACATATCATGCCTTTAAAAGAACCAGGTACCTGAGGGTTGCTGTGTGGGTGTCAGGATCTTGTCCTTCTCTGTGTTGATGACAGTGGGACTCCTCATCAGCGGGGGGATGAAGGGAGCGATGATGGAAGCATCCACCCGTGTGATAGGGATGTCAGTGGGGAAGGTCGCTTGCTCGATAGCCTCACTTTCCATAGTCAGCCAGAAGTCATCCACATGCACCTCATCAGAGACTGAACACTCTGGCCAGGTAAACTGTGGGCAGAATGACGAATGTTTGTGAGCATGTGGCGAGGTCACTACAGTTTAGAGCAGTCAGGAACACACACCAAATATCCTCAAAAACTTACTTTTTATGTGGAAGACATACTGTATGATATGGTCTGTACCAAGCAGCTCTAAGTATGTTGTCATGATTCTATTTCAGCCTCTTATTTCCCACTAATTTGGTTGAATTAACCTCTCACCTCCACATTTTTGAGCTCCAGTACGTTGCTCGTGTTTCGCTGTGCAATCTCCAGTTTGGGAGCAACACCACAAATGCCGCAGATCATGTCGTTGTAATCACGCACTGTCAGACACTCAAAGGCCCAGTAGCCACTCAGGAGAAGCTCTTGAATTTGGGATAACTCATCTTGACTCAGACTGTGGACTGGTGCAAAAGAGGAAAACACAATTAAACTTCACAGAAAACATACTGTATCAGACAGAAGACACAAGATTGGAAATGTTCAAAATGGCAGAAATGAAACTAACACATTTGCAAGGATAATGCATGTAGATTTGACCAGTGTTTACCAGGGTGATTGGGGATGTGGTCTAGTATGGTCTTGGCTGCCTGAGAGGGGGGGCGGCCCAGTTTGATACTGCTCCTGATCTTCAGAAATAGGTCAATACTAACCAGCAGTCTATTCCCAATGTTGAACAAACCTGTCACGAAAATAATTAATATTTTCATTTACAGAGAAAACCAAAGTTTAAATCTTCCTCAGGCCAAGCAGTTTATTTACACTTCATACACTGAACAAGCACCACTGTTACCCTGTTACCATGAATACATGAGCAAAATATGAATGTCTAGCTGTGTTCTTGTGCAGTATGAAAAGCTGGTATTCATTAACACATGTAAAGTGTTTTGAAAACATCCTATCAAATGAGTCTTAGAGGGCAAAGGCGTGGAAAATGTGTGACAAATGCAAGAAAAAAAGGACAAGTACCATTTACTGGAATCTTGCATATTGCATGCTAGGAAAGACGTGATTCATAGTTGCGGTGCCCCCTTTTGGCCGATCAGCAAAATACAAAGTAGCTAAATGAAGAGTGGTGCCATTTACCTGGATGCAGGTCAGTGAAGCTGTGCAGAGCCAGACACTGAATGTTGAGACACACCTTGAGCTGAAGAGTGGCCGTCTGGATCAGTGTCTCAGTAAGCAGCCAGCAGTCCTCTTGTCCTGCAACCGTACTAGCAAGTACAGGCACACAGACACATAAAAGGATGCATTGGGGAACATCAACACAATATGCTGATGTTGGTGTACAAAAAACAAGACAATTAGGACACAGGAGACCATCTTCTCACCTCTGACCTCCTTTGAAGAGAGGGTAGTTACACAGACAACAGTGAGTAGCTGCTGATTCAAAGAACTGAGGCCACCCAGACTCTACCAGCGTCTCCGTCTCTATGCTGTTCTGGGGCTCCTGGCCAGCGGGTTGGACCAGGACGATCTGGAGACTGTTGAGCTCCTGGATGAGGGTCAAGGTTTCCTGAAGTTCAGTCTCTGTCTCAGGGATCTGCAGGGAGCGCTGCAGTAATTGCAGAGTGTTTTGCCGCTGGATTTCCTTCTGAGCAGGACTCAGGGTCTGGTACGGATCCAGCAGAGTCCCAGTCTGAAAAAGGAAAAAATGTTTCAGTTTTGGTTTATTTGAACATGTAGATTGGTGAATCTATAATAGCAACACCAAAATGCCTGCTTTTCCAAATTTTGGGCATCTCAATGTCATAATACACTGACTGTAGATAAGTACCTAATACAACTCCACTTCTTAAAGTCTGGACTATCCCTTTAAGGACACCAGCTCTGCTTGCTTGAAAGCCTCAGAGAGAAAACTGCAAAGATTAATGACTTGACATCAAAGGCCAGTTGTCATCAGTCTTAAATTGAAATTTATGGATGAAAAGAAGCAACTGCTCAGGGACCCAAGGTTGTGCTGAGACTCATAAAGGGGGTCGAAGGGTACAACATACAGCTGGAAACTAATCCTACACTTCTGGAGAACAGCATCTAGAGGAAGTAAGATTTTCACCTTTGCTCCCTTGGCGTTCTTCTGGGTCAGCTCACAGCCACATTTGGGACACACTGCAGGTTTGTGTCTGTTCTTATACATGTAGTCACAGGATGGGTTCTTACACCGACCCCTGCCTCGTGCTGTAGACAGTCCCAAATCCTAAAAGAATAAATTAGAGCAAGAATTGCATGTGAATTGTGCAATTTAATTGTTTTAATGAGCTAAATTGTACAGAGAATAGTAATATACTGACAAAGCTGGAAACGGTGTGTTGTTTGAAAGGCACAACTGACAGGATATTCACTCTCCTATCAGCCAGTGACGACACAGGCTGGCTTCCATCTGCTGGGACAGGCGAATCCTACAGAAGGACAAACAGAAAGTGACAACATTGGAACAAATTTGCATATTTTGCTGTTCGTATGTGCATGTTTGTTTCTAAGTGTTTGTGTGTTTACCTGCTTGGCTGCGGTTGCGGGCACGGTCTGGCCGAGCTGCTTTAAAGTGCTGGGTTTTAGACCTGAGAAACTCTCTCGAGACACTGTGGTTAGATAACGACCACATCAGCTGAGAGCAGAGACCTCAGAAAGTGCACTTATTTATATATAGAAAGATTACTTCCTCTATGTATAATATGCCACGAACATGACTTAACATACAACAACACTGTATCCAAACTACTGAAAGATTACATTTAATATAGTATAATGCAAATACAATTAAGAGATGCACAGTACCATTGGATGATTTATTGTTGTTTGCACTCTGAGACTTCCCTTTGTCAGGTGGAACTGTTATGATCTGGAACAATGCACGGCCTCGAAACACAAACACAAGCTGATATGTAAATCCATACGGTAATAGCTTAATTTAACACTGACAACAGAATATTATTGCCTGTGTGCTGTGTGTTTTATCTGACCTGTGCTATAGTAGGCAGGGAGGATGGCTCTCACAGGCCTCTTCTGAGCAGCAGCAGCGCTTCTGTCTTGACCTTGGACTGTTGAGCCCTGGAGGCTGTCCGTCTTCTGTCTACTCAACACAGAGGAATAGTATATCAGTTGGGAAACTCACTCAGGAAAATTTGAAACCAAGAAAAAGAAAAACAGCTGCAATAAAAACACACACACGCTTTATAAATTCCTAATCCATCCACATTTTCAGGTGACTTTGAATGAAAATATCTTCATATTTTTAATCTTTTTATAATATTTCTATGTAATTTTTTACAATGTAAAGTGCCTTTGAGTATCTTTTAAAATGGCTACACAAATAAAATGCATTATTATCATTTTAACTATATTGTTGGACAATGGTTTCAATCCCACTTATTTTATTATTTTTTATATTTTAATGAATTATTTTTCACACACACTTCTCTAAAAAAAAATGTTTATTATGTTTGTTTATAAGAACAAGAAACATGACAATACTATGTTTTGTTGTTTTTAAAAATTATGCTTCACAATAAAAACATTTTTTAAAATTAGTCATTTGAAACATTAGTAATCAAATAAACAACAATAAATATTTATAACTATTTATCACACTTGTAGTAAGCCCAAGTTATGTATATTTAACAACTGCACTTAATGGTGTACAGTACAGTCTTCACACAACTGTCACAGTCTATATAGTCAGCATGCTCTGGGATCCATGTAGCAAACAGAACAGACTTCAGAAAAACTGGCATTAACACTTGATGGGCACTCACTTTGTTTGTTCCTGCTCCTTGGTGCTGCTGCCCTCTGCTGGCTTTGCTGCTGGAACTGCACGCTGCTTTCTGGAGCACCGTTGAACTTGCCCTTCTTCTTTGCTCCCAGTGGCGCTGCATTTACTGACATCAGCATTCCCCTCCTGAGCTGGGGGAGGTGTGGGTTGGCCGCTTTCATTAGTATTGGTTTCAGCTTTCTGTGGCAATTGCTTGGATGCAGCTTGTTTGTCGTTTGTCTTCTTTGCCTGTTACATAAATGCAGACAAAGTTAACCAGGTTGAACTGCAAGTCAAAACTGGAGGCTGAGTCTTTGTGCAACTACTGGATGTTCGTATATATACTTACAGCAGGTATCCATTTTCCACCCAAGTGGCTCCCACAGTCAGGGCACGTAGGTGGCTTGTGGCGGGTGACATATACAAATGAACATCCAGGATTTAGACACCTCCCTCGACCTCTCCGGGTGTATGTCTTTACAGACTGCAAAAAAAGAGGAAAACATAGAGGTTCATGCCTCTCTGCTGCTATTACCGCCCCCAATCATCTTAAATCTCAATTATGATATTCCTGGTTTTCTTTTTCTGTGTGTAGACTCTATGCTAGCCAATTTCAGTATAGACATTAATATGGTGGATGAATAATGTGAGTGCTTACCATTTTATAGGAAGGTTTGGCACTATGTTCCATGCTGGCTCCTACAGAGACCATCATCACTGGGCCCACAGAGCTGACTCCTGGCAAAGACTTCGGCTCCAGCAGGTTCTGAAGTGATAGACAAATCACTTCACTGCACTTATTAAAACACTTTATTGTGATTAAAATTGTCAAGCCCTTAAAGTCTTGAATAAATTAAAGTCAGTATGTTAACTGATAGAAGGACATTTTAGTCTCACCTGGGTGGGTATGATGGCAACCACCTGTGCAGTGTCCCCCTGTATCTGCTGCATCATCGCACCTCCATAACCTCTCCCTGCAACTTTTGTCTCGCTCCCTTTTAATGTGACTCCGTTTGCTGTAAGGCCGGCAGACCCCTGTGAGACGTGTGCATCTGTAGAGACCGGGGCTTTGCAAGAGACAGAGGAGGAAGAGGAGGGAGGGATTCCTCTAGGGGCCGTGGGATTAGTCGCCACTACCATTTCCTCTGCTATTTCGTCAACAACAATGGCCTCCTCAGAAAGCTCCACCTCGCCGTCCAACCCAAGAGTTGTGAACTGGGGCTCTTGGGTGAGAGAGACGGAAGACAAGCCCCCCTCCAGTGGAGAATCCAGAGACGCCATGCTCACCTCTGGCTGAGAGCCTTCCAGCTGCTGATTAGAGGAGCAGCCTTTAGACAGGAGATAGTAACTTGCTCTGGGGAGGATTTTGCGGAAACCAGGCAGGTCCTTGGAGGGGCTGAGAGACGACTGAGGGAAAGCAAAATCAAGAAATTTGTTCAAAGTCATCCATAAGATCACTTTGATATGATATTAGACACCAGTTAATTTAGCCACTTTCTCTCTGCTGTGGTACTTGATGCTAATGGGTCACTTCATTCTGACTTTATCTGTAGTTACATGGGCCAAATGTGGTCATTACAATTTAAATCAATCCAATGGACTACATGAGTGCTATGCAGTGTGTAATCATAAAAAAGGACTCTGATTTTCTCAACAGCCTATACCAAATCAAAACACTCATGGGCAACCCTTTTAAAAAGATTGGCTTGGGTTGTCAGCACTATCAATAATGTGTGTGCAGGCTGTACTAATGACACAAATGAGTATACCTCATTATCCCTGCAGGTAAGATACGATATGCAGGGTGTGTTACAATACCAAAGGGAATCATGCAATAGCAACAAGCATCAGTGAAAGAAGCAAGATGTAATAAATAAGTAAACAGTAAAAAATAAGTAATATAGTAAAAAAGCAAGATATAAAAAGTAAACAGTAAAAAAACTAACAGATAGACTTCATGGCAGAATTCATATTGTATGTATGTAGGTATAAGAACTGACAGGAAAAATCATCTAATTTCTGACGTTCAGTTTATCACAGAATTTCATCTTCATTTCATCATCATTTACCCTTTAAATTAGGTGATCAATGACCTTTAATTTTTGTTAAGTGAGTTGTGTCAACTGTTCTTGGCACATCGTTAGTAAACATCATTTAACTGCAAAAAATCACACCATGGAAAGATGTCTAAGTAAGCATGTAACACACGTTCAGGTCAACTTTTCTGATGTTACATGAGGAAGTGCTATTGGTAAAAGGCTCCATAGATGCTTAGCTGTTCTGGTTTGTTTCTATAAAAATGTTGAGGATTCTGCTTACTGTGTCCACGCCCTCCTTCTCAGACTTGGCCTTTTCCAGATAGTAGCCTTTCTCGGCTACGCTGAGCCTTTTCCAGCTCTCACTGATTCTCTTGTTGATCTCGGACTGTGGTAAATTAGGGATTTCCTGTTGCATGATCTGATGAACATCAAAGTAGTATAGCAAGTAGGCAGACCTATGACAAACAAACAGACATATTTAATGTCAACGATGAGGGAGACATTTTGGACATTTCAGACTTGATTCCTGTTGAAGACAGGACCACAGTAAGTGTCATGATATTGTAACAGCTGTGTGTGGAAGCCCTTTGGCTGTTATGTACATTACCTAGGCTTCTTAGGTTTCTCGACATGATCTTCTTGAGCTTTGCTCTTCCTCTTTTTAGGGATAGTCACCTCCATTTGGCTGTAGTAGCTCTCCACCTCCTCAGTCACTTTTACAACCTCAAACACCTCCACTTTCTCCATGATCTCCAAAGATCTGGGGCAAACTTAATAAAATATGAATAAAATAGTACGAGATTAGTTAGCTATTCATGTTTTAACCTTAATGAAGGTAGAGTTTACTGCACAGATGATGTATCAATCTGCATCCGTTTTAGCTGAAGTTGTGTCTATTAAATGGTAAATAAATTAAGTTGTTAAAAGCATACTAAGCTTTTAACAACTTAATTTGTAGACGATACGATGTTTTTGTTTTGCAGTCTATGGTTTTAAAAGACACTTGACTGTGTAGCGTCACTCTATTAATGACAGCACTGGGTTTCTGAAATGTATATCTCAGCTGATGAGACGTAAATTGAGATACTTTGTCTTTTAAAAGCACTGAAAGTAGCACTTGGATGCGGTACTCCATGCAGATAAAATATATAAACTAAAATGTCTTAGTAATAAGAAATCATGGAAACTTGTCATGCATAGGGATTTTAAGGACACCAACATGTTAAACCCACTGCCCTGGTCCTTCCCTGCTTTAACAGTAGGTGTAATGGCGTGTGTTTATACTGCCTGCACACTCACTGACTTATCCAATGAAATGCCTTCTTGTTGAAGCCTTACCTACGATGGCCCGAGGTTCTACACACTGCGCTGAACAACCTTTAGAAGTCGCTGACAAAGTAAGGCATCGTGACGACGGCAAATAATGCGGAAATTCGCCTATTCTTCATGTTTAATAAAGGATTTGCGATGCATAAATATCTGTAAAGTGGCTTCTTTTCTCGTCGACATGTAAAAATATGGCGGTTTGTTGCTATGGTCTTCAGCCAATCAAATGACGGGATAAACAAGTGCGGAGCAATCACTGAAGACGTTTTTGACACGTGAAAAGAACGTGCGCGTCCCACAAACACCATAACCTAGACAAAACCAATCGAGCTGAAGCGAAAATAATGTCCCAGGCGTATGAGCCGAGTGCCGATCATTACACTGAGCCAAAATGGCGAATGACAAGGTGAGTGAACCCTTGTTCGCCGGCTTTAAATCTAATTTAATTTCACGTGTTTCGTTAGATGACAGCAACTGCCAGAGGAGGACGAAAAAACGAGTTACATCAGCAGCAGCTGGCTGTAAAATAGGGTTAACGGGGTGACGATCGCTTCTAAACTAACTCAATCGATCCTCAGACCGTTAACTTATGTTGCTGTTAGCTAACAGTTAACCAGCAAAACTTCGAGAAAATAGCTGTTTGTGTAACAAAAAGCTCTTCTCCAGGAACCGTGAATTTAGCCTATGTTACACAGCAGCGTCAACTGTCCTCCGTTAATGTTAAATCTGGTACACTGGTCCATAAAATAGTTAAATGTGATGAATTTCTTTTATTTTAGGATCCTCTGAAACAACTGAAAGATTTGACGAAGCTCAAAAACCAGTTGGAGGAAATCCAGAGGCGAGTCGAGAGCGAAGTTTCTGTAGGAATACCTCAGGTAAGTTGTTAAAGCTGCTTTCAGCTGAGGTTGAAAACATTTTACCTGATTTACTAACTGTGGATTGTTTCAAACATTATCGATGGTAAATACCATTCTCATGGCAGATAAATAGTAATGTACATAAGTGGAAAAACATTTACCCTCCATTCACCTTTTTGCATTATTGAAAGTCATCTCTCCTTACTGGAGGTAGATGGAGTTTATTTATTTAGTTCTCTCTTAGAACCTCATTAAATACCCCTTTAAAAGTATTTTGGGGTGTTATATTGTTGATAATGTGATGTTTTTATCATGATAGATATGTTCCCCAACTCTTACTGTAAATGTGTTAATTTTTATTGACCCATCTGTATGTCCGTTTTCTGTAAGGGGACTGGGCTGAAAATTCTGCCATTGTTATTTGTATTAATTTTAATTCATCTATTTATTTGTTACCAGGGACAGTCCACTTTAATAAATATTTCTGTTTCTACCTTAATGTAAATGTGCCTGAGTTAGCTGATGAGGTCATTTTTAAATGTAGTCCCTTCGTAGTTTATTACGAATGAGTGGCTGAACATTGTCAATACAATACTAACAGTACAACAAATTACAATACAGCAAACTGTAGGGACGCTAAATCGCAAAAAAAGTAAAAAATACTAAATAATTTAGCTTTGAAGATCACAGTAAGCACTCTACAGATATTGAGCTGCATCAACCAATTTTTTTTTTTAACTGTGTAATGTGGAACATGACATTACAAAAGCAGCTGCAAATATATACTTAAAGTAACAGCAGTATCAGATACGAGGTAGTATTATTAACTGATTGCAAATCTGGTTTGCTTAAACTATAACTTAAGTTTATGTTTAAAATAGTTTTCTCTTTCTTGCAGGGCAGCTCAGTGTTGGGATCTCCGTTCCTGAAGGGCTTTCTGGCCGGCTATGTGGCGGCCAAGCTCCGCTCCTCTGCCTTCCTGGGAGTGCTGCTGGGAACAGCCACTGGCATATACGCGGCACAGAACTACCAAGTGCCCAACATTGAAAGGACCGTGAAGGAGTTTTTGAACAGCTTTAAAAAAGGACCAAAATAATTGAAGCTGGCTGCTAGTATTGTCAGTGACATATCGGGCACAAGAGAAAGAAACACTGTTGCACTGCTGGCTACAGATCAGCCTTCAAGTCTTTTGTGTAGACTGGACTATGGATATATTGATATAACTGGAATTTCTTTGGGGACTCAAAGTAAAAGACATTTTTATTTTCATTTTAGCTTTGGGTTCAGTAAAATATTGCTCTGATTAATTTCTGCTTGTGGAAGTCCATCAGATTTCATAAGCTTCTGTTAACCACATTAGATTTTTGAATTATTCGTGTGTAAAACAGTCAGTAATTCCTACAAATGTCTTCTACACTCTTATTGTTCAGGTCAAAATACAAAGTTATACAGAGAATAGTACATCCAAGTATTTTAATAGATATTTAAATGGTTGAGATTTATAGCTATTTATTTTTTAAAAATAGCCACGAAGAGAGAGTTTTTTGCACTATAAATAGTATTCAGATTTGTTTGAAATTTAGTGTTTATTTTGCGTGATTGAGGATGATTGTGGTCCCGAATGTGGGGTCAAGTTCCCCAGCAAGGATTAGGAGAGAGTGGGTGAAAAGGATTCTGTGGGGTGTCCTCTTTGGACTCATGGTCCTTATCTATGGCTCTCATGCACCACTCATCACTCTCACCAAGGTAGATGGTCAAGTCCCTTTCAACCCCTCATCATGTGTTGTCATGATTGAGTTATCTAAACTCCTGATCTCCCTGTTGACTCTTGTTCTAACTGGAGGTACATCCTCCTTACGTTCTCCTCCACCTTTAGTCCTTGTGGCCCCCTATGGGGTCCCTGCCATACTCTATGCCCTCAACAACAACCTGGTAGTTCTCATGCAGGTCCACATGGATCCGAGCTCCTACCAAGTCCTCTCTAACCTGAAAATAGCCTCCACGGCCCTGTTGTACTCCTTCTGCCTGGGCAAGAGACTCTGGCCTTCTCAGTGGTTTGCTCTGGGGCTCCTCTTGGGTGCAGGGGTGTGCCACAGCTACAGCAGCCTGGACTTGGGGGACCAGGAGAAGGCTGACACGGAGGAAGGTCCCAGGCTTTATATCACAGTTTGGGGGGTTTTCCTTGTGCTGGTGTACTGCTGTGTTTCAGGGCTGGCAGCAGTGTACACAGAGATGGTGCTGAAGAGCCAGAAGCTGCCCCTCAGCCTGCAGAACCTCTACCTCTACGTGTTTGGTGTGGCCATCAATGGGCTCTCCTCCTTGTTTGTAGCAGGGGAAAAGAGCTTCCTGGAGGGATACTCTGCGGTGGTTTGGGTCATTATAGCAGGGCAGGCAGCTAACGGACTCCTGATGTCCGTGGTGCTAAAGCACGGCAGCGGGATCACCAGACTGTTTGTCATTTCTTGCTCCATGCTGGTTAATGCTCTGCTGTCTTGGGCCATCTTAGGGCTGCAGCTCACACCTTTTTTCCTCCTACCTGTTTCTATGATCGGACTGGCAGCTTACCTTTACTACAGATGGTAAATAACCGGACCACAAAGTCCTTTCAACTCATTACAGTCTACCATCTGTCTCCTATTTTTTTTGTCATTTGTTTTCTGCCTTATATCTATCTGCCTTCAGAAATCCACAATCCAACACATGTATTTTGATTTGTAATATCATGTGTAGACATTTATGTCAGCTGAAGTCTAGTTTGACAATTTACATTATTTAGGATTTAGTTTATAATTCTGTCACACTGATGAAAGTCAGGATTATTATTATTATCATCTGTTGAACATTTCCAAAGAGTGCTGCTATTGTCGTTTTGTTTTTCATTCTCTGCCAAGAACAATGTCAAAGATGTGTTACAAAGTGTGTTAATAATACCGAATAAATTGTTAAAAACAAGTTTTATTTCTCATGATTTACACCAAGCACACAAACATCTTTAAATTCACTGTTGTTGGGATATCAGTTCAGCTGTAGGATCGCCTCGCGCAGCTAGAGTGTCCTTTAATTCACCCAATGCTGCAAAAGAAAAACACATTTTTTAATGCTGGTAGGAGGCAGGATCATGTCTTGGCATTTCTATAACATTTTACTTCAGATGTTGATAAAGTTCTATCCATAATATAACAGCGTCTCTGTTGAGGTTCAGGTATATACGCTGACCTTTGCGGAGTTGTTTGTTGTCAGCCTGCAGGTCCTGGTTCTGGGCAGACAGGTAGACGGCATCCTGCACAGCCTCCAGCAGCACACCTCTGTATCTGCCCTCTGACATCCTCCTCTGCTCCTCACTTACCTGACGAAACACTCTGAACACCTGGAGAGCAGTAAACAGATAACACAGAAGGTAAAACTTCTTCTTTATGTAAACGCTGCAGCTCCACTCTACAGGCTGATGGTCATTAGAGGTTCAAGCAGCAATGCTCTCTCCCCGAGCCCTATTGATTTTGTTCTCATTATTCTTCCTCTTTTTCTTTTTTTTCCTGCTGAAAGTGTTCATGCAGCATAAACTATACGATTGAAACTGGCAGGTTGGTTTCAAATTCCACCCACGACTCAGGCACATAAAATTACACCTGACCTCAGGGTGGCGCTATAACAATCCAGCTTGGCTTGGAGTCAATTTTCATCAGTCGAATCTCTCAGTTCATCTCTATACAGTCTATGGTTCATCTGCATCATTGCTACGATGGTTCTCTGCTCTAAAAATGTTAAAGTTTGCTACTTTTTCCTCAAAATCCTTTTTAAGAGCTCTTCAAAAACCTCTGGGGGAATCTTGCCAAACATCATCATCTGTGGACTTTGATGACCAAAAGTTATCAAGAAACATTTTAGTCACATTCTTAACAAAAAATAAATATAAAAGCCATCAATATGTCCTGCAGAGCTGAAACCTTTCCAGCACATCCACTGAGTTGTGACAAAAGTTTCCCTCAATGCAAACTTTCGTCAATTCAGTAGCCCATCACTCTATATTTTTTCATAATGTATATATCTCCAAGTATTTCTTCAAATGCTATAAAACTGAAGCAGACATTTTTTAGATACAAGATATAAAACTTTTCGAATGTTTGGATTGGGAAAACGATAATAAATCAATATCCTGCTGTAATTTGTACTGTATGCAAAATACTTTGTATTTCATCAAATTAAAAAAAAATCACAAATATTTGATAATACACCTCAAATCAGCTGAACGATGTGTAGTTTTAGTAACATTTTGACAGTTTTACAATAAGCATTGTGCTGGATTTAGATTGACAGAAACACTCCAGTTTTGCATGGGATGTCATGACCTCAGCTTGTGAGAAGGTGTGCAGAACGTCATATTGGGAAATCCCTTTTCCTTAAAAGGGATTAAGATTTAGATTTAGATACCCAGGTGGCGAAGTTTGTCTTGCCAACATCGAGCAACCGATGCATGCAATATGTTTTCAGGTGCTCACACTAGGAGGAAGTGCTGAAAATAAAATAATTCCTACATGAAACTGCTCACAACAAGGCATGTGGATTATCTAGAGTAACCGGATCATGATTTCTGGAAAGAGACATTGCTTTTGAGTTTCAGTCAAAGTTTGAGTCAAATATATTTTTGGGCACTTTGAATGTCATACAGTTCAATTATAGTGAAGAGAAGGCAAAGGACTCTACTGCTGATTTATCCAGTGCTCTGCAACTCACACCGAAACAGGTAAGAAGAAGAAAATGTAATTTTTAATTTTTGGGGTGAACTGTCCCTTTAAATAATTTTGGAGCTGCTACAAGATGATATAATTCATCATTCCAGAATTATACTTTTTTTATGCATGCAAAAATATTTACATGCTATTATAGACTGAATTGTTTATACATCTATTAGAGACAAGTAAAACTAAAAATAAACTAATGCAATGTAACATTACTTGAATCACTGATACAACAAACTCCCACCTGCAGACTCTCTTCTCTGAGACAGTGCAGCTCTGTTTGGTGTTGATGATATTGATTCTGCAGGTCTCTCTCAGCCTGCTGGGCCTCAGCGCGCAGGGCCTCGATCTGCAGCACCAGGACCCGCCTCTCTCTGGTCAGCACCAGCAGCTCTCTCTGGGGGCCCTCTGTCTAGCGGAGGAATGGATGGAACCATAAAAAATGCAAAGGAATAACAGAATTAAGTTGCAAATGCAGTAGTTTCCACGGCCCACCATAAATCCAGCCTTGCATTAATTCAAACTGACTCAGCATCCTTAGCTAAGATAGATCACAAACTGAATAATGTTAAACAACAGTGTATCTCATTATCTCACCAGTAGCTGTTCCTGTGCCAAGTCTCTCTCCATCTTCTCCACCTCCTCCTGAATTAATCTCCCATGGTCCTCCTTAAGTTGCCTCCTCCGCTCCTGTGCTGTGCTGTATTCCAACTGAGACTTAAATTGGCAAAATAAATGCCTGAGTGTAGGTTGCCCGCTCTCGCACACATAAATCTTGTTTATATGTTTAATGGGGTATTCACAAAGCCTTGTAAACACGTTTTCCAATCAGATGTACAGGCATACAATATCATATTTAATAGATAGGGTGCATTACTTGTTGACAGAGGTCAGATTTGTCTGTAGCAGCCCCGCTCTTCAGTGTCTCCTCTCTGAGAGTTTCCCTCAGCTGCTGGATTCTTGCCACTCTCTCCTGCACTTTCTCCACATTCCCTTTACCCTCTGTGGATATGTGAAACAAGCACAGTGTCATTGATGTCCCTATATGCAGCATATTTCATATCAAAGCAAATTACCTCTGACATGCTCTTCCATTTCTTGCTTCAGCTGGTCTTGTAAATACTTCAGCGTGTCTGTACCCTCTCTTTGATCACCGCTGTGCAAATTGCTATTCGGGGTCCGACAACTCTGCCAAATCAATGCAGAACACGGTGCTCATTTCACTGGGAAAACAGATAATCTGTTACCATTTTGTAGCGTTAATGTAAACAATTTGGATAAGGACCTGCGTTTTGCCTTTTATCTTCTTTGACTCTTCCCTTCTCTTCTTCCATGACTGATCTTTCACAATCTGTTGGAGAGAACACAAAGTATTTGAGCTATGAACTCCATTTGTCTCTACAAAAGAGGGTGAAAAAGAACCTTTGAGGTGGTTTTCATTCACTGTTGGAATTATACCTATAACAAATAATGAACTGTAATTCATATTCAACCAATATCATGGGTTTAAAACCGTAATTGTTTTTCAGTGTTACGTGAATTAGTCATATTTTGTAAGATGTCATTCAGGACTGTTTGGCATTATATTTTGGGTTTTTTTTGTTAAAGTATTTAATTTCTTCAAATTTTCATCTTTTTCAACATGATAAACAAACAAAAAAAACAAACAGTACAAATAAAATAATACTAATAAAATAAAGGTGAAAAATAGATAAAATAAAATCCTGCCAGTTAATAAAGAGAGAGTGCATGTGCAATTATTTTTTACTAATTAGATTATATTTTTTAATAATTAGAAACTATAATACGGACAAGTTTGGTAAGAAGTCAGAAATAGGATCCCTGTAGCATTGATCATGTGAAATCTAGGAAGACCCAATACACGAGTTAGAAAACCTAAAATTGTTGTGAATGAAGTAAAACAGAGGAAAAGATAGATTGGCAGATCTAATTCAGAGGTTAAGACCTCTTGGACCAAACAAACAGCCCCCAGATGTAAAAGACACTTTTGCATTATAGTTTTATTTATGGTATTACCTGCAGGTGTTGGGTCAGCTCTGCCAGCCTGAAGGTGTTGTGACCTTCACCTTCCCCCTGTGACATCATCACGGCCCTTAGAGCCACGATGTCATCTCTGATCTTTTGCTCGGTTGCCTTCGGACTCCAGCGACCAACAGTGGCCTTGGTTACTAAACTTCTCGCTTTCTGGGCCAAAGCTAAAGCGGAGGGAGTCTCATCATCTAGAAGACCTGATGGATGAAGACGGTCATTTCTATGCTCAGAGGATTATGGGTAAATTTGTCTGGCTTGGTCCACTTACCTTGAGGGTTGATAGAGTAGATGAGGACCGTCCTGCTGTTTCCTGTTAAGGCATCATGTAGCAGCAGAGGGAGGATCTTATCTCCTGTTGTGGCTTCACATTGGGTTTGGTCCACAGCCTTCACCAGTGGGCTGACTCTTAAAAGTATTTGTGGTGAAAATGTATTAGATATGAAGAAATGTTTCATTTGTGCAGTCATGGTTTGGTATTTTGAGCGGCCTCAGAGAGTCCTTCACACTTGGCATGCTTTATGTGAGGAGGCACTGGGTTTCTGGTGGTAAAAGATCAAATTAAAACCTTGTAAATGTCCCTGAGTCCCATGATAAATATTGTTGATGCACATTGTTTTACCACCTCCCTAATTAAACTGGATTCTGTATGACTGTATGATGCTGTATCAAGCTGAAAAGCTGTAATCTCACTTTAAGTTTTTGGTGTGACTGTTTCCATGCATAGAAGGTGTACCGATGATCTCTGCAGCAACATTTACAATATAATAAACATATTTAATTGCATAGACAACTGAAGGTCATTGTGTTTGTTCTAGTATTCATCAATGAAGATTGACCACCAAGTAAAAAATTGTCACATCAGACTTCAGCTATTAACTTTTCTTACTACCACATAGCAATTGTATGTGTATGTGTGTCTTTTAAATGCGTGCTCATGCTTTTTTTTTTTTTTTTTTTTTTACATCTTTCTGTTTTATACAAACGGAATGTTGCAATATGCACACTGTGCACATCAAAGGAAACCAAAGGCCAACTTTTAAAAAAGAGCCTGATGATTAAACTTCACAGTCAGCAAAAAAGTAGTCATTATTTTCTGTTTTCTCAGGTGATACATGACCTTTTAACCACCATACACACACACAAACACAAACACCAGGCTTCAAGGCTCATTTAAGTGACTGGTAAAGCAGATATAAATATAACAAAATATATGTGACGTCTGACTGAAATATATTATAGGCAGACACTTAATATGATATTAATCACAGTGATTAATATATTTAACAGCAAAAAAAATTTGATTTGTCATAAATTAACTTTGCCTTTGTTCTATTAAAGGGTTCCAGCAAGCCATGTTGGTGTGAAAAAGGCTGATCAAAGGGTTTCTATGAGGTAACTAATGCTTAGGTACCATGCCACTTTCTTCTCGCTCTTAAATTTACCAGTTCAACCACAGCCAGAATATCACTTATCACTTAGCTGAACATTAGAGGAGAATATCATTTTTCTTTCCTCTGGCCTATGTAACAGATAGCTCACAGTATGTAAGTGTATCACTGACCCTCTGAGGTCCGTCCTGCTGGCTCCTCCTGCCAGTCTGAACAGCTGCAGTTTGCTGCGGCAGACCTCCGACTCCACTTCCTCTGGATGAAGTTTCCACTCAACTGTCACCAGGAACAGGGAACTACACCTGAGGGAAGCACACAACACGAACATGTAGAGCATGGGAGGATTATGAGACAATGGGCCCCTGGGCACAGACATGCAAAGGCCCCACCATCTCTCCCACATAGGCACACAGATTTGAACTTACTTACTTAAACTTACTTTGTATCTCTTTGTGGCTGTATTGTGTGTCTTTGTGGTTATTTTATGTGTATTTGTAGTTGTTTTGTGTGTCTTAATGGTTGTTTTGTGTGTCTTTGTGGTTACTTTGTTTCTCGTGTTTTTTTGTGTGTCTTTGTGCTTATTTTGTTTCTCTTTGTGGTTATTTTGTGCGTCTTTGTAATTGTTTTGTGTGTATTTGTAGTTGTTTTGTGTGTCTTTGTGGTTACTTTGTTTCTCGTTGTGTTTTTTTGTGTGTCTTTGTACTTATTTTGTTTCTCGTGTTTTTTTGTGTGTCTTTGTACTTATTTTGTTTCTCTTTGTGGTTATTTTGTGCATCTTTGTAATTGTTTTGTGTGTATTTGTAGTTGTTTATTGTGTCTTTGTGGTTGTTTTGTGTGTGTTTGTTGTTACTTTGTTTCTCGTTGTGTTTTTTTGTGTGTCTTTGTACTTATTTTGTTTCTCTTTGTGGTTATTTTGTGCGTCTTTATAATTGTTTTGTGTGTATTTGTAGTTGTTTTGTGTGTCTTTGTGGTTGTTTTGTGTGTCTTTGTGGTTACTTTGTTTCTCGTTGTGATTGTTTTGTGTGTCTTTGTGTTTTTATGTGTGTCTTTGTACTTATTTTTGTTTCTCTTTGTGGTTATTTTGTGCGTCTTTGTAATTGTTTTGTGTGACTTTGTGGTTGTTTTGTGCGTCTTTGTAGTTACTTTGTTTCTCGTTGTGTTTTTTTGTGTGTCTTTTTAGTTACTTGGTTTCTCTTTGTGGTTGTTTTGTTCTCTTCACAGGTTTCTTGCATCTGTGGTTTTGGCCTCTTTGTGTCTCTTTGTTATGTAATGTTCATGTTCATTGAGGCTCTCTTCCTGGATGGCATCTGTTTGTTTGATTGACATTTTGTAGGTGAAAGTCAGGGGGGGGGGCCGGGGGGGCTAAGCCTATGCCCAGTAGGCCCATTCTGTAATCAATCCACGATGTAGAGACAGTAAGCAGTTAATTCATTCATAAAGCTCAGGACAAGACAAGCCGAATGACACTGTGTACACCAAAACACAGAGATAAATCTGCTCTGCAACAATCCAATCATTCATGCAACAGTAAGACACTTAGCCCTATTGTGGTCGACCGTTGTAATTAATCCATTCAAAGCAATTCAGTTAATGGATTACATGGCCAGAGTTTATTTGACCTGTGCTTTACCTGCTGGAAATGGAGCCTGTATTGTCCTTCAATGTCTCCCTGCACGTTTCATACAGAGTAAAGGCTTCTTCTGCCGAGAACACACACACCTCAGTTAAACCTCCTACAAGACTGAGAGAAAAAGACAAAAACTAATCATTTTGTTTACACTTCAGGCCAGACACTACAGGCAAAACATTGATTTTTTTTATAGGCCAGCCAATTTTGAGATTTTGAGCTATTTTGCTTCCATTCCATTGCAGCTTGATTTATATCACATTTTATTCCTTTTAAAAAAACATTGCAAAGGTGGTGTTGACAGTATTTTCTGAATGAGTGATGAAGAGAGGTATCCAATATTCCTTCTGTAAAAACCTTTGAATTTTGAACCTGGCTTTTTCCACACAGGAAAAAGCACAGGTTTATTTCCTGGAAATATATGAGCACATGTATTAGCACATATTTAATAAGATAATGCCTCATTTATATAATGAAACATAACATTTCAGAAAACTTGTATTACAAAATATAATTTTCTTGAAGTAAGTGATCACCTAGGGAAATTTCATGGTGATATCTCATTATTAAATAATGTAATGTCTCCCGTTAAACCGGTACACTGTACAAGTGGGGTGTAAGTATGTATTTGCTGTCTATTGTAAAAATCAGTGGTCATTAGATGGACTCACTTTCCAAGGACAGGGTGTGTCACAAGTTTTAGAGTCTGTCTTTTGGGGCTCAGGAGGTCCACAGCACTGCTGTCTGGATAAAACTGACATTGACAAACATCAGAAATTATCCTGCACCATATAGCATCTAAAATGATTTATGATGATGCTATTAAACAGAAGGACAAACCTGAAGGAACGACACAGAGATAAACAGCTCCTCTTTCACTTGCGACAACATACGACTAAACAGATCTGACAACACCTATAAGACAGGAGTAGGATGAATAGTAAGAAAACGCCAAATCTGACAATATTAAGTGAAGTTGTGCTTTGGGCTCCACCTGTTTGATGATCCTTTGGTCAATGAGAGTGTTTATCTCCTCTGTGGAGGCTCCACATATCAGCAGTGCTTCATTATAACCACTGGGTATGAGCTCAGTGAGAGGCTGCAGGAGCTCAGCGTGCAAACTCTGCAGATTTACATTCAAGACATCACAGAAATTTGCTGATGAAAAGCTGTAAAGAGGGTAAATAGAGTGTAGCTCAAATATGAACAGTGGCATTAGTGTAAATCACATCACCTGTATGTCGTTAAGAGTCACAACTTGGTCAAAGGGGTAAGACTTTGCTTCCTAAATTAGAAAACACATTACAGCTGTGAGAGGTTTCAGAAAGCAATTTGCTGAATTTAAATTGAGGTAAATTAAAATCATTTACCTCATCCTTCCCTGATCTGTAGTCAACACCACGTCCTTCACCAATAGCTATGCAGGCTTCACCCCAAAACACAAAAAACATTTACTCAATCCCCTAAAACAGCATATTAAATTAACAGACTTTACATTTTGTCCTTTCTTTACCTGGGATAGCAGAAAGTACAACTCCCACTCTCACTGGTTCAGCCTCCCACAACTACAGAAATGTTGAAATTGGTCAAAACAAGACTTCTTAATTCTTCTTTTTTTATGGATTAAAAAAAGAAAGAAAAAAGAAGGTACTTACAGGTGTGTTCATGTTCACAGCAGCCATCCCATGCGTTTGTGTACCACAGCCACTGGGTCACCTGGATTTCATTACACTGTACTGAAATATTAATGAGCCAGAATCTACTTTCACTGGTCTGTGTGATCAGGGTGCAGTTACCAAGATGGTCAGAAAAGTCACAACTGGGGTTATTGGTGATCTTTATTATGTAATTTTGGAATATGCATCAGAAAGACATCAGACGAATATAACAGTACAAAAATGAAGGCTTTTATATAACAAACAGATAAAACCCAGATGACAAAAGGCATGCAATTGACTGTTAATTATTAAGGATTATTAAGTAAATAAAAATAATTTGGTTTTGTATTATTATCAGTCGATCATTTATTAGCAACAGTGTCATTATTTGAATAATATATACAATTATACATTTCCCATTGCCAAAAATGTATCATTCCAATATATTAGAAATATAAAAGACATAAAGTTACCTCAGAGGGATTTACAATCTGAACAGCATACAACACCCTATGACCTTTGACCCTTATTATTATAAGGAATAACTACCATACCTTGAAGGGGGAAAATAAATGCAAGTAATTTAACATGAGCAAGTAATTTAACATGGTGGCTGGTGGTAACAGTGCAGTTATAAATGTTGGTAATACATGCTTAATACATGGTCGGCCATAAAGTTATAAAAAATAAAAATAAACTTTTTCCGTGAACCTCTTTCCATGAAATGATTCCATGAAGTGACAATGTGATTAATTATTGACAGATAAAGTGTATATCTTCTTAAAACTGTAATAATCTCAAACACACCACGATGAAAATTAAACCACTATTAACAGAGGATTGTGTCTGAAAACCTTATGGGTCATCGTGTAAGTAGGTCAACAAATTGATCGTAGTCCAGATCCTCTGGGACGGTAAGAAGTCATACAAATTGATTCAGCAACAGGGATTTTTTTACAACCTGGCAATCCAAAACTTATATATACATAATAAAGCTAGAAGGATGCTTTTTTAGAAAGTGGTGTCCAAAAAATGCGATCTGCTGCAAACATCAATAAGCATAAATCAGGTGTGACAATAAACCCATAAAGAGTGTCAGACAGAGAAGAGAGCCGTGGCGCTCTGTCCCACTGGTCACTGGGGGCTCCAGTGTGCTCGAATTCAAGCCTGGTGGTTCCTGTGTGCTCAGATTGAAGCTGGTTGGCTCCAGTGTGCTCAGATTGAAGCCTGGTGGCTCCTGTGTGCTCGAATTGACACCTGTCTCATTAATCGAGGGGGTAATGAGGTTACCGTCAACCTTTAACTCCTGGAGCTGAGGCAGATTATCTGGCAGACATTTAATGCGGTTATTAGACAAATTTAACTTCTTTAGAGTCTTTGGTGGGTTGTTAAACACCTCCAGAGAGTTATAACTTAGATCCAGTTCTTCCAGAGATGTAGACTGTAACGAGTGAACCTCTGTGATCCCTGAGTGGGAAAGATTGAGCACTCGGAGCCGCTTCACCTCGGGGCATTTTGGATAGTGGAGGATGGAGAAATTGTTGCTGCTGACATCCAGTTTGGTGAGAGCAGGGGTGAGACTCAGGAGCGTGCAGAGAGGCTGGAGGGAGGTGAGGTTAATGCCTCTCAGATGAAGAGATTTCAGGTACTTAAATGAAAGAGAGGGGCAATGTGAGAGATTCTGCAGGCTAGTTAAAGACATGGGGTTATCTGACAGATCCAGTTGAGCCAGGTTTTCTCCTTTCCGAGCCCAGCTGCAGGCAAGCTCAACCAGGCCAGAATGAACAAGAACAAGAGATTTCAGGGAGCCAAACAACCAGTTGTGGAGAGCCTCGAAAGAGGGCTTGAGGAGAGAAGGGTCCACTGTTACATCTTCCAGTACAAGGGTTTTAATAATCGATGGTTGTAGATAGAGCCATGAAACAAAAGGGCTCACTGCACTGGTGAATGAAGAGGGGATTGTAACATTACTGAAAATAAATGTCTCTCTCTGGAAAACAGAAAAAAACAAAAATTCCAAGTTAATATTCTGAGGTTCATCCACGCTTCCATCTCTCAGCTCCAGCTCCGAAGCATGTAAGCAAGTCATACTTTGTGGGTCATGGATAGCCATAACGTTGCAAACACAACGATTCACATCCTCTCTTAAAACGCAAAGAGTGGCGTCCGCTCTTGAAGTGATGGTGAGCCCCAAAAGCAGGAGCAGAATCGGTCTCTGACTTGGTGTCATGGTAGGCAGGAGGGTCAGCAACTCCTTGAAATATCAAGATCCAGAGAAGAGAGTATATGAAATTAAATTGTTTTAGCAGGTTCTGAAAAAGACATTTTTATATGTGGAAATGAAAGACTTCATATAGAACCAAACATGCTTTTAAGTGAAATAACATTGACCCTCTAGAGCCTAAAGAAACTACTTTCATACAGTATCTAGATTTCTGACATGGTTAAGGAATAAACTAAAAACAACATTTAAGGTTTTAATTAGTTTGGTCTAAATATGGTTTGTAATGTTGCAACACCCAATTTTGAAATCCCAGGTTTTAAAGCAGCTCAAAATATCCAAACTGAGTAACTTTTAGGTTGATAATCTTTCCTGTGCCTAACCATTACGATTCCATGCAATTTAACTGCATTTTCAGTTATGTTTTGAGGGGAAAACATATTTTCTCTGATTACGTTTTTGCCTTTTCGCAGTGGTTGTTTTTTTTTTGTTTGTTTTTGTATCTTAAAGTGCGATCGAAATCTGGGATAAAATATGTTTTCCTTGAAACGTAAATAAGATTGCAGTTGCATTCTATGGAATTGTATTTTTTTAGATGACAGGGTTGTTATGATATAAAAGTTCAAAGATGTAAAAAAAATCAAAATCTGATCTTAAAATGCATCAAAAGAACATGAATTCAACAATGTATGCTGTAAAGTCAAACACTTACCCTCTGGTCAGTTCAGTTGTAGGTGATGACACCAACCGGCTTCAGTGTCTTTATTTATTCTCACCTGACTTCTGATTTTCTGCTACCCATTTTCCCACTTCCCTTCCTCTTCACGGCACCTCTAAAAAAAAGAGGAAGAGCTTTGTTCTATAGGACATACTGCACTTCCTCAAGGCAGGACTCCATTGCCCCATATTAAATATACCATTGTGGTTTATGTAGGTCATCAACCCAATGTTTTTCTTCTTTGCCTCTGTTAGGGATTAATAAAAAATTAGCAAGAATCACATTATGACTTTTAGCAAGAATGCAGCTTGGACACATTTATAAAACACACTTATATGCCAGGCACAGCACACAGAAATAAGAAGTATCAAAAGAAAGGACATACTGATAACACTTTGCACATCGCCACATAATTTGAGGGCAAGCAGATAAAAAACTGAAGCACTCTTTGTGCTCCAATTCAAGGCCAGGGGCCCAGGTGGAGATTGATACGTACGAACACTAGACAAGATACAATAGTGTGCTGTTAGCTCCTTTCCTCACAGGGCGGTGACCGGAAGCTGAAGCACCAAGAGGCTAGGACTAGCCTGCGTGCCAACGTAATGTGCGGGCCGAATCTAAACCATGGTGCTGCCCCAACTGTTTTTGACCAAACAGATAGTCGCACATTCATATTATAAAACTCTGTGTAAAAGTAAGTTAGGCATCCTTATCTGGGAGGTGGTTACAGCTAACTGTTGCAGCCTCTGATTTCTGAACAGAGAAGGTTGATGTACATCATTTTACTCTTTCATTATTGTCTTAAATAAATAGTCAAAAGGATTTTATTCTCCTCTCATCTGTTCTGCAAAAAAACGAACTCTAACACCTCAGATCAGATCCTGGTGATTTCATTTTATTGTCTTGATGATTAGCATGGCCTCATTTAAATGGGTTCATATTGCATATTTTGTGTCCATGTCTCCTTAACTCCAACATTAAAAAATACACTTTATCCTCTTATCTGTAGTGTTATTTATCAGTGTAGGTTGTTTTGGTCGAAGTTATTGGAGACGTCTGCCTTCTCCCGAGTATTAGTCTCTTGAATAATTGGGTCTTGATTCCTGAAGAGAAACATTGCAGTTAAGTTTTTTTTAAATTTGATAATTCATCTCCCGACACCTGACAACTCACACCAAAACAATACGGAGCGATCAGTGGTGGAAGAAGTATTCAGATCCTTTACTTAAGTAAAAGTACTGATTCCACACTATTAAATTACTCCACTACAAGTAAAGGTCCTTCATTCAAAACTTACTGAGGTAAAAAATACAAAAGTATCAGCATTAAAATGTACTTAAAGTATCAAAAGTACTCGTTTTGCAGAGTGCATAAGATTGTTTTATACATTCTAAATATATTTTTGGATTATTATTATTGATGCATTTATGTAAGCATATTTAAATTTTCTCAAGGTAGGGCTCATTTTGACTACTTAATATACTGTTTGAGGTTTAATTTAAAGAAAATCCTCATGTTTTTTGTGTTAAATCTTGACCTGAAAAGTAACTAACTGGCAGCTAAATGTAGTGTAGTCAAAAGTACAATATTTGCCTCATAATGTAGTGGAGTAGAAGTATAAAGTTACATAAAATGGAAATACTCAAGTACAAGTACCTCAGAATGGTACTTAAGTACAGTACTTAAGTAAATATACTTAGTTACATTCCACCAGCGGTGATTAACAATATGTGACATGACAAAAAAAAAATCCAGGACTAAGTGAGCCGTGTCTTTGCATCTAATCAAGTTAAAGTTTATTTAGGCCTTAATTTGTCTATAGCTTCAACAATTATTTGTTATATATAACAAGACTTGGGAGTTGATTATATGTACAACAATGCAAACAGTGTCGTTAGGAAAACTTTATTTCACCTTCTTAACACACCTTCATAAAAAAGTCACATCCTCATACGTTCACAGCCTTTAAAGGCTCGGTTCACCCAAATTACAAAAGACACAATCATATTTTCTGTCTACACTTTTAAATATCTGGCCATGGAGATAGTTTTGGTTTAACTTATTCCGTTTGTGGTGCTCACAGTATTGAACAACATTTAAAAGATTAAACAGTGACATCTCTTTTGAGAAACAGTGTCCCTGTTACTCTGAATGATCCATAAACTTCACTGCCAACAGTTTTTATTGGAACTACTTTCTATAAAATAACTAGTTTGAATGAAAACTGTTCCCATTGTGGTCTGTGGATCATCAGAGTAACAGAGGACACTGTCTCTGGAAAGAGTCTGGCTGTTTACTTGTTTTAAATGCAATGTTTCAATGCTGTATGCACCATAAACAGACTTATTAATTTCCAGCGTGGTGGGTGGAGGCAGATATATCTATCTGAACTACCTCCATGTTTGGATACTAGACGAGGTAAAAGAGAAAATATTACATTTGGAAGAACCGACCCTTAAAACATTCTTTAAGGACAAATATGTTGAACAAATACTTTAATACATTGTAGATGATATTATTATGTAGGTCAAAATGCCCATGAGAACACCCCAAAAGTGCCTGTTATAAAACACAAAAATTAAAAGCGATAGTCTGTAACAGGCCTCTACCGATCTGATCGTAAGCAGCCAGCAAAACAGTAAAAATCAAGAGATTACATGGAAGTTCATCAACTGATCAGGAATTTAAACTTAAAATTCAGTATGTGGGTCTGCATCCAGCTAAGAATAACCTATTTCTCATGTCTGCGAAGCTTGATAGTGAGAAAGACCCAACACTTTGCTTCATTTCTTTCACTCATCTGAAAAAAAAAGAAGAAAAACACAACATGTGATGATGTGCGTCGATCAACAAATGCCTTTGAATAAACATCTCAACTATCAACACACTGAAAATCCTCAATTGAGGCACTCACCATCGACGCTGATGGTCTTCTGCATCAGTCTGGGTGCAAGCATCATGCGACGAGGATAGAATGCGGCTAAAATGAACAGGAAAGAAAACGGGGCAATTAAGTTCATCATTCAATCAAGGCAGCCCTGAATCAAGAGTTCTCTAATCTGTGGGGTTTTTTTTTTACCTTTCTGACAGTCGGGGCGGCCGCGCATGGTGGTGCCATCGATCATTTTGCCAGCCTCGTCCACACACCAGCAGTAGCCGGTGGCGTGCCAGCACTGCAGGGGCTTGTAGCGGCCCTGCTCGTCACACTGGGGGGTGTAGGAACCAATCTTGGAAAATCCAGGCTCTGACTCAGTCTGACATTTGGTCTTGATCAAGACGGCTGAGAGATGGAAAGAGAAGAAAACACTGGATCATTAAAAGCTTGTTTTTTGTTAATTAGTGGTCACTGCAGCAAAGTTGAAGCAACAGTGCTACATTTAGGGAAACATGCGTTTAATGCAATTTTTTTGTCAAGAGATGAGAAAATTGACTCCACTCTCTTCTACTATTTAATGAAGCAGCCTGTTACCTGAGCAAAGCATGGCAACAGCTGGTCATGCTGTGTTCAGGTAACAAAACGCCCTTACCAGCACCTTTAAAGCTCTCTTATAATGTTACTTTTCATTTCCTTAAAGGTCCCATATTGTAAAAAGTTAAGATTTTTGATTATAAAGCCGGTCTAGGTGCTATATAAATACTGTTTGAGCATGGAAACGCTCAATCCACAGAGAAATGCACACAGCCTGTATTTAGAAACTGTGCCTTCAAACGAGCTGCCAGCACTTCTGAAGGGTTGTGATGTCACAATTATATGACATATGGCTCAAAAGTGCTGCTAGAGTGTTGTTACAGTAATTGCACGGCTACAATGAAGGTGCAAAGATGCGAAAAGTTCAGATGTTGAAGACCCAGAAACACAGACCAATCAGAGCAGACTGGGCTTTTTAATGAGGGGGCTGAAAGAGACAGGCAGTAAATTTCTTTCTTAGACTCACACAAAAAGAAAGGTGGTATTATAAGATATAACAATGTCCTAAGAGTGAGAGTAGTAAAAAATAACATCTGGTATGTGATTGCTAACATTTTGGAACGAAAATAATAAAAGTTATGGTAAAAGTTGTCTTAACATGCCACTGGTATGTATCATGTAAACGCCTGAGCCCCACACTCTATCCCTGCTCAGCACATCTCCCTTACATCAATATTGCCATTGTAATGGATTACAGACAGAGTCATTAAATCCCCCAACCACTAGCAGGATCACAGCATCAGCTAAAAAAGAAATAAAATGACAGTAACCTGGTGCATCTGTTGGTGGAGTAGGCTTCTTCTGGGCCATCTGGAAGATCAGCCAGTAACGCATCCAGGTGTCAAAGCTCTGCAGGGTTCACAGTGTAAAAGAAGAAAGAAAAATAAACATGACTGACTGCTTTTTATTCATTTTCATTTCATATTTCATTCTTAAATGTTTTAAATGTGTGTGAAGCTTCACCTTCCACTCGCTCTCGTTCATGTGCTGCTTCAGGCTCTGCAGGTTGTCCAGGAAGGTCTGGTTGAACTGCGGCAGCTCAGAGTCCTGCTAAAAACACGACCAGGGCTTAGTGACAACTCACCGTCAGCAATGTGAGGAGTTATAGAGTGCAACATACCTGCATGAGGTCCTTCAGCTGCTTCTCCACAGTGATGACCGTGTCCTGCAGTTTCTGATAGGACAGAACACAGAGAGTCAAATAATGCTTATTGTTTAAATTCATCTTGATATAGAATTAGAAAAAACCCAGGATCATATTTTAACTTCAAGAAGTTTGTTAACACCTAGAAAGAGGTAAATTGACTGTATTTTAGGGGATGCAGATGTAAACCTACAGTCATTGGTGTCTTGGATTTCTTGGCACCTGCATCTGCGGTGTAGTCCATCATGAGAGGAAGGCTGTCCATTGGCAACTGCATCCTCATTGGAGCGCCACCTGTAAACAAACAAACAAATACATAAATTAGCAAAGAAAAACAATTTTGCAAAACCATTGCAAAAAGTTTAAAGCACTTTTCAGCATTTTCCAGGAGCTTGTTTTATATATATAATATATATATATATATATATATATATATATATATATATATATATATATATATATATATATCCTTGGTAAGTTTCAATCAGTTTAAAGCACTTTATTAAAAATATATGCATTTTTCAAGGATTTCCAGCACATCTAGGAAAAAAATGAAGGGGAAAATATAAATATAAAAAAAAATGCTAGTAAACAGTAATAAAACCGAGCTCAGAAGTGTGCTTTACGCCGATGTGTTGAATGCTAAATAATATATAATGATAAATTGGACTGATGACATCGGCACACTGAAGAATAGCAGACAGCGGGTTTTTCCCCGATATGGATCACCAGCAAAACTTTAATTCCTCTCTCCAGCTTTCAGATCAAGTTCCTTAAAGTAAACTCTCACTTCCCTGTCCGCCTCCTTAGTCCTACAGCCTCCTCCTCCTCCTCCTGTCTGACAACTACTATTAGTCATTATAGAAATCTTCCTATTTGGTCCGCCCTGTCTGAACTCAGAGACTTTAATGTGTCTTTTTACCCTTGACTGAGCGACTCAGCTGCTTGCTGAGTCTGTCATGGTTCTTCTGCAGTGAGTGGATTTCCCCCTTCTGGTCGAAAACCATTAATGCCGTGAAGACCTGGCTGGCCAGCAGCAGGCAGGCCAGGGTGGTCAGGCCTGCGATTTTCAAGGCACGACTGTTGGAGCCGCTGAAAAACAGACATAAAAACAACTGTGAGAAAATAGACAAAGTAAATGTTGATGAAAGATTATTAAAATGCATGGTATTAAAGTGACTTGGGGGATTTCCAAAAGTGATGTTTGTTACAATTTTAAAGCACAGGGGATTCGTTTTGACACTGACATTGGGCTGTCCAGCATACAAAAAAAATCCCCTTATGTAAAACAACAATATTATCCCTACTCTAAAGAAGAAAAAAAATCAACATAATTTCTCATTTGATACTATTACCTAAAGTACTATATAGCCTACTGCAAATAAAAGTTGTGAAAGAAAAATATAGTCTCTTGTTCCTCTGCAGTCAGCCAATAGGATGTGAGTATCACTTGTTACCAGGCAGACTCCGTTTCCTCATGTTATGAGGAAGTACAAATCCCTCTACTTAAGATTATTTAAGACGTATAAAAAGGTGCAACTTATTTTATTTTTTCATATAAAAAGTTCAAAACTGTAGCCTACATTAATTTGCCGTATTTAATTAATGTCTGCTACAATGAAAAGTTAAAACTACAATCCTGAAACTTCATGTCCTGTCTGTAAACACTGTCATCATAATTAATTTGGGATTTTTTTAAAAAATGTTAGTGTTCAAAATTTTCTTAAAACAAAATTACTGATACTTATACTGATACTGAACTAAACACACAATAGAACAAAAAAAAAAAGTCAGTGAGGGGAAATAATAATAATAAAAATAATAATATCTTATTTAACCTTTAAAAATGAACAAATACTTTTCATATAAGAGAAAATATTACGTTTTAACTCCCATAAGTCATATGCATTTCTCAGTCGAAATTTAGAACTTTTATTTATGAACCAATCATACTGTGACAGCATCACCAGTTACTAGGCAGACGCCTTCTGCGAAGTGGCCGATGGTGACTGAAGATGCTTTAGAATATATGTAATGTAAAACAACAAAAACAAAACTGTTATACTGTTACATACTGTTATAGTTAAAAATATACTTTAATTGTTTATTTTTTTGTGTGTTTGGTCTTTTTTTTTCAGATATAGGCCTACAGAGATGAACAAGTAGTTTCTTTGCAAATATTATATTTTGAAACAACTACTGAGCAAACAGCTGTTATTATGAGTCAGATTATAAACAGGTTCCTCTCACCTTCTGGGTACTGCATGGTCAACAAGGGCCTCTTCACTGCCCGCCCGACTCCCTGCGGCCAGGGGAGCTTCTTCTGCAGCGTTTGCCATCTGTCCTGAAAGTTTCTCTGAGCTTCTTCAAAGCAACACTGTGGAGAGAAGTCCGAGTTCGAGTTAATAAATGGTCTTAGATATGAGGAAGAAATATCAGGCAGGTTCCTCAGAAAGGTGAAGGGAGGCGGAAAGTCCCGGCCTTAAATGCTCTGTGGGATGGCTGAGTGCAGCTGTGAGAGCCGCGAGCTGTGATTGGTCAGATTATACCACCATCACTTGTTGATAGAGGCAGAAAACAGTGAAGGGGTGCGAGTTCATTTATGGCCTGTACTTTACCTAACCTGTTTTAGTGTATATTATTTATTGTTTATGGTTTGTTATCTCAGCCAACTATTTATTAATTATATTCAGTCAATGCAGGTTTAATAGGGGGGACCAGAGACATTTGTAACACTTTTTGCTGTTTTCCTGATAAACCAACACCAATCTATCTGGAAAAGCATACTTGTTTTTATTATACAATGCATTTGAGCGTTTTTTTAATAAATATGTGCCAGTTGCAAAACTGATAATACAGTAACTCCACTGTTACAAATGTCCCTGGTTTATCCAATCCATAATAATTTTAGTGGTATTGTTACTTACAGATATTGTACCCACAAACAATTATAATGATACTTTCTTTTCATGTATAGTACTTTTACAGTTACAAAGCGCTTTGGGAGCAAAGGGAATAAGCAAACCAAAAAGGCAAAAATTAAATAATAGAATAATTACTACTACCAGTGCTGTAAGAAGTACTTAAGAACCTTTACTTTAAGTAAAAGTAGTAATACCACAGTGTAAAAATACTCTATTACAAGTGAAAGTCCTGTATTTAAAATCTTACTTAAGTACATTAGTAAGGCTGTCAAATAATTGTAGTGAAGAAAAACTACATAATTGTTTCCAGAATGTAATGGTGAAGAAGTATAAAGTAGCAACATATATAAAAACAGAACCTAAAAAACTATACTGAAGTCCTTAAATGCACTGTTATATTTCACCTCTGACTACAGCCTCCAATATTAAAAAGAATAGAGTAAAGATACAGTCAATACTAAAATGCACTTTTACTCTGAAACTGCAATTCACCGTATTAATGATGGCAATTGTTTACTTCCTCAAACAAGATAGGAGCTCTGCTTCTTTGGCAACTTTCCGGTGTTTTCCTAGACGAGGAATTAAAATAAAAATAACATGAGCCAGTGTGTGAATCTACCCTGGGTTAGGTTAAACATCAGAAGGACAAAAACAAAAGCATTTTGTTGCTGAACTCTGCTTCGAGAGATTTTGCTTCTTAACTCACCGTAAAGTGAAACCAAAAGAAGCCAGACAATGATGTACGTTTCTAGAAATCTCTGCATAAAAACAGCCATCATCATCCTGCTTGCTTTGAATATAGAGCAACATCCAATAAAAGTAATATATATACACACACACGCACAAGTTTGGGGTCACCCAGAAAATGTCTGTTTTCCATGAAAACAAACTGTTTTATTCCTGAAAGACATTGACAAGGGTAGAAATAATAATTTCAACCTGTACAAATCTCTTCACCTCTAGATACTCAACTGGCCTAAATAAGAATAATTTTGTTGCTTCTCAAATTAGCACAAAACTTTTCAGCTGTGGTAACATAATGCACAGGTTTTAATGATCAATCAACACTATAAACGTGGATTAAACAATGTGCCACTGGAACACATGATTGACGGCTGCTGACAATATATAATAGATATTTCCTCAGAAAATCAACCATTTCCAGCTTTATTAGTCATTTACCACATTAACAATGTCTAGACTGTATATATATATATATATATATATATATATATATATATATATATATATGTATAAATAAAGATATATAAAAAGTGCTTTACTTTCAAAAATTTCCAAGTGACCCCAAACTTTTGAGTGGTAGTGTATATTTATATTGTTTTTGCAAAGAAGTGCAAAAAAGATCCAACTATTGAAAAATACAGTGGTGTTTTATTTGCAAATTAAAAAGCACCGACAATATTAGTTACACTGTAAAAATTATTGACAACAATTACAAATCTTTATCATACAGTCCAGGAGATTAGTACCATCATTGCTGTTATGTGTTATCACTTAATACTTTATATGGAGAGACTCAGTACCTGTGTACAATAGTTGGCAGTGAGAGGACATGAGAGGAAACAATCTTAGCGACACACCTCTGCACGATGAAGTAATCCAAACTCCCCTCAGCACAGCACTGACAGTTCACACTATGGGGATGGGCTGATGGAGAGTGTAAACCCAAACACATTCAATAATTTAGGTCTACTGAGGGTTGCGTATTATGTACATTACAAAGTCAGGAAATAAAAGGACCAACATGTGCATTGTTATTACATCAGAACATTGTACAAAACTATTGCAATAAGAGCAGCTTTTTGTTATCTATGCTTGACATCTAGTTGCAGTGGTAACACCTTGACCGACAACCAACCAGAGACAGCTTTTCCCCCCGGAAACTTAAAACTCATCTAATAAATGAAATTAAACAAAATATACAGTTTTGACAAAACAGAAGAAAGAAAAAGCTGATTTGAAATGCACAATCTTGTTCTGTACACCATCTGAATCTCTCCCACCAGACTGAGTAATAAACATACAGTAGCTAGCTTATGATCTTCTTCACAGATTCTAGTAAGATCCATTTTATTAGTGTGCTTTCTGGTAAACCTGTATGTTCAGAATTGATGTTCACTTGAGTGCCTTAAATATTGTGCTTTCAACATCTATCCTACTGTTCCTGCTTTAGCCAATTTAACGGTCATGGTACTGACGACAGAAGAGGCTGAGCTGAACAGTTTGAACACACTGTGCATCTGGCCTGTACAAGAGCTAAGATGTTTAGTTTTGGTACATTCTACAATAATGCATTGCTGTCAGCATTATAAAAAAAATAATAATCTGGGAAAAGAAAACATAAAACATTTTTTTAAAAGAACCCTCAAAATGTCCATGTGGTAATATTTTAATGAAGATTCTGTCCTGGCACTTGTAAATGCGATAACTAGATTCTACCAAGGCCTATCGAGTGAGGCTACAACATGCAGCCTGAGTCAAGACTCCGGATGTCCCATTCTCCTCTCACACAAACACTTAAAACACTTATGTCAAAGGCATTTGCAACCAATGTCCCTCTGTCAACAAGGCCGTTGTCCATTCAGTCAGTGCCTGTTTTTATGTGCTCTGAACTCCACAACTCACAGCTGGAGACAGTGTGATCGTCCTTTACCCCCGCGCTGCAGAGCTGTGAAGGCTGCTCCAGCTCCAGATGTTTTTTTCTTTTTCCTTCCTTTTGTTTCAAAGTTCATGCGAAAGAAGAGAAGGTTTGATTATGGAGAGCAGGGGTGTGATTATCCAACACTGAAGGTCCCTCCTGTGCATCGCTGAGCCTTTTCCTTCTTCTGCGGGACAAAGCGGAGGCCAGCGTCGGGGCGTCCGCGGCCCCGTTTGTCCTGCAGGGGAGTAACAGCATCTCGGAGCTCATGGAGAGAGGGGAGCGCGATCGGCTGCTGGAAGTGACTACGCGCTCTGCTTGCTCATCATCCACTGTTGTCCTGTTTGTTTGGGAAGATCGCGGTTAAGTTTTGAGTTCCGGCTGGCCATCCCTTTCTCAAATTTTGATGCATTTCAGAAACTATTTGGGATCTTCAACATTTCAGGCCACTCGGCCAGAGTCCCCCCCAGCAGGATGGAGCAGTGGTTCATATGTGGAGCTGCGGTCTCCCCCCCGTGGTGCTGCTACCTGGTGTGGACCAGCTCTTCTCGGAGCCAGCTGGGCAGCGGCTGACCCATCCTGTAGAGCAGCTTGGACAGCTCAATGTTGTGATCCCTATAGTATTCTCTGAGGAAGCCCTGGGACTGAAGGAGGCAAAGGAAAATGAAAGAAGAGGTTAGATCAGTGGAAATGAAAGGTAAAATGTTAACAAATGGTAAAATGAATTTCTTAAACCAAAAGTGTGTCAAATGGTCGTACCTCAGCGTCCATGTCAGGGTATCTGCGCCCTTTACTCTTTCCTAAACACTTGGTCTTCCCTCCCTCCAGCAGCTGACACCAGAAGCCTTTCTTAGGGTCGAAGCTGTACATGCATAAACAAGAATAAAACATGAAGCTACGGAACATTTCATTCAGAGTTCAAGTCTGCTGTTTCTCATCACAACTCCCCTTTAGCTACATCAAAAAAACACATTTAGGGTGCTTTCACAACCCAAAGTTTTGTCCGTTTTAATCAAACTCTTGTGTGGTTAAATCCTTGTTACGGTTCATTTGGTTGCTTGTGAACGCTCCAGACCACTTGCAGAGAGGGTCTCGGTACATTTCTAAACAGATCCTAGTGCGGTTCGATTGCACTGTGAATGCAATCCGACCAGAATCCGACCCAATTAAAGCGATACCTGCACGGTGAGATTTACACAGATATTATAAAGACGAAATTTGTGTCATTCAGTTTCACTCTGCAGGCTACCGCTGATCTTAAGCTAATTTGTCATTGCAGAATCATCAACATATTGCTCAAAATAACTTTATAACGGCCCGTATAATTAAGAAATTAAGAAGGAAAGAAGAAGAAGAAATTAAGAAATAATACTAAATACAAAACTAACCAAAAGTATCAATTTCACTTTGATTCGGAACAGACTTGTGTTGTGAAAGCGCCCTTAGTCTGCACATTTTGGACCTTTTCATGCCTTTATTTCACACATAATTCCTGGTAAATTACAGGTATAACCAGTGGTGGAATGTAACAAAGTACATTTACTCAAGTACGTAAGTACACTTTTGAGGTAGATGTGCTCTTTTACTCCACTAAACTTTTTAGTCCACTACATTTAGCCGACAGCTTTAGTTGTTTTTCAGATCAAGATTTAACATTAAAAACATGATACATTTGAAATGCTAAGATTTTTCTTAAATTAAACCTCATAGTAATATATTAAGCCATATATTTGCAAAATTAAGACACATAAATGCATAAATACAAATAATCTTATAACATATTTAGAATATATAAAACAATCTCATCCATTTTGCATCACAAATATTTTTGAAATACTACATTTTCACGCTGATACTTTTTTTTTTTTTACTGAAGTAAGTTTTGAATGCAGGATTTTTACTTGTATTGGAGTAATTTCAGTGTGGTATTAGTATTTTTACTAAAGTAAAGGATCTGAATACTTCATCCACCACTGGGTGTAACATAAACATGTGGCAGAAAGACACAAACAACCACTAATGTAACCTACAGAGTCTAAAACTATTCATCAACCTGTAAACCTGGCATTGAAGAAATAATACTCAGAGGTTGAACACGAAGGACGTTACTCACGCTAAGATCTTGTGGTAGTTGATGACGTTCGTCAGTCCCAGATATTTCTGGATTTTATCCATGATGGAAGCAGGCTCAGTCTTCAACATCTGTCCATCCAAGACCAACAGCTGTGAGACACACAAACAGTACCCAAATGTCAGAACAGGGAGCCGGACAGTCTTGTACAACAGCTGCGAAACAACCTCGCATCATTATCACATTCAGTTCACAAATTTAAAATGTTCCTGGTTTAAAAATACAAATGTTTTTATCACTGAAATGGCTCAAGTCTGAATTTAATGGTCTGCTGATAGATAAGACTATTAAAACCTTCAGTAACAGGATCGACCACACGTCATCGCGTTATAGATTTTTGTCACTTTGGGGGAACGATAGTTTATTTTCAGACTGACCCTATAGGGAAAGTCTCGAGCAGATTTAATACACTGCCCGTAAGGACTGTGCAAAAGAGTAAACAAGCTTCCTTAACAGCAAACCTTCCTGGACAAAAAAATACCTGGCAGCGACCAATAAAGCTCGATTTACACAGAGGAGAACGTTTTTAACATCCCAACTTGAGCTAACTTGTGCATGAACACGCCCACAGTACCTGGCTGGAGTGGTAGTAGTTGAGCCAGCGCTCCAGGTGGATGGCGTACCAGCCCGGCACCAGACATCGGTTCTGGAGGACCCGTAGTCTGACTGGAGCGTCGTGGCCTGCGGTGATGACGCTGTGGAAGGAGTATTTCAACGCCACCGGGTCATCGTGGGCTCTTTGGTGCTGTGCGTAGACAGAGAAGACAGGAGGATTAGTCTAAAATAAATTCCTCATCATATTACAATGACTTATATTTAAATGTGCTCATGCAGATATAAATAGGACAGTGGGTGGTTTGAAATCCCACAGTTCTATTATGAAAAAGTGATTTTCAGTGCTTGTGCTTATACATTTGGCTATCTGGAGTGCCTACCAACTAGTATTGTGTAAGCTTTTAACTGATCATATCAGCTGTAGAGCTGTATTGAGCCTGATCCAATCTGCTGAGTGTGTAAGAGCTGAGCCCCACCTACCGGGAAACACCACACACTATGAACAACAGCAAAACACAGCATGAGACTGTTTTTTATGTTATTTACCCAATTTATTTCTACCCATTTAATCTCAGCTCAGTGTGAGAGTCTCTTGCTTTTTGCTGTCATTTATGGTGCATGGTGTTTCCCCACGGGTGGAGCCCAGCTCCTGCTCAGTGGAGGGACAGACAGCGGTACAGGCGACCACTGCAAGCGCAACAAAAGCACAGCGACAAAAATAAACAGTTAAATGAACATGTTTCACTCAGGTAACTCAAAGTTTGAACCAGAGTAACAAACACCTGAGGATACTTGTCTAAAAAGGAGAAATGAACCCTAACCTTCAGGTCAGCACCAAGGCTAGGAAGATTACAGATAGGGTTTATTATTAAATATATATATATATATATATAAAAAAAAAAAAATCAAGGAACAGCTTGGATATCTTGTCTTCATGCAGTGCAGAGCTATACAGTTGTCAAGTATATGACATTAAAGTTTAATAGCTCTAATGTTTAATGTGGAGCTGTACTATCTTGGAAAAAGTTTCAGATCAGAACTCAATATCTTCATGTTTCTTTTGTTGCAAGTTTTCTTTTTCTTTTAAGAACTAAAATCTTTGGAAGCAGTTGCGTTGCAAATATGAAAACAGTAAATGAGAAACATTAGCAGATACCCAATATTAAATGATTCTGAATGGGATCAGGGATTAAAAAAAAACTTGATTTGGAACCTCTCTACCATCAACCCAAAACACTATTTTTTGTGGGGGTTTTTTCTGCTTAAGTAACAAAGAATGGGATTCTACAAGCCATTTAGATTTGAGTGCCCTTCCTATGTCCTACTATTTTTCTTGCACGACTATCAGAACAGACTGGGCTCTTTCATGCAGGGGGCTTAAAGAGACAGGCACTAAAACAGACCGTCTGGGTACAGGTACATTCAGACGGTAAAACAATTTGTTTTTCAAACATTAAAGCATGTCAACATGTTCTAGTAAACCCAAAATAGGAGTATGAGCCTCAAAACAAGCTTAGAATGTCCCTGTTAAGAGTTAACACACTTTGCATGATGAGTTATGAGTGTAATCGTGGGTTTGCTGAGACAGACCTGGTACCAAGAGTACGCTCTGTCCGCTGGGTTGATGAGGATGGTGATGATCTTGGCTTTGGGCAGGAGAGCTGCAGCCCTCTGAGCCGCCACCTCAGAGTCAAAGTAGTTGGCACTCTTCTCGAAGTAGTAGTCAGAACTGGTGTTGGAGGGCAGAGGGAAGTACTCCATATACCTAACACACACACACACATACACACAGCGAACACAAACATACAAAGTGTTACAAACAGCTACGGTTGATCTGGTCTAATTTGCTCTCCGTAGATAAGGATAATTTCCCCGTGTGCTGTGTGGGTGATCGGCCATGTGCAACAGCTTGTCACCTCGCATACAAAGAAAGAAAGAAAAAAAACATCCAGCAGCACATACAATGTTAATATTTGGGCTGCCCACTCACATAAATATCAAGCCTGCCAAGTAAATTTTGTGCCGGGCTCTTTGTGCTGTGATGCTTGACGTTTCTCATTGATGCAGGTTTCAAATCAATCAAACCTACAGGAAAATTCTAACTAAAAAGGTGTTGATTGTGTAGCTGCTCTTAAGGAATCACTAATGAGTGCATTTGTTGTTGTGTCGAGTCCTGGCATCGTTTGCATTTTGCATTCTTGATTTAATTTGCATTAAACACAAACACTCCTACCGTCTTGGGGTTTAAAGTTGTCCTCTTGCTGAAAACTGCAACTTCATCGTCTGATGTAATTTACTGTTTTATGTCTGTTGTTTCTTTTATTTGAAATTTGTCATATTGTATATTCGTTTAAACTTTTTTTTGACGTTTTAAATCTGTTGTCTGTTCCTTCATGTATCTTTTATACTGCTGTCTTGTTAAATATTCTGAATCAGTAATTTATTTATTTATGGCCTTACTGTTTTTTTTATTTGCTCAATTAGATGATTCTGTCATGGTTTGTTTTTCTGATATTTTATTTATCGTGATTTATGTTTTGATATTTTATGTTTATTGAAAAAAAAAAGCAAACATCACCCTGTTCAAATACTTCTGTGAATAATGAAACAAAAGAGTCTGAATCTCAATATACCTTGAAAAATAAAGGTTAAATTAATTAAAAACAAATGTGAAATGATTTGTGCTGGTTATTAATGTTGAATAGGGGTACTTTAAGTGAAGTGGTGCTGACAAACTTAATTAAAAGCTAATCAGTATTCAAATGCTGGGAGAAGTAGTACAGAAAAAGTTCATGTAATCACAAAATTGAATGTCACAAGAAAGAAAGCAAACAATTAAATAGGAGGACATTTCTGATCATTTAGCAAGTAAAATGTGGTTGGTTGCTGTTAACTGCTCCATTACAAAGGACTGAGGTGTCAGTTCAATTCAATTAAATTCAATTGGCTTTATTGGCATGACGTAACAATGTATATATTGCCAAAGCAAGCATCAGAGAAAAAGATAAGATAAGAAGGATAACAATAAATTATTATAATTCTGTTATTCATTTTAAAAGAAAAGAAAAACTAATAACAATAAAAGAAAGCAATATTTACAATCATTGAATTACAATCAACATATAATTTATACAATCTAACTGTCCCAGCAAAAAAAAATAAAATAAAAATAAAAACAAAACAACCAAAAGCTGTGTGTCACTCGCTGTCCCTCAGTGTGTGACAGGCAGAAACATAGACTGCTGCTAATCTACAGCTCTGTGACTCTTCCCCGAGGAGGAGCGGCAGTTTTTCCTCATCTGACCATTTTAAAAAACCTTTTTTGACCAGTTCAAATTTTTGGAAATATGTTTCTCTAATTAGTTCATATTTTTTACATTTGGTGAGGAAGTGTAGCTCTGTCTCAGGCTGACTGAGGCTGCAGTGGCAGCACAGCCTCTGTGTCTGTGAGGTTTCTTACCAGTCAATGCCTCTGTGGTAGTTGTGCCCATTGAAAAACTGGATCTCCTCAAACGTCTCCTTGCTGGGGTAGTTACTGGTCAGGTCAGGGTGCATGCCCAGGAACAGGTAGAGCGCTGTCGTACCTGAGAGGGGGAAGAAACAACAAGTAGTGACAAGATGAGAAAGAGGTAAAAAAACAAATCAATACACTCTGTTTTTTAAATAAAAACCGTGTGAACATGACATGACTTCTGCTTGAACTGAATGATGAACTTCTGATTCTTATCACTTCCACATTCATCCTGTAGGGGGTGTTGAGGTTCTGTGTCTCACCTGTCTTCTGAGGCCCGATGACGAGCAGTTTGGGGAAGCGGTCACATGTTTTCTCTTTGGACCAGATGTCCTTGTGCCTTTTGTCCTCACAAGGATCCTGTAGCCACAAAAACATAAACAATCCTTTGTTTTAAGCGTACAGAATTCTCACAAATTTGTCCATTTAGCAATACAAGAGAGCAGGTTAACCTTTGTGAATGTCAGGCAGTAACGGTGACGCGTTTATTTTAACGTGTTCGGATGGGTAACGACATTGCTCTTCATCAATGGATAAAACAATGTATTACTCATTACTTGAGTCATTATGCTCTGTCTGTGTATGGTTTTTCCACTGCAAATAATCAAGCTTTTACTGTTTCACGTCACATTTTGAGGGAAACAATGTGTTTTGTAAAGTACGTCGTCTTCTAAATTGTGCCATTATTGCAGCATTCCATTACAGAAAGCTGTCAAAAATTACTACTGAATGCCAATTTAATATGTAATAAAGATACAAATAAGTGATATCCTCATCACCTGCCAGAGTGGATCTCTCTCAGAGGGAAACAGGCTGAAGTACTTCTGAGCCAGCTGAACAGGTGGCAGGGTCTGCATCTTCAGGTTGGTCCACGTCTGCAGGAACATCACCAGGCTTTTAAAGGTGTACAGGCCGAGGCGGTCGTTCCCGTAGTTGGACAGATGAGTCATGAAGATACTAATCTGTGAATGGAAAGGAACGAGCAGAGAATAAATAGGACTAAAGTAAACTCAATATGGTATAAATTGTGGGATGGGTACTATGAATTAATTTAAATGACAGTAATTATTAATAAGTCTTATACAGTGGTGGAAAAAGTATTTAGATCCCTTACTGTAGTAAAATTACTGATACCACACTGTGAAATAATTCCATTACAATCCTGCATTCAAAACCTACAAAAGTATCAGCATCCAAATGTACTGAAAGTATCAAATGTAGAAGTACTCATTATGCAGAATGGACCCATTGTTTTATATATCCCAAAAGTTATTACCGATTCATTTATCAAAGCAGCGTTTTCATTTACTCAAGGCAGGGCTCATTTAAATTATGTGTATACTTTTATGTGCTTTAATTTAAAACAAAATGTATAATCACTTGAAACTGATCATTTTTTATGTTAAATATCAACCTGAAAAGTAACTTAAGATAACAGCTAAATGTAGTGGAGTAAATAGTGCAATACTTGGATCAAAATGTAGTGGAGTAGAAGTATAAAGTTACGTAAAATGGAAATACTCAAGTAAAGTACCTCAACATTGTACTTAAGTACAGTACTTAAGTTGATGTACTTACAGGTACATCTAAAAAAAATTGAATATTGTGAAAATGTTCAATATTTTTTGTCAATTATTTCAGACAGTGAAATTATATAGATTCATTACACATAGAGTGAAATATTTCAGGCCTGTATTTCTAGTAATGTTGATGATTATGGCTTATAGATAATGAAAACCCATAATTCAGTGTCTCAGAAAATTAGAATATTACATAAGATCAATAAAAAAGGATATTTTAAACACAAATGTCAGGCTTCTGAAAAGTATGTTGATTTCTATACACTCAATACTTGGTTGGGCTCCTTTTGCATGAATTACGGCATTAATACGGCGTGGCATGGAGGAGATCAGCCTACAGCACCATGTTGCTTTTATAGCAGCCTTCAGGTCATCTGGTGTCTCTCATCTTCCTCTTGACAACAGCCCATAGACTCCTATGGGGTTCAGGTTAGCCGAGTTTGCTGGCCAGTCCAGCCCAGTAACACCATGGTCACTGAACCAGCTTTTGGTACCTTTGCCAGTGTGGGCAGGTGCCAAGTCCTGCTGGAAAATGAAATCATCTCCAAAGAGCTTGTGGAAGCTTGAAGAGCTCTGAAATGTCCTGCTAGATGGCTGCGCTGACTGTGGACTTCAGAAAACACAGTGGACCAACACCAGCAGATGATATGGTACCCCAAATCATTACTGACTGTTGACGCTGGACTTCAAGCAACTTTTTCACAATATTCTAATTTTCTGTGAATTATAGGTTTTCATTATCTCTAAGCCAAAATCATCAAAATTAAAAGAAAAACAGGCTTGAAATATTTCACTCTACGCGTAATTAATCTGTATAATGTATGAGTTTCACTTTCTGAAATGATTGACAAAAATATTGAACTTTTTCATGATATTCTAATTTTTTTAGATGTACCTGTAATTACATTCCACCACTGGTTTTATATTAATATAGTTTGAGCTGAAACAATTAGTCAATTATTGATTTGTGCACTGACAGAGAATGCCCAAAATTTGATTGTTCTGGCTTCGAAAATGAGAATTTTATTTCTTATGTTGACATGCCATTTATCATGTCTATGCATTATCCAAACAATAGTGAAATTGTGTGAACAAAGAGTGCTTATAGCTTGGACATGGAATATAATGATCTGTAGTCTGTGCAGGGCGACATTTGTTGCAGATATTGTAATAAAAGCAACCTTTTTTTATCATCTAAAAACAAAACATGCTGACAAACGTGGCTCCAATAAAAGAATCTTTCACAGCGGTGTTAAAAGAGAAAAGCACGATGCAGACATCACTGAGTGAGTCACTGACGAGTCATTGTCCCGTCCCTCGTTTTCATTTCAATTTACACCACCAGTTAAATGGGTTCCCGAGTGTGCAAGACAAAAGCTGTGCTGTGTGAATGTGAATTTGACTCACAGGGTTCAGCAAAACTGTGAGGAAGAGTTCTCCTCCATTGATGAGCTTGTCCAGTTCGTTCGGACTGCCTGGGTAATCTTTGTAGAAGATGGTGTGAGTGAAAAGACCACACGTCTGCCTGGGCAGCACCTGTGATATAAACAAACACAAAGTTACCAAAAAGGACAAAAAAACAGATTCAGACACATTAAGGAGAAACGCATTCAGACAAATAAACACACACACCATCAGCCCTCCACTGAGAGCAGAGCTGTCAGTACTCCAGGCGTTTACTCCACACATTGTTTGCTCTCAATAACATTCATATTATGCAGCTCATCTAGCCAAAGCAAACCTCTTATTCACTCCGAGTCTATATGGAAATTCATGGAAATGCGTTTACAGTTTGGAGTGTCTGGGGAACTGAATATCAATCATCAGTAAGCAGTGGAGACTGTCCATTCAGACTGCGCTATCTCAAGGACGGGAGTGGAGCTCTGAGACCACACAGGCTGACTGAATGCCAACACTACAAAGGAACTGGACTGAGGCTGCAGCGCTTCCTATCAGCGCTGAAGGTCAACCTAGGAAAAGAAATAGATAAGATTTTTTTTCTTCTTCTTTTGAACCTCTTCAATGTAATCTATTAATCTTTAATTCTGCTCTCATGACTATATTATTCGGCACCGGCCAGCACTGTGAAGTTGAATAGAGTGCAGTTTTTTTGGGGTGTTGACATTTCCATGATTGGTTGTGTGCAGACACTTGCTCTGCTATTGCCAAGGATGTCAGTCTTCGTTATAGTGCTGAGGCCTGCTGGGCGGCACGACTCAGACAGGTGTCTTATGCAAGACGGCTTCACTTGACTACACCATCATCTCACACTGTGTGGAAGAATACAACAGCAAGACTAATGAGATGATTGCCTTTCTCAGGTCTTCTGTTGCCTCTGTGATATACGGTAAATGAACATAAGACTCTGCTCAGCATCTTTAGGGATGAAACTTAAGGAAAGCAGAGGCGGAGGGAGGAAAAGAAAGCAGAATGATGGACAAAGATAGACTGGAAGGAAGCCGCTGGCCATGTGAGGAGAATAAGTACAAAAGAACTGGAGGTGGAGGAGATGGAGAGATAATTAATGAATGAAGGATAGCATTATGTAGATGGAGAAGGAACCCTGAAGGGGATTATTAGCTGAAAAGGTGTAATGGATGTTGAGAGGACAAGTGGAGGGAAAGCAACGGGCCAGAGGTAACAAGATAATGAGGCCTTATGGATGCCCCGTGTGTATGTGAAGTGGTCTTACGCTGATGCCGCTGTGGATGAAACCTCGCCGGAAGCGAGCGGGCTTCAGGTGCGGGTATTCCTCCGTGCTGGTCACTTTGATGCCCCACACCTTCTTCCAGGCGTCGTACAGCTGCATGTGGACAGGGTAGACGCCAGAGTGGTGGGGCGCCACCGCATAGCCCATGTTAGTGGGGATCCCATGCTCCTGCAGGGTGGAAAATATAATAAAATATTACATAATCAAATAAGAAGAAGAGAGAATGTTCAACCCATCATGTTGCCAAGATATTAAAGCTATAATATAATCTTTAAGGTTTTTAATGAAATCAAAACCATACCATTTGTGTCCAGCATATTTTCCGCAATAGCCATTTAATGCAGTAATTGCCATTTATTATCACTTAACACAGTCGTAAAATTATTATTGGTAGAGTCCTGTGTCAAAACTTTTTTTTTTATCATATTGTTGACCACATCCTATTTTTTTTGGTCCAGTATTAGTTGATTCAACAGCTGGGGCATTTTTGTCTTATCTTAGTCAAAGAAAACTAAATTTGTTATTTTAGGCAAACTTGTCTAGTGGTATCAATTTAAGGAAAACATCAAGTTAGTCAGAGTCTTCCTGACTGTGGTCATTGTGTGCTGCCAGTGTATTCGGACTCGAAACTGATGTGTGGATGGGGTAAAAAGTCTATATTTTGGCTCCTCTTTTTGGCAAGTAAAATAAAGATAGGTTGTGGTCTTGTATTTTTTTCGTCAAAAATATTACACGTTTATAAAGTCACAGTTAGTATTTATGGTGACCAGTGCCGTCTGATCACTTATAGAAAACAAAACAGGGTGTGATTAACATAGGAAGTCATCGTTCTTGTGAGAGAAATTAACATGGCTGCTTATGCAAATAGAACTTCCTGCTTTAAGTTAAATTTATTCAACAGAAGAAACACAAGAAAGAAAAAATTGCCAATGTCATCCCGGTCCTCTCCCTCTGACAGAGGATCATCTTTTATTTTTGCAAGGGAGTAATGGAATAAAAAGGAGGTGCTACAGTGAGCTGTGAGACTGCACATCTCCAACCTGAACAAACTCCACTGTGTCCTCGTGTTGTGTGGAAAACCTCTCATGTTGTGTGCAGCATGAAATCTGATCACAGTTGCAATTACTTTGGACTGGGAATTAAACATCGTGACTTTGTTTGGCTGCACTGTGAACAGATACACCACTTGCTATTCCTGTTATCCTGACAAAGTAGCTGTTCAAGTCGTGTTTGCTGAAGTATTAAATCACACTTGCCGTTACCTCGGTAACCACAAGTATTGCCAAGTGAACCTCAGAGACTACAACTTTAAAGATGCATGATAACATCCTGTTCAAGATTGCCTGTTTGAACAAGGAAGGTGAGCAGCTCTGATCACAGCGCTCACCCGGGGCTGTGACATGACCCCCACCCCCTGACTCACCATGGCAAACTTCTTGTTGAGCAACATCTGCTCGGCCAGCACGGACTGGTTGTGGAAGAGATGGGGCTGCATGTGGCTCCACATGTGGGGGAACCACCAGAACTCCTTCACGTAGGAGAGCAGCAGGTCGTCTCCCAGGTCCTCCTCATCGGATCCTGGACACGACAAAGAGAGAGGGGGGAGGAAAGGATGGAGGATAGGGAGGGAGATGATGGAGGTTAACGGGGAGAACAAGGAGGTGACGGGTGAACAGGAAATGGAGGAGATAAAATGGACAATGACAAAGAAGAAGCAGGGGTGAAATGGGGCCAGGGAGGAAATGAAAGCCAGGCAAAGAGAGAAGTTCAAATATTAAAGTGGAGCATGTGGGAGATTAACGGCAGAAAAAAATAAATTCAGGCGAAAAAAGGAGAAAAGAAATTACAACGATGGGAATAAAAACAGATTTTTTTTTATCTCTTTCAGTTAAGTACATGTTCTTATCGCTGTTTGAATTAAAAGTTTCTCTTCATGCGCGGCATCTTACCAGCATGAAAGAATTTCCCTGAGAAGCCCAGATTGAAGGTGAAGTTGGGCACATGGGTGCGCAGCTCCCTTTGTGTCTCCAGCAGGGCCTGAAACGGTGAACGGGAGAAAGAGGCGAATCAGTCGATGCACTTTGAGCTCGTACTGGTGCACGAGTGCATTAATGAGGAAGCGTGAACAGCCAGGCGCATGCGTGCCCACATACATATTTCATTCTGCAAGTTTCTTTCGGTAAACATCCAACATCCACTCCCAGTTGCCTCACTCCTCTCCTTCATTCTGTTTGATATTTTTCTCTCCTCTGATTCGGGTGTTTGTTTCATTTGATCTCCACGCTGGATGAGACTCCCAGCACACACCCTCTCTCACGCTCACAGATTTCTCCGTCTTGTCAGGGTGTGATTCGTTCCTAAAAGCTTGCTGTTGCGCTGCCAGTGAGGACGCTTGATGCCTCTGCTAGATTTTTTTTCACATACCCTCTGCCTACACATTTGAGGGGGGTCTGTTCTGCTCTGAGGGGACGCAAGCAAGGAGCTTTTCAACATTCTTTGTATGTCTCTGGGCCCCTGAAATATTCATTGCTGTGGAGCTTCTGTGACAGTGTGAGCAGTGGGGCCTGTCAGCTTTGAGCGGCCTACTGGGACGAACACATTCAAAAGAAGAAGAGGAGCGAGAAGACGGGGTTTCTGTATGACTGGCAGAGGGTAGCACATGCCATGTGTGAGGCATTTTTTACATTTTTAGCAAAGGCCTGTTGAAAAAAAAACACTAGTTGATGAATACATAAGTGGGCTCAGTTTCCATTCCGATAAAGTTTTTACACTCACCTTTACATCAGGCACCTTCATGCGGGTGCCCTCTTTGCCCACGAAGATGTCATCTATATCCACCAGGATGTAGCGCTCCAGGGACAAAGAGAGCCTTTTCCCTGTCAGGAAGGCCACAGCGTCCACAAACACCAGCTTGTGCAACCAGAAGACCAAGTTGTTGCCAAACAGGACCCTCTGGATACCATCATGGAGCCCCAGGTCCTGCACCACCGACGGGAGCAGAGCGGCATTCTGCCCCATCGACGCGATGCTCTCAGCCGACTGGGTCTTCGCCAGCAACACGGGCTCGTATGTTGAGTGGTTGGATTGGAAAACGGTCCAGTCATCCCCGGGGAGAGGGCCTGGCAGAGGCTGCCCGGATCGAGTGATAAAGAGCAGGGGGGACTTGGGGTTCACCATGCAGTCCTTCAGACCCAAGTTAGAATGAAGAAACAGGGGGAAGCCTTTCAGCTGTGCACTGAGCAGACTGTTTTCATTGGCCTGAGCAACAGAGAGATGGAGACAAGAGAGAGAAATCACACACATTCATCATACACCAGAGTGATGAAGACAGAAACCCATTGGATATAATTCCCCAATTTCTCCAATCATGTGTGAAATAAGGAATGTCAGGCCTACTCAAACGTGAAGGCATGAGGCAGCTTCTACCTGCTATGCTCAATCTGCTGTGCTCCTAGATTGCAGTCAAAATGAATAACCTCCTGCTGTGTCCTCTAACATTCTAAGACTAGGGGTTCAGTGATTATTCATTGAAATCTCCCCTACATAATGTGTCATTCTCCGATTCTCTCACATCTCTACTGCCACGGATACAAAAGTTCCACTTTCTCTTGCACTTTTACTTTAGTCTTACTTAAGGTCTCGCCATTATGCATGTGTGTGTGGGTGTTAGATACAGGATCTAAAAGTTGGCATGCATTGTGCAGTGTCCACATCTAAAAACGAGAGCCTGACAGATACTGGATTATTGAGGCAGATAACAATATCTGAGTAATTTTAAAGTGTTGTGTCGACACGTTCTTTTCCTGAATATTTTACGCCCCATAGACCCTATTGCCGTTTGTGTAAATATAATAAAAATTGCAATTGACCAATTTAATTAGTTTTCCTTGTTCTTTTCTTCTGACTTTATTAAAATCCTATATGTAGAAAGGTATTGAAATGGTAGGCCTTGCTACAAATTAGGCTCAGACATCTGATAAAGGTGACAAAATATGGAAATTAACAAAGTATGGTTATCCAACAAAAAAGGGAATACTGAATGCTTGTTGTGTTCTGAGGTTTATGTGTTAACAAATATATATTTCTTTCGTTCACCAAAACCTTTTCACAGACAGAGACATTTGCAGACAGTAATCCTTCATGGTGAGGTTACTTGTGTTTGGGATTAATAAGATCCAGAGAGCTCTACCTCTTACCAACAATCTGTTACAAAAACACCAAAAACAGAAATCCAAAGCTTAGAAGATAAAGAGCAAATTAAAATCTGTCTGAGAGACTACAGTGGACTTTTGAAAAATGCTTTCAGTTCAAAATCAAGTTTATAAGTAATTCTTCTAAAACTATGAAATGTTTATGTTGCTGTTTAAGTATGTTTTTTTTTTTACTGTTAAAGAAGGCCCCAAGTACTCAGGGTCCCATATGAGACATAAGAGTTACTATAACATTGCACTTAACATAAATCAATATGTGATATGGATCCCTTAAATGTGGTATTAAAGGAATAGTTTGGATGTATAAAAGTGAGGCTGTATGAGGTTCTTATCTATATCCTTTATCTAAACTAAATGACCCCAGTTTGGAGAAGCAGGCAGGAGTTCCGGCACTGAGGCCAAGTAATGTACTGCTGAGGACGGTGGCAGCAGCAAAACACATTTTAGATATATAAAAAAAAAAATCAGTTTAAGCATATGCCATATTTAGAGCATTTGCAATCAACTTAAGTTGTTATAGATCCCTTTGTAAGAAAAAAGTGTTTTTACCTCACCTGATCAATGTTCCGTGAGGTAAAATAACTGTTTTTGTCAGTCTATTGGTTTTGAAAAGAGCACTGATAATGGCTTCAGTTCCCCCTGCATTAACCTAAACAGGGCTGTCAGACGACAAGGTAAAGCAGTGGAAATATAGCGTACACTGCTAGATTCCTTTCTTTTTTCAGGTGGCCAAAAACTTTTTGCTGCCATCCCTGCTTGGCTTCTGTGCTGGTACTCCTTTCTGCTTCTCCAAACTTTGGATAATAATAAAACATACAACCCAACTTTAAACTGTCCCATCAAAGAATTGTGACCTAGCTATGCACTGAAGGCTTGACTTTATGATTGAAAAATATACTTGTGATGTCAACACCATTTCCTAATTACCTTTCTGTTCTGCAGTTTCTTGTTACTTAATTACTGGTGAACATGCACGCTGTGACAGACATTTGTATAAATTCAAATAAAGCATACAGATTGACTGGTTCCTACTGCAAACAGTTTGGTTCAGATAGCAGAGCAGCAGTGATGCGTGTCCAGGTCATTGGGATGCACACCCTCGCTCTACTTCCTCCTCTCCCAGTAGCTGGTAAATCCCACCAGGCTTTCATTCCTAACCTTCACCTACACCGCCTAACATCGCTGCACCACCATCCATGCCTCCACATCTCTTTCTATATTCTTTCCATGGCTCAGAGATGGTGATTAAAACCATAAGACCTGAAAACAGGCCTCGGGCAAACAGGCTCAGCTAGGGATTACTGATAGAGAGAGAGACAGAGAGAGACAGAGAGAGATAGAGAGATAGAGAGAGAGAAATATAGATAAAGGAAGAGATACAGGGGCTGCAGACTTTAGAGAAACTACAACAAAGCAGAGACAACAAGAAAAGAGAAACAAGAGACTGGGCAAGAAAAGAGAAGGAGACCAGATTGCAGAATAAAGAAAAACAAGAAATAGATGGAACATGAGAGAAACAGTGCAGAGGGACTGAGTGATATTGAACCAGGCAGGTCTTTCCAACCCTGTGAATCCCATCTCCTTAGAGACGGTGGAGCCAGATGGACAGGGCAGAAGGTGTGAGTGAGAGGAGGGAGGGAGGGAGGGAGGCAGGCAGAGGGAGTGAGTGTGGTGCTGTCCTAACCTTGAAGAAGCCAATGATGCCCACTCCATATTCCACACAGTATTTGTCCAGCAGCTCTCGGTTCCAGGCGTCCAAGTTAACATACTTGAGAATGTTCTCATAAATCACCAGTGTGAAACGCCCTCTCTCTTTGTCCGTCAATGTGGGCATGTCCCCTTTACCGGGAGAGATCTCAGTCCGGTACCTGAACCTGCCGGACTCCAAGATGGCCACGATCTCCTGACCCAGTTGAGAATACTGGCTTTCCACAAACACCAGAACCACAGGATCTGTCCTGGCCCCTCCAGGATCCACCCCGGGGCCCCCTGAGACGCCCCGCAAAGGCAGCAGCCGGGACGGAGTGACCCTCGGGTCGTCGGAGTCGGCGGATGCTCCCTCGGCCCCGGACACGCCCCCTCCCGACGGCTCGAGCTCCCGCTTGACGCCATAGAGGAAGTAGGCAGAGATGAAGACGCTGACGGTGCAGAAGAGGAATAGGAGGAGGAGGGAGGTCTGCAGGGGGAGGAGACGGACCAGCCGACGGACGCGTGTCACGCATCCCAGCATCGTCTCGAGCCACACCGCTCCGCCCCACCAGCCCAGCAACACGGGGACAGTCTCTCTCGGTGCGGGTAGAAAAACGGCGAGCGGGGATTATTCACGACAAAGTCAGTTTTGCTATGGAGCTAAACACAAACGGCGTGAAGGTAGCAGCTGCGGCAGCTACTGGAGAAAGAAATGAGACGGTCTCACGTTGGCTCTCCCTCATATTGCAGCGCTGCTTATGTCACCATGGCAGAGAAATAGGGGGCCTTGGACCGCTGGTACACACTTATGCCTCAGAGGGAGGGCTGGCTGGCAGGCCGAGTCACTGGTGGAGAAAGATGATGGAAGACTCCATCACCTGTCCATCATGTGAACCTGCCAACCATATCCCTGTTAAATTTCGCTCCACTCTTTTGATTGGAGAATGATGTCTTGAGAAAAGCAATGTCACGCAGGTCATCTCAGCAGCACCATTCCCTTAGGCTCGAATCTCCTCACCTAGAAAAACAGCAAGACAGAAGAAAATAATGTCAAAATCTGAAAGCACGGCAGCAGCTCCTATAGAACAAACGACATATTGCTTTCTTTTGTTGTGTGGGCTTAGCTGTGTGTGGGAGATGTGTGTATACTGCCTGTGCCAACACTCCAAAAGTTCACTCCAAAGTAGTCCTTGCATTCACCTACACAAAGTAAGAGCTGCCAATTTCCCCCTACACACACACGCTCCTAACCCCTGTGTGCGCAAACATCAACACACACACACAAAAATCACTCGCTCACGCAGCCTCCACACAATCAATAGGCAGAATGTGAGTGACAACAAAGCCTCGAGGCGAGCCAATTCCCGAATCAGTCCAGTAGGACTTGTGTGACTGCATACAAGTGAAGCCATCACCCGCGGGGACACTCGCCTTCTATTTCCCTCAAATCCTCAACAGTATCGAGACCGAAATGAAGTGCGGGAGAAAAGCAAGCTGATGGAAGGGAAGCGATCCAAGTGCAGAGGAGTGGATGACAGTGACAGACAGACCTGGCAACAGTCTGTTCCTCAACTCCAGGAGAAAACCCCTTATTACACCCAATATACATCCCCATACCCTGTGCAGACCTATCATAATATACCAGCCTCTTAAGTCAATCTCCATCAGGCCGAGTGAGAAAAGTACAAGATGCAGCTGGAGAACGGTGTGAGCTAGTCACTTACAAATACATCATTTCTCCATTTAGAGGCCTGGTGGAGAAACGAGACGGAGCATCATTACCTTTGCATAGAAATGCTCTGTCCATTAGGGCTGGAGAGCTATCGAGGTGCACACACACTACTCTTTATAAAACCCTAGACACCACATTAGATTAGAGTCACAACCCTCTCAACCCAAACACATTAAACAGTGACCACCAAACCCATCAAGACTCATCAGACACAAATCAGACATAAAATGGATTTGATAATGCCATCAAAGGGTTTATTAGCAACACTATAAACCCGGGGTTTAATTAAAGGTAACATTAAAAATACAAGAGGGGCCATATTGTTCTCAGTGCAGTGAGTCCCAAAGGCTGCAATCATCAATCTGATAGAATTAAGATCAATAAATTATTGATTTTGCACGGAGGAGATAAACTTCAGTTCATTCCATACAGTGTTTTCAGCAGAATTCCCTATAGGTAATCCCATGGATTATTAAAGTTATCATTCATGTAAACACAGTATAACTTCCAGCCCATATAGTGTCGCTTTATCGTAATCAAGGTCAGCATTCTGGCGAGTAGCTCTGCCCCTTCTAGCCTTCTAGCTAAGCTTAACAGGATGCCTTAAATCTCCCTGCAAGAGCAGCGAGAAGAAATCACACTTCTTTTTCTCTGAGTCGTGTCCAAGTTCCCTTTTTGCAGGGAGGCAGAGTCTAATGTAAAGAGAGGCCGTGAAAAAAAACTGTGGGCGTTCAGAGAATGTATCGCAACCGAGCAGACAAAAACCAACAGCCCTGGTCCCTTGAAGATCCCCCCGGTACCTTGTTTGTTCGTTTCTGAGGGAGCCAGGGTTCGTGTCATGGCATATCAAAGTGTGATTAGCTACAGGAAGTGACTGCTGCGGGAAACAGCCGAGCAAAAGAGAAGACAGGGGAGATGACGTCTAGCGTTTTTTTTCAGGTCTTTTGGGGAAATAACTTATGTTGGTGCTTAAAAACAAATAAATAAAAACTTCCGATGATGAGGTTTCTTATCACCACTTCCTGGTTATGAGAGCTGGGCAATAATAGCATTTTATGTGCTTGTCACAAGTTTCCAAATTAGGGATTTACTGACATCAGATATTGGGTAGGCAATTCAATTTTATGTTTATACATTATAGTTACATTTTTTACCAAGTTGCTGGTGCACAATTTGACTATTCATCACAATTTTTAATTTATTTTCTTATCTCTGTATCCATGTTTTTACATTTAGTTTTACGTGTAAGTTTTACACTGTAAAACTAAAAAAACAACCTGATGTTGCCTGACACTCCCCAGTATGATCCCAGTCACACTGAGGCATGCATCCTATTAATTAAAACACTGCTATCTGATCGGTACTCGTTGACACCCAAAGCCAGTGTATCTGTATCTGTATCTGTTCTGGGACTGAAAAGGGCGGATAGGTGCATCCTTAAACCATTTCTTTTATCAACCAGTGGTGAAAAAGTTTCTCACCAAATTTATTTTTAACATTGCAAAACCAGCATCGTTTACTCACTAGCAGTCTTCTTTGCTGGTGCATTGCTGCATTTCTTCGCCACCTGTCCATCAGTAGAATTAAATCATGAATGTGCATCATGTCTCAAAACAGTTACACACTCGTAAAAATTGCATGTTGAAAAATGCCACTAGCATGTCCATAGCACTAATGTCCTGAGACTATAATCATATGATCTTTTAAAACTTTGTTGATTAAGTCAGTAATTAAGAGCCAAATCAGCTTTTTGTTTCACATAGAAGAGTTTGTCTCATATTATGCACAACAGTGAGCCATGGCTCATTACTCTGAACACCAGTTTAACATGCTTACAAACAAGCTTATTTGCATCTTGGATACATTTAGTTGAATATTTATATGGGGAAATAATTGTGTTATTAATGAAATATCTTCAGTTTCCCCCTTTAAGAAAAGGCAATCTTCAAGTCATTTTCTATTAATGATTAATCAGAATGAAGACATGTTATCTCCGTCTGCAGGGACACAGTACTCTCTGCTCTAATGACACTGTTGACCAGGCTTAGGAGCAGATTAATTGGTAACACAACACAAACAGAGCATAGGCAGTGAAAACCTTAGTTCTTGCCCAATTCACAGCAGTGATGACCGCCTCCCAATGTTGACCTTCAGACTGAGATACAGAGAGCTACAACCGAAGAAAGGGAGGAAGGGAGAGAGAAGGGCGGGGGTGACAGCCTGAGAGGTGGGGAGTAAAGAGAGAAGCTGAAACAAATAGAGGGAGAGCTCAAGGCCTCAAGTGTGAAACTACAGCTTTGAGATGAGGCCAGCTAAATAGAGAGTACATTAGACTATAATGGAGATGAGGATACAGCAGTGACGGAACAGAATAATGGCTAATGGATCTCAAATGTCTGCACGCCCAGCTCACCTAATGCGTCTTCTACTTCGTGTGCCATGTATACCTTAGAAGAAGCCAAGATACAACCACAAATAATCTCCATCCTCCTTCCTCCAAAATAATTGATGCAAGAATGTAGAAGAGGAAGAAAAGAGGACATGAATATTTCATGTTTCGCTGATGAGAGGTATAGCCAGCAGTCATATCCGTAAGGTAAAGAGCAGCCAAAAGGTGCGCATAGACATGAGTGTTTCAGTCTGCCAAGGAGAGTCAGTGTCTTAACTCATGCAGAAAGGGAGAGGCAGATGGAGACTAATGCGTATCTGATAGCCAGCCTTTTCATTCTCAAAGATGGAAAGGGCTCAGACTGACTTTGAGCTGGGTAATAGCACACATGGACTGAAAATCTCGCTAAACGGAGGTGGCAGATGAGAGAAAAAAAAAAGAGCAGCAAAGGGAAAGGACAGGGATATATCGGTACCAATAAATGATCGGCCTGTAATGGTAAATTTATACAATTTATAATTTTATGTATTGTTCGAAAATTACAGCAGATACATTATCGAATACAAAGCAAATTGCTTTTATTGATTACTTACTATGTACAGTAGGTGGCAGTAACTAGTCGGCGGTATTGAATATTTAATGCATGACGTGTGATTTGGCAATTACGTCAAAAGTATTTCATGAGAATTATTATTTTTTATGTACTTAACTAGAATTTTTTAAAAAAAAGTTAACAGCCATGTCAGTCATGTTTGGTGAGGTCAGACCTATGAAATATTAAATCATCCATTTTGCAAACTACATCTGAACCTTTCTTACTACTGCAGTGTGCATGAACTACAGGTAAAGAACTTCTCTTAAAAACATAAAAATGTGAAATTATCGTTTTTTTTTTGTATCCCTATCAGCCATAAGAAGCAGGTAATTATCGGTTGTTATGCCTACTGAAAACAATCCATATTCCTGGAAAAGGAAAACAGGGAGACAAAAGCAGAGGAAAAGACAAGATGATCAACAACCAAACCTTGAGAAAGAAAACAGATTGTTGGGAGAAATGAGCGAGAAATTCACCCCTGAGGCCACCATCAATCTCGAGGCTCTGAAAACATCAATTAAAACAGTCCCCTCGTTATTTTATAGCAGCTGAAAGATGGTGACAGGATGAAGTGGAGGCATAAACAATAGCAGGTGACGGCCGAGAGGACAGACTAATGCTTTTCCTCAGGGTGGGTGGTCACTAAAACCTGCTCCCTCTACATCATGGGAAGCAGGCCAGAACCATACTGCTAGATTAATGAGAGACGATGAGGAACAGGGGGACGGAGCCTGGTCCTCAGCTGTAACAACTCTCTGGATAAACAACGCTAAGGTTGGCCATATGTAGCCTCACACGTCCTGGTTCCTCCCCCCTCCACACTGCTGCTGCACTTCTTTTAAAGTGTGAATACGACTAAGTGTCCCAGGGCTTGTGAGGAGAGTCAGTACATTAACACCGTCGACCGGAGCCGTGGGTGATCCCTTGGACAAATAAACTTTTAAAGGAGAGCTGGACCTTCTGAATCCCTCCAGCCCAACAGTATCCCCCTTCTCCCCCCGCTGCCCACTCTCTCTGCCCGATCCGTCCCCTCTCCCTGACTGACGGATTTAAACGATGACCCTCTGTGTTCAATCAACACAGGCCCTGGCAACCGCACGTTCTCCATGGAAACGCCGGAGTTACGTCGTGTTCAGAGGCATGGAAACTGTGCAGAAGGAAATGGAGGGAGGGCTGCAATCCATAGGCCACTCATCAAAAGGCTACTGTTGTCACTTTTCTGTCTTTGTCTGTGTATCGATGTGCATGTATCACAGTGGCGACAGACCCCCAGAGACTCATTAGAAAAATCCAAATGATCTTGCTACAAAGCACGTGTGTTTTGTTTGTGTTTTTTTCCGCTGAACAAATATCACTGAGCTTTTGGGCAAACACTCAGGCCTCATAAAAGACAAAAAACAACAACTTTGGTGTTTGAATTGTACACCGGGGCACGGGTCAAGGTGAAGAATGGGTGAGAATGACGCCAGTGTAATCCTTAATCTGTAAGCCTGTTAATCTCGACACTGCAAACAGAACCAAATGTGCTTATGCCAGCTCTGTTGCAGCGCGAGATGCCTTGAAGGGATTAAGAAACGCGACACAATGGAGCGATGAAGGCGAGGATTGAGCATTGTATCGAGAGAGAGGTCCAGACGCAATGTATCTTGTTATAAAACGGTGCATGTGTTACTCAACCGCCGTCAGCAGCTACAACACCACAGTGCTGGAATTCTCCAACACAAGGAGCAAAGCAAATTTCTGTATTTGCATTCAGCCTCCTACCCTTTCTTGCCAGAGATTAAACTTCAAAAAGCACAAATTTTCCTTTTTTTTTGAAGCACATCTAAAGCAACAAAACAGACACATGAGAGGAGCAAAGACTCGGCTTCTTAAAGAGGTTACATTTAAAAAGCCACAGTCGCAGTTTTTCCCCCCTTTTCCTAAGCCAGCCTTGGCATTCATCAATATAGAATCAATCAATCTGAAATTTGAATTCCATTTTATGCATCCATTGTGGCTGCTGCGATTAAAGGCTTAGGCCATGAAATAGCGTGGAACGCCGCGCCGTATTTTCACTCCTGCTTGAGCCTCCCACCCTTCAGCCAATCTGAATGCACAAGCAGGCAGCTTCATTTTAGCTGCAAACATTTACACCGACACTTCCCTCTCCCTCTGTCTCATCAATTCATTTCATGCCACTGCGTGAAGGACAGAGGACTCGGGAGGGAAATGTAGTTTCGCCTTCTAATTCTCCAGAAAGTGACTTTCAGACCATTTCCCTTACCAAACCATGCGGTAGAATTATCACATCATTTTTCAGCACCTCAATTTACTGTCCCCAAGACTGAGGCAATTTCACAGAAGAAAAATGCCTTCCCTCAATTCGCCCGTGCCCCTCCAATTACATCTCAAGGCCCTACTTGAAGACCTCGGTCCCAGCACTGTCGTAATTGAAATGATTGCAATGTTATTCGTTGACACAGTAATGGGACAAAGAGGCAGAGGCTCATCTTCAAATCCGGACATGGGAGTGCAATCTTTTCCTGCAAGCAATTATGAAGAAAATGGGACACTAGGAAAAAGTGTGTGTTCAATGACAATTAGAGAGAATTGGGGCATTTCTGTATCATTGCTGTCTGTATATTCAGCACCAGAAAGAGCAAGATCCCACCCCGAGACTCCCATTAGAGGAGATCATGTCAGATCCCATCAACACAGATATCATCCTCCATGAAGATAACCTGAGCGGGCACAGGCATAATGGCATGATTACACATTCATATTATGTGGGGACGATTAGGACCAAGATGAATAAAAACACAGGGCAGAGAATAAAATATACATGGCGCTCTCAGAGTCTTTTTCATCTTAGAGAAGGCTCCCATCCTCTTTAGATGTGGGATCTCAGGAAGTGTAAAATGGATTACCTCACAGTGTGAAAAGCAGTGTGGATGAGAAGTGGGAGCCATGGGAAAACTGTGGCAGGGTGGAGACGAAGCGAGGAAGGGTCATTAGGGAACGGTGGAGCAGAGATGTGAAATGGAGACTTTCCCCGATGGTATTATTACTCCTTTGGGTGCTGGGGTAGTGGCGAGAGGGGAACCAACACCTTCATCAATAGCCTCGATCACCTCGACGCAGCACATAAAAACACTGCATATATACACACAACCCCCCAACCCTCCTCTGCTGATAACCACCGGCAGCTCACCACCACAGTATATCTATTTATAGACACTCTGTGCCCCATTTACAAGCATGGGGACACTGGATCTGTACAATAAAAAAAAAAAAACCTGGAGACCACGGAAGGCATAATTTGTACACTGCAGACGTTTATTAGCAGCTGAAAAAGGAGTCAAGGATGGCACAGAGAAAAGTGTCATGTCTAAATTAACTGCAATCTCATTCATGTGACTACACGGTGGACAGATTAATCAGAGAACTTTGTAAGCTCTGCATATGATTTCATCTTTGAATGACACTGCAGACTATTAGCCAGCAGCCACAGGAGAGGAGATCCTATGGTGTGTGCAAATGAAATGCATAATAATTTCCTTCATTGGTCTTTTTTGATGGTTTGACATCATGCATATGGATATCCTGCAGGCTTGAAATTACAGCAGTGGCATGTTTATGTGTGGAAATTATAGGAAAGACCTGAGGCAATGAAAAACCACCAACCTCCTCCCGCAGAAAAATAAAAAACTTCCGCGGAAAGGGGGTGGGGGGGGGCTCTCAGTCTATTGGATTTCTGAGAGGAGAAATAGGCTTGTAGTGGCCCGGACAGCCAACGCGAGGCACAGGGAGGTGGTGGCAGAGGGAGGACGGGGTTGGTCATTTATCATTTTTGTCAGTCCTGGTAGAAAAGGGAGGTGGGGCACGGGGGCTTTCATATAAATTGAGTGTAGGTGGAATCAATGTGGCGTTGTTGGTGAGAGGAAGGGGGGGCGAGGGAGCCAGATCAATGCTGGTGGGAGTGACTGTTTGTTCCCATTGTTTATCTACTGTCATCTCAGGACGCCGCTGAAGGACAAGGGAGCATGGCGGCGAGCACAATGTCTCCATTGGGACTTAGGATTCGTAATGGGTCTCTCCTTAAGCAGACAATGGACATCACTCAGAGGTGAAAGTCATACTGCTCGTGGATAAGGCACGTCCGTGTGACTGCGAGTGAATGTGTGAGTGAGCGTGGGAGCTGGGGGGGGGGGGTTCTGAGCGGAAAGGGGCAAGTAGAGATAACAGTACTCGTCAGTGCAGTTTCATGCTGCAGGGTCTGCCGATCAAATCAACTGCCTATTCAGCTGAGGAAACTTATCCTGAGCTGCACAGAATCTCTGACTACAGCACAACAGTTTTATTAAGACTTTTACACCTGCAGCGGAACAAGCAATAACAGATTTGCTGACCTGACTTGAACTAGAGATGCTATCAAACAACAACAACGCTTGTGATGACCACAGATGAATAAAAGAAAACTATCAAACTAATAATAAAATCCCCAGGCAGGCTGTGACACGGGCTGTGGCTCACACATAAACAATATAACTGTCTTATCTACTCAATCAATCTGGGAGAGACTTGGGGGAGGGGGGGGGGGGCTTGTATCTGGGAGTGTAATAGGGATAAGTACAATACCTGCTCATGAAATGATGATGAGGTAGATTCAAAAGGCCGCCCAGTGAATTTCAGGTATTATCATTCCCCGGGGAGCCCTGCCTCTCCCCTCCTCTTTCCCTTTCTCTCCCCCTTTTTCACACCTCCCTCTTCCATCTTCCCTTCTTTCATGTCCAGATAAGAAACGGCCCGCACTGATCTGACTGTGATTCGCGCAGCAGAAATGCGTTCCCATGGGAATATCACGGTGCGGAAGAAAAGCTGACACAAGAGATGAGATTCTGTTGTGCTGCCCATATTTTTGCCTGCGAGATCAAACAGATAGGATTTTTCCTCCTGCATGAAAACGTGCCCATAATCATCAGCTTGCTTTCAAAGCACAATCAAGAACAACAGATAAACTGATGGCGGTGGAAATTTGTCTACAGGGCTGTATACTGTATGTTTTACATAAACAAACAGTGCACACTTGACGCGTGCCCTCATCGAGGTAATTGCAGTCAGTAAATGTGTGAAAACTCCAACGACTGCAGAGAAATACCCAGCCTCATGATTGGTTTATCGCAATAACAATAATTACATTCCCAAATGTAGCCCCGATCATGAATCCTATTACAAATCCTGTGTGTTTTTTGAAACTGAGGCTCAGCTCCAGCTTTCCTCTTCTCTCTCTCTTTCTTTCTTACATTCTGCCTCAGTCGCGGTTTTTAAAACACAGCCACAGTCGAGCTCCACTACACTCCCCACTAATCCAACGTGGCAGTATTCACCCCATTAGTCTGTTTCTTTGCCGTTTTATGACATTAATTCAACTGAAAACCAGATTCTTAGAAAATACAAATATAAGATGGTTTAATACACATGCAGTACAATGACAGGCTTGATAATGGGAAGGCGTTTGTTATGCATTAGCTCTGTCTGCCTAAAATAAGAATTCCAATGTGTTATTTCCATGGCATTGTGAGTCTTCACATACAGTCTGGCGCTCCATAGACAATGAATGGCAGTCTGATTTTGTGTACCCAGAGAATGATTTTTCTATTTTATACCCAAATGAGCTTTATTCTATTGTATTAGTCTCATTTCTGACACAAAAAATATACCCATATACTCAGAATATTCACCTGGGTGCTCTCAGTCTCATCTATAACATCTATCACAGTTCTATGAAGCAATTCTAGACTTTATACCTGATGAGAGTGCATTTTTTTTAGCACTTTAGACCATAACATAACATGTAGGAATTTTAAAAATGGGCATAGTTCCCTTTCAGTGTAAAAACATTGTAACATTCATAATGACTGATTTAACCAGTGCAATTAGTTTCCAGAAGTTGCATAATAAGTTGAAGTGAAAGCATTTGTACATCATTAAAGCATGAATATGTAAAATAAACATGTATCTGGATGATACAACAGCTGGCACTTTTTGTCAAAAACTCCATCATGAGGTCGAAGGACTATTATAAACAAATGCACGGAAAGAAAGACGCCGCATTATCTGCTTTAGTACAGTAAAGTCAGGAGGACTTCATCTGGCACAGTTGTGCATTTGTCAAGAGAAGGGCAACCTCAAAAACTGAGCATCTCTGCACTGAAGGACACCAGTGTGAAAGCCAGCGAGAGGAACTGAGGAGTTTCATGGCTGAGAGATGGGAGACACTGCATTCAAAAACTGTTGCCTGGGGGATTCACCAGTCAGTTTTATAGTGCAGTGGTAAAGAGAAAGCCACTTTCAAAAAACACTCACATGCCACCTCAGCTAGTGTTTGCCAGAAGGCATGTGGGAGAATTTGAAGTTGAAGTAAGTTTAATAGTGCAATGAGACACAAATGCAGCTTTTTTTGCCATCATACTCTGACGCTATGTTTGCTTCACGCCAAATATGGTGCCTCACCAGAAACTAATCTTCCCCACTATGAGATTGGTGGTTGCAGTCTCATTCTTTAGAGATGCTTCTTTGAGCACGACCTAAAATAATTGTGGAGGAAGATCTGAGAATGAATGGAGCAAGAACCTATGGGAAAACCTGCTCAAGTTTGACAGAAGATTATGACTTAAGAAGATTTATGTTTCAGCAAGACGTCCATCTCAAACATAAGTCAAAAGCTACACAGGAATAGCTTAAGTACAACAATGTTAATGTCCTGAAGTGACAGGGTCCAGACCTCAACCCAAACCAGAATTAGCTGCAGGATTGTAACCCTGTGAACCCCAGAACAAGTGGGTTTGAAAAGCATGTTTTCTTTAAAATAATCACCCAAATTACACCATTTATCACAGACAGAAACTATTAACAGTTTTATTATTGTCAGATTTACAACATTTTTTCTGTCCTTGAAAATATTAGGAGTAACAAATGGTTCTATTAGTAAAATTATTCAAACTGAAGCTTAAAAAAAAGATATATTTTGTCAATTTTATTCTACAAGTCTTTCAAATGTTGCCAAGAATAAAGTGTTTGCACTAACCAGATCCTGTAAGAAACATTAAATTCTGCTTTCCTCGGTGCAGCTGGGAAGCCATGAATGACTCAGCTGAGACCAACAGTCACATGACAAAAAAATATCAGAAAAGCTGCAGGCTTTTTAAACAAAGCAAAGAGGAGAGTTCAAAGCCGTAGAGGTGCAGGACATACACACACACACACACACACACACACACATATATATATATACAAAATTTAACCATCCACGGGGCCAACCAAATCGGTTTCATCAGCTTCTTCCTTCATGTTCACTGTGGTTTGTTGTTGTCTGAACTCATGAACGCTAGTTGGTGGTCCAGTATAATCGGTCCGCCTTTAACTCATCCAGTGAGAAACGTTCCGCGGTATGTATGTATGTATGTATGCATGTATGTATGAAAATGGGGCTACAATGACTAAAATGCGTCAGGAACTGAAACAGCATGGGTTTCTAAGGGTTAAACTTGCAGCTCATAAAACTTGACATAGCCTGTCCACATGTGCTAATACTAACCTGTCCCCACAGCCTCAGGCCTGTAATTACTATAATTACAAAATATTAACCTGAGATGGATAAATACTTATGCAATCACCGTTTGGTGTTTGAGATTTGTCCAGGGATCATAAAGTCAATAGAGGTTGAATACCTTCTTCTGCATTGTACCTGCCAAGTCCCCTGTCCCCTCTCCGTCAAGTCGGCCCCTGTTCCCCAAAATAAACACAGCTCCACCGCGGCTCACCGTTAGCCCTTTCACAGCTTTAGTCTTAACTCTGCAACTGGTCGAGACTCTCAGTCTGTTCCGGCCCGTCGCTGCAGCGCTCTACATGTCGCCAGCCGAGCTGCTCTCCCTTCCTCTGTCCTCGGCCTGGACCAGAGGGTGAGGCATGTGTGGGTGTCACAGAGCTGACAGGTCTATCTGGGCTCTGTCTACTGTGCTGGCTCTTCCCATTTCCCCTCTTCAGTGCTGCCTCCACAGCTGCTGTGTATCCTACCGTGACACCACACACACACACACACGCACACACACACACACACACGGATATCAGTTTACAGAAAGGGGGTAGCTGGGGTCTGCACACAGGGTCAAGCCTCCACAGAGCTGCATGCATGGTGTATGTCCTGGAACACAACACTTTAAGATCAAAACTATATTTCATTATTTTTTTAGAGAGGGAAACAGGCCAGGAGAGGGAGAGAGAGAGACAGAGAGGTATATTTATGTGGGAAGAGAGCTATGCTTTTCCCTGTCAGTTCAAGGAAAGCCTGTCAGAGTTATGGATTTAATGTCACTGTGCACCACTGAATACATGCACACATATACACACACACACACACACACTGTTAGTGTAATGGTGTGTATCTGTATACTGCATGTGTGCTCATTTGTGTGGAAGTGTGCACATTTACGCGTTGCTGGGTGCACGATGCAGCTAGCCGGTGGGTTACGGGCCCAAACACCCAATCTCAAAAGCAGACTGTCATATAGAGTGTTAGCCACATAAAAATCTCAAATCTGTCTCCCGCCACCTATCCATAACTGGCCAGCAGCTGCCAAAGTCAATGCAGTTCAGCCACACGCCGTCACCATAAACCCGACGTAACACATTTCTCATTTGCTGCGCCTCAACCATTTGCTCTCTTGAGCACACAAGCAGCCGCTACTACTCCCTCATACACACACACAATCAATATGCACACACACAGATACACACCAATTGGCGGGGTGTTTTTACTCCCGCTGGCTAACAGGTGTGTGGGGGTAGGAAGTAGTAAGCTGATCCAGCCATGAAGACCCACTCCTTCTCCTCTCTTGCCAAAACATCCCCCGGTCCCCCTGCCATCCTTCACCTCCTGAAGGGAAACTTCCAATCAGTCCATCGGATCAATACACCCTAGCCTCGGGATATGAGGCTCTAAAGCTAACTAGAAGCACTTAAATAGAGGGGAATCTGTATTGATTACAAAGGGTTAATGAGACCTTGTGTGCTGGCTATGCTTTTTTTGTGATTGGAAAGCGTGACTCGGTCAGTTAATTGATACAAATTGGTAACGCACTCACAAACTCGGCTGATGTTGAAGATTTAATACGACTGTTGCAGTCTGTAGCCTTGTGCTTTGACACTTGACAGTATACATGAAGGTGAAATAAGGCTCAATTAAATAATCATAATAGCTCCTCTGTCAGAGGAGAGCTCGTGCCACTGTGAATCAGTGCAGACTCAACTAGATGACCTGAAAGAAAGCAAACTAGTTAATCTTTTATCTGCGCTGGAAGTAAAAATACTGAGTACGATAAGGTTCAGGATGCCATGACATCTTTGCTCCAATATCAATTATTCAGCATTGCCTTTTCTAACCCTTTAATTATACATCAGTGTTAGAATAACAAAGGCTAGGGAGCTCGCTGTGTTCCTGCTTACAAAGGCCAGGACAATGAAACCGGATGGGGGAACTTCACCCTTTAGGTAGAGGTTGGAGGAAGACGGAAGCAAAAAGGCCTTCGGGCTGCTTGGCCCTGCTGTCGAGCTGTCATTTATGATGTGTCCGCCTCACCCACTGTGTGATCAGAGATCAAAGGGTTAACTGAAACTCTGGCCTATAGCCCTGTGCTTACATTATTCAACAGCTTGTTACAACAGCCTGCTCCCTGATCTCACACACAGGGAGACAGAGCTGGAAACTCCGGGGAGGGGAACACTTGGGACGAATAGCCGGATTAAGAAAAAGGGATGACAGAGAGAGCGGGAGGCTGGAGAGAGGAGAGATAGCAGAGAATAAAGGGGTGGAACTGAGGGATAAAAAAAAAAAAAAAGGTGAGGTGTGGAAAAAAGAGGGGATTCAATAGGATGAAAAGAGGTATTGAGAAAAGGGAAGGATGAGGAAGTGGTGAGAGATGCTGAGGGAGCACAGGTGGACAGAGGAGGAGGGCTGTCCGTCCAAATCTGCCTGTTGCCACTGGAGACTGATCAGAATCACCGAGTGTGGACGTTTAACCTTTGACCACATACCTAATTTGTTAGCTCGGCCTTACATTGGGAGAGCAGAGGTCCCACATCCAGCCTTTTCACAACAAAATGCCACAGTCCATTAAGATACATCTCAATTATGATGAAGCATAATGATGATGGAAGGCCTTTCCTACAAAAAAATGTTATAATCCTTCTTTTTTTCTTTCACTTCTAACTCTCAATAGGAGACACCTGAATATTGAGTGTGTTCGAACAGGTATCCACTGGCTCTCTGCTCTTCTGAAACAGCACTCATAGACACATTGACGCAAAACAACAAAGCAAAAACAACATCCATCAGATGAGCACTGAACTGACAGCGACCATGTTTTGGGAGCGCCCTGTTTATAGTCCCAGACTCGCGCCGCTGCTCAGTGAGCGGGCTCCTTTGTTCATTAATTGATTGGCCTCCCCTGCTGGGCCTCAGTAACTAGGTTACATAGATCCATGAAAGGAACAGGATTGGCCCCCCCGGTGAAAGGCGGAGGATAGATAGACGACTCCGGGGCAGAAATCCGAGTGTTAATATAACTAATGGAGTGAGGACGACAGTAACTTTATTGAAATCACCCTCATCTAATTAGAGCAAGCAGCTGATGAGAGTGAAGAGGGACGGGAAGGACGGTTGGATTCCATTATGCAAGGGTGAAGTCACCGTCGTATCATCTGAATGGGCGAGGCTGCGGAAAGGTGAAGTGATAGCTGAGAGAGCGAGAGAGAGGCGGCGCGATGTTCATTATCCAGCTGTCACAGACGGATCTCACACGGATTCCCATCACTTTGCTCGCTGTATTGCGACAATAATGGAATCAGGTTGGGGACAGTGCAAAGGTTTTTGTGAACATCATGCTGAGGCCACTGAGACGTTTGATTGGAAACACTCTCACACCACTTGATGAGACTTCAACCCTTTTTTCCACCAAAATTAGCCAGTATATGTGGGAAAACCTGCTAAAAATACAAGATAGACTCCTTCCTCATTGCCAGCAGACCAGTACGCCTTTCTCTCCTTTTTCTCTGGTGTGTCACATTCAACACCACGAACACGCCAGACTCTGTTAAGACTCTGTTAACAAATCGCTAAATATAACAGATCTGGGTTCACTGTTCCAGAAATGATACTACTCAATCATCATGCATGACTTTGTATAACTCCTAGAAATCCTCTTCATTTGGGCTGATATTTAACTTTAACAGCTTCTGTGAGCTAAGTTAAATAAACTGAAGTTTGACAAGTTAATTTACATGTTAAATGGCTGAGGGCGAGTCAAATAAAGACTTCAACTGCTTCCTACTGTCAAAGGAAACCCTCCCTTCAAAATATTGTAAAATGTAATGGAGCCAAGCTCGCAGATAAACATCTACTCCTTTTAAAAAAGATCACTTATGATTTCTTACAAGACATAAACAGTCACTAACTCATTTGGCGAACATAATTTGGGATTCATTTTAGAAAAGTAAATAAACATGATGCTTAGATGATCTTTTTATTCCTTCACTCATGGCATTGTGCCAGAGAAGGGGCAAAAATTAGCGTGAGAACCATTTCAGCTACATGTAAAAAGTGAAGAAACATGATGTTCAAATGCTGCTGTCTGCCTAAACATTACAGTTTACACATTTTTACGAGCTGATTTATTAAAATCGAGTTCCACCAAGTGACACATCACACAGGATTTAGCAGAAGAACTCAGTAATAGACTATTTTTTCAGTTTTTTAGTCATAACATCACACCAGAAGAGAGGAAAAAATAAGCGTGTCCACCAGGGTGTTAGGTTTCCTTCACTGGCGATAGGAACTGGAGCCAATAAATACCTGTGACTACTGCGGTCATTTATTCCAGGACTGAATGCCGATTATAACCTTTTCCTCTAAAGACAAAAGCCAGATGTAAGTGGGTGTTAGTGGGTTTTTTGTCAAGCGGGAAAGGAGCTTAGCTGACCTCTGGATCGAGGGGAAAAGCTCAACAGCTATAAACACAATGTACTAGCTTTGCTGTAATGTGAAGGCAGTAAAGGGAACCATTTTACTCATTACTGGGTTTGACCTTTCCTCTCTATATAATAAGGATCAGGGAAAGAAGTTGTCCTTAAAAGTTCCTAAAATACCAGTAAAATGAAAAATGTTTAAAAAAAAATGCCAATAATTCCGTTTCTCATCTCATCCTGTTTATCTAATTCATCAAGTTGTTGCACAGTTTGTTTATGTACAGTATGATTTTCATTACTGGGACTCCCGGGAGCTTATCACTGGCTGCTTTTTGTCGGTGTGTGGATAAAAAACAATTCTGCTAATTAGTTTTTGGTCAGAAAATAAAAGTCAGTTGTTTTAAGTGTAGAGCTTAAAGCAGTGGGGAAAAAAACTGGCACCCTGCCGTCAGCGGTTCAAGTGGGCTGACCTCAAGCCACCATGTCCAACAAAACCATAACCACCAACCAGCGTCTTTGAAAAAAATATCACACGAGGTTAAAGCTGGACTGCTTTGGAAGAACATATTTGTTGTTGTATTTTGCTGCATAACAAACAATATGAGAAAATCTAGTGGTTTAAACTGGAAGTTAACAAAATAAATACATATTTAAATAAAGCCAATCCTACAAAACAGACCACCAAGACTCTATATTCTGCTTTAAAGAGGCTTGAAAACCTCACAGCAAACCGTAAATGTCTCGCCCAGCTCTATAACTCCTCCAATAACAGAGACGGAGACAGGCTGTGGCCTCCCTGTCGGCACAGGGCTCAACAGCTGAACCAACGGAGGGTCTGCATCTGCCCTGCATACCTCAGAGGATACAAGTTTCCACCATACACTTTATCCCTCAGGTGACAGGACTGAGCTGCCGGCACTAACAGAGACGGACCGGGCAGTTGGCAGCGTGGCAGACAGTGTCACCATCAGCCTGACGAATATGGGCACTGTGTGTGCTAATAGTCAATACGGACGATGAGCCGTGTAGATGTCAATGGCAATAGGTTGGAATCCAAAACAAAATCAAACAAGGCTTCAGGCGGCATTTGGTAGGAAAAAAAAAAAAAAAAAAAAAGTATGACTGTGCAAATTTTTTTTTGCTGGCATAGTACTTCTCAACCCAAGTGAGGCGTGACAGCTCGCAACATAATCTTAATATATTATTTGATCCTCCCAGCCCCAAGCGATGGAGTCATAATGCATTACGAGCTCCACTGAGACTCGAGACCCCGAACAGCAGAACATTTGACCACTCCTCACAAGGGATGACTTCTGGGTCACAGGAGGACAGCGCAGCAGAGATGAGGTTAATATTACTGTCACCGGTAGCCGCAGGGAGAGAGAGAAAGAAGCAGAGGAGTAAAGGAGAGAAAATGAAAAAGAAATCTAAAGCATTTCACTTGTATTCCTTTCGACTGCAAATGACCTACTCTACAAATTGCGAAGAAAAAGCGGCCCACCTCCTCCCGACAGCCCCTCTAATGGTGTTGTCTTTAAAACCTTTATCACTAATTCATTACTTCTGATTTTCCAGCAGCGAGGGTTGAAGCTTTGTCTTCTGTCTAATTGAGAGCCGGTGGCTTCAGGCCCTAATCAGTCAAACCTACTAACAGCTTTCCTCAGGGGAGGATGAAGTCAAAAACAGCATTATTGTACCAGTAGGCCATTTACTCTGTCTGCAACTTCAAATGACTTTAATTTCAGACTCTCCAAGATGCTGTTTGTGGATGTGGAGTGGCTAAAATGTCATGCTGTAATGAATGTTGAGGTTTCCTTCAGTTGTCCCTCGTCAGAAAGTGGTTGCCATCATTAAGCAGTCAGACCTTCAAAAAATGTGCCGCATATTCAAGACCGGTTTCCTTCAGTGCCCATTCAATCAATAAATAAAAGAAAACTTTCAAAAAAGGGGAAAAAAGCCATTTTCTTTTCTCGCTCCATCTCCCGTCATCCCCACCTCTCCCCTCTCCCCTCACACATGGAGGCGCACACAAGTCTAATTAGCTGTGTCGTATCCCCTTGATGACTTCGCCATTTCCTCTCACTGGGAAGATTAACCACCACAACGCTAATATCAGTCTCCACATCAACACAATTAGGTGAAGAGTGAAACACGAGGCATGTCGTCACATCTCCCCGGCTTCATTAGGGCACACAAAAGACAACTTGACGACAGACAGGCCGCTGCGTTAGCAGGTTGGGGAGGCACTGAGCAGGTGTTCTCGACAACCCAGACTGTCGCCATGGGATGTGGTTAGAAGTCGTCCTAGATAATACCAAACGGCCGGCTTTACTGTCATAGGTCGAGGTTATAAAAAGAGCTCTATGCCCACTCTGGGTTACAGACGACCCCTGTGGTTTTCAGTTGGTTTATCTGACCATTAAAAAGGGATGACTTAGGGCACGGGTCAGAAACCTTTTCGATATTGAGTGCCATTTTATATTTTCTTGTTTATCAGTGTGCCATCTCAACATTGAGGTTAACATTACGTTTAATTATGACACGTCAAAATTTAAATCTCTTTTTTTTTATAAAGCCTATTTATTCCATCCATATAGGCCACTGGTTCCCAACCTGTGGGTCCCAACCCCCACTGGGGGATCGCCAACGTCTTACTAGGAGGTCAAGAGGGCTTCTTGATTTTAAGGGTTTAAAGCTGCGTTTTGACCAAGAAAGAACCAGGTAATAAGTTCATATGGTACTTTTGGAAGTACTAAAAAGGTTATGAAAACATCATATCAGAGTTGAAATCATTAACCCTACCAACCTTCCAGCAATCTTGTTCATCAGGAATAAATTTAGAAAATAGTTCCTTGTTTTTTTTACCCGCTGTGGTTACAAATTATACGCACAGTTCCCATTTCAGCGTATGGCTTGGAATGACATTCCCTCATTTACAAAACATTGCAATAGCAGCAAATGTCAAAAAGGGAGAATTAAGTGTAACAAACTGAAATATGAGCTATATATAGAATAATGCTGCCATCCTTATTCGAGCCGTCAGTTGGCGAAAAACTCTTGCACAGTCATTGTTAGTGTGCCATTGGTTAAGCCAATCATGGCATGCGTGTCTAATGTTGCTGACCCCTGACTTAGCATTTCCTAGGTCATGGGTTATCCCTCTTTAAATATCACATATGCTTTATTAAACTTTATCCATACATATTTTTCAATTATTTTGCTCAGAAATGATGGCCCTTTCAGGGCTGTATGAATCGTTTTGATCAGGGTTAGACCAGGTCCGTAGGAGCGTCCTGGTGGTTCTTGTCACAGTGGACACAGGTTGGAATCCGGTCCGAGGTCCTTTGCTGCATGTCTCCCCCTTCCAATCTCTCCGTCACTATCAGATAAAGCATGAAACTGCCAAAAAAAAAAATCATAAAAAAACAGATCTGATCCAAAAGAGGTCTACATCAGGGGTGGTCAACCTGTGGCTCCAGAGCCTCATGTGGGTCTTTAGGCCGCCTGCAGGGGCTCCCCATGGCTGAGACAAAAAAATTACATATATATTTTTACATTAAAATTTTAATTTATCAATGGTGTAGACCTATTTGTATTCTTCAATTGTAAAATTTTATAGCCTTTTTACTGCATATTAAAAAAGTTGACATATAAGTCAACTAAAATGTGTTTCATAGTTTACGAAAGTCTCCGGCCCGGTGCCTTAACCTTTAAGTTTTGTCAACTTTGAGTTTAGTTTTGAGTTCCCCTAGATAGACTAGTTTTCAAAGTCATATTAATAAATGCTCAATATGACTATTAATAATGTTGGCAGGCTAATTTAGACTTATTAGGCTGTTTAATTTTCATTTTAGGCTCAATATAAGGTTTGCGGCTCCATTACGCAGTTTTCTCTCTCTTTTTTTGGCGAACAGTGGCTCTTTAGTTAGTAAAGGTTGCCCACCCCTGGTCTACATATACATTTTTTTCCGAAGATTGTAAAAAATAAGTGCATTTGTAAAAGTTTAAATTAGCTCAAACTAATTATTTTGTGTTCTTGAACTTGACTTTGAGAAAAAAGTAACAATCCTAGTATCCACCTTAATAGCACTACCTCAAAATCAATCTGTTCACTATTAAGAAATCAGAAGTATTCTTTTTTGAGAGTGCAATGATGCTACAGGGTTTCTAAATCATGTTTGGTTCATGACTTTTAGCCCTGGGCAATGGCATTGTCCATCGGCCCAACACTAATTCAGTAAAAATCCAATATCATTAGACCAATGCTCTGCACAGCTGACAGACAGGGCTGGTAGAGGATATGACTTCACTGTCAGGTTTTTGGGTTGAGAGTCTATAAAAACCTCAAAAAATCTGCCTCATTCTGCCAATCCACCAAAAGTTTAAGTATGTACGAGGTTCAGTGCTGAGTTTCAAGATGAATATCAAATCAAACGACGCCAATCCAATCTTTGTATGTCATCCAACTCCTGCCAAAGTTTGTCTCAGGAGGCCCAAACTAAAGGAAGTCAGGAAGGAGAAGCATCCACAGAGTCTGACATGAAGCCTGCTGAAGACAATCCATTGTTTCAAATTGTTTCCAGATGCTCTGAATTTAAAACTGTTGCATTTTCTGGCCATGATTTGTCATTCTTTCAGTCAATCTTGGGGCTTTCTATTAGTTCTCGTCAGCCAAAGCCTCCACCCAATGCATCCTTAGCGAGGAAGTGAACTTCTAGGACCTTTGGGTGCGTTTGACTTCTGCTCTGTTACGAGAAATCCTTTAAACAACTACTGGAAATCATTTGCTCAGTGCGCAAACGAAGAAAAACCCACAATTCCCCACGGTCCACATGGTGTTTAATAAACAGCTTGTTTATGCCAAGAATACATTTCTAGAAGAACACTGAGTATTTGTCATTTCAAGGATTTGTTTTTGGCAGGTTAATCATGAAAATTACATGAGGTTTAGAAAGAGAAATCTAAAAAAACAAAAACAAAAACCTCAGCAACATAATATCCCACCATAATCAACTTAATATATTGCAAAATATGACCAGTTTCACTAATGATGTCATTAATTAAAGGCAGCATTTGTCATCCTTATGTAAACCAAAGAGAAGCAGCCACATCATTACACATCAAAACACATAGCTGGAACAATAACTCATTAACTAACAAGGCTTACATAAACCTCACGGGACAGCAAATCAATCTGACCGAACACTATTTCTTTTTACATCAAGAACATTACATATTGTGTATTATATAATGCTTAAGCAATTAGTTGTTAATAAAAACAGCAGTTTTGACAATAGATTCATTATTGAAGTAATATTCCTAGTAAAATTGTCTTGCACTTGTCTAGTTCCAGCTTCTTAAAACATCTTTCAGATATGATTGTTAGACATTTTGGGGGTTTGATCTGCTTTAACTGAAGACATCAACCTGGGGTTAGGGAACATTTGATGGGCCTTTTGCCAGCATCTGAGGAACTAAACGAATTATTGGTTAATTGAGAACATTATTTGATTAAAGGATCAAAAAGAATTGTTAGATGCAGCCATAGTATTGTATCTTCCAGAGAAACAAAAGAAAAATGTTTTGTTTGTTTGTCATCTAAATGTTAATCAATTCCAGTAGTGTGCATTGTGGTTATACGCCTAATGCATTTTTCCTAAATAACATACTCGCTGGGTCTTTAAGGAAATGGCAGACTTAATATAAAGATTGTTCCTTGAAACAAATAATTCAATCTAAATATGCAGCAAAGCATCTAATCTGTTACTATAAATGCAATTGCAAAAAAAAAAAAAACGTTTACAGAATCCCTTTATACTCACAGCAATCAATGTATGCTAACTCTTGGCTTATTTCAAAACAGCAGGACTTCAGCACACCTGTAGATAGACAGGTGCATAGGAGAAGACCAGAGGTTATCAATGTAGCAGAAAAAGAACCTGATGAAGCTCTGTGTACTGAAATGTTAATAAATACCTGACAGCCAGTGGAGGGGACAGTATGAAGGAATATTTTTCTTCTCCACATAGTTTATTTTAACAGATGTTCATATTCATTGTGGTTGTATGTTTGTCATCATGATTATTTAATGCTTGCTAATTTCCAGAAAATCAAAAAGTGCAAGCAGAAACGTGTGTTTGCCACAGAGCTTATTTTCTGCAATGATCCAAAATCCAATGCAAAAATCCCATAGGCCAATTCTCAGTAGACCCCATGGTGATGATACTTCCGGGTTGGACTACAAAAATATGTAATTTTGTTTGCTCTCTATATCCATATGTAAAAAGGAGAGGAAATTCTCCCACACTGTCCTTTTGCAATAAACTAATTAGGTATGACGTTTCTGTCCTTCATCAGGTCCTTTACTTGGATATTTCTTCCTACACACCATTATTTTTCAAGCTGTGGATTTATAGTCAAAATGTGTATATTGGAATTCAAGCAAATTCCTGTTCAAATTAAATACTTTCCAAACTTTTCTAAGGCTTTGTATGAACCCTGTCTATAGGAGGAAATCTATGCCGCCTCTCATGTATTGTTTTTCAGCAAAGAGACAGAAACAGAACCAGAAACAACCTTGACAACATAAAGCCCTGCCATGTACTGTGATGTGAACACAACTATCTGGATCAGCCTTCAAAAGTTTATGTTGCTGGATCCTTGCGTGATGTTTTCATTTAGGCCTTCAGACCACCTAAAGGTTTCCTGCCAGGGACAAGTCTTTTTTACTGCACGGAGAATAGACACGGACAGGAAGACAGAGATATCTCTATGATCGGATATGCTGTCAACTGACATTAGAGCACACAGCGGATATTTACAGCTTTCTGGAAACATCTGTAGGTTCATAGAGGACTGTCAGGCAGGCAGGGTAAACAACATGCTTACTAGAATCTCACAGCCGCATGCTAACCAGGCCTGTCAATCACACAAATCAAGCTAGTGGCTGCGATTCAGATGAGGATAAAAGAAGGCGGCTGCCCAACGGATGGTACAGCAGCGCGGCGAGCGGCTGCACCACATGAGCAAAAAAACGTGGCAATTAATTGCAAAAGACAAAAGAGAGAGTTTAAGACTCAAAGAAACAAACAAAAACACAACAAATGCTCAGCTAATTGTGATGTTGTGCTCAAAGAACTGCAGCAGATCATTTAGTGATAGCTTGAGCAGCGAGTTCAAAAAATATGTAACAGAAAAAGAAAAAAAAAAAAAGAGATGAGGAATCTGCCACTGAACAGAAGCGTACAGAACAGAGCAGAGAGGAAAACATGCAAAGGGGAAAACAAGAGAGCTAGAACAGAGGAAATCTAACAAAAGACAACAGAACATAGTCGGAACACAGTGGAGCCGAGCACAACACACCAGAACAGGCTGTAATTGTGTTGTGCGGGACTGACCCCAGCGCATCCCAGCAGGCATTGCATGATGAATGGGCCTGGCGATGACTACATCCCACATCCCTCCTCCTCCTCCTCACATGCTCTTTTCTCTCCCTCTCCACTCTGTCGCCACTATTAGCCCTCCTTCTGTCCCTCCCTTTGCTCCCCTCCTTTCCCCAAAACCACACTCTATTCAGCTGCTGCCATCCCACAAGATTAATTTGCATTCAGTGCACTTAGTCCTCGTATTGTGCTCTGACACAATGACATATTACAGTGCATGGCACACCTATTAAACATATAGTCTAGCTTGAGGGGTCGATGCTTTTTTTCTGCAAGATGGTTATGTTAGAGTACAAATGTGCAGCACGAGAAGCATGAGGCTTGATCGGTTAAGAACACGGAGAGGCTCTGACACACAAGTCGCCGCGGAATCATTACAGGAACAGTTAGATAACCTCGATTAATGATTCACTAGACCCAAACTAATAAACTGGGTCAGATTGTGTTAGCAGTTGTAGCAAGAGCAGGGAGACCTTCAGGTTAGGCTGCGTGAGAAGGAACAGCAGCAGCAGCAGCAGCAGCAGCGAGAGCGGAACGGGGAGGGAGCAAGAAAAAGAAAATTAAAGAGAGAAAAAAAGCCGATAGAGGTGTTGGTGTTACTCCACTATAGACCCTGAGGAAAGAGACAGTAATGCATGAGCTTTTTCCTGCAGATTTCTTTGCTCCCGTTCTCCTTCTACAGTTCCGCTGTGCCCACGTCCGAGGGGAGCAAAAGAGGGAGACCAAATTTAATTTGCTACAACGTCTCTAGCCATCACTCTTTGTGCCTGGGGACAAAAGAAATGGATTCTGGAATTTAAAAAGATGAGTGAAATAAAGAAATAAAACAGGGCACTCAGGAGAAGGCATAAGAGACAATAGCACAGAGGGTGGCAGCGAGAAATGAGAGCAGAGTTTGTGTAGAATGGGAGGGGGGGGGGGGGGTCTGTTAGAGCGTTATGTGGGCCAGATATTAACTGTATGGTTATCATAAACCAGCTCAGAGGCCTGGCCATCTGGTGAGGCCACAGGTTTACTCAAACAATCAGATCAGGGTGGCGATAGCGGCCACTGCTGATGGTACAACGTCCAAGGTGGCTGAGGGGTTAACAACCCATTACCTCACCCTGCTGTGCTCCCCGGGGAGGCACAGTCAGGGTTGTGGTGGCAGTGTGTGTGTGTGTGTGTATTCTTCAGAACCCATAGCGCACCTTTAGGCGGTTACTCAACAAAGGGGAGCTCGGCACAGTGACATCACCGCAGAGCCTGTGTGCGGGAGGCGAGAGGGAGACAAGGGCGTGGAGGATGGAGATGGTGGAAGCTCTGGACTATGTGGGAGTCACATTACTCCCCTCCAGCTCTTTTCTACCTGTCACATAAGCACTTTGAGGACTCAACAGCAAAGCCAGAGTCTTGACAACTTCAAACGCCTGCTTTGCTGGGGTAGATCAGAGCCAACGGAGGGATAAAGGGAAGAATAAAGGAAGAAAGAGGACTCTAAAAAGCACCGGGCTTGCTCAATGTGTAGCCCCAACATTGTGTTGAGGGATGTCTTGAATTTCATTAGAATCTCGACTCAAGTTCAGCCACTGCTCAGTTCCTCAGTAGAAGAAGGAAGGAAAAAAAAAAAAAAAAAAAAAGAACGAACGGGCCTCCACCCCGGTCCATTGAGAGCCAATGAGCTTCGGTCGAGCTGCAGCGGAGAGTTGGGGGTCATTACGGAGAGAAAACAAACACAGACCTCTGGCCAGGCACACACGGCGAGGCCCAGACACCTGTGTCCCATTCACCAAACATATCCGGCCACTTAACACTTCACAGAGGGGGTAGGGTGGTGTTTGTGTTTGCAGGCTTGCACACCCCACTATGGTTCCTTTAGTTTAGCTTCTTTACCCAAACAGCCTCCGAGCTGCCCTGTAAGGACCGAGCGCTTGCGGCTGAAGCATGTCCCGCTGAGAGCAGCCAGCCGTTACACCACCTGACCATCACAACTGACCCCGTTCGAAAGCTGCACCATCTGAATAAAAGTGGCCAAAACAAAGCTCATTCATCCTGCTGTCATTTGCAGTCTCCAGCCGCCCTCCTGTCTAGGTGCCCCAGCTGCATCTGGACTGACCTCGGGGTTGCCAACACCTGTCCTGCGCGCACACACACACACACGCACACACACACACACACACACACACGTACATACACACACACACACACACACACACACACACACACGTACACACACACACGTACACAACACACACACACACGTACACACGTACACACACACACACGTACACACACACACACAGGATGGATGAGAGACAGCAGGCTGGGCAGTCACGGCACCGCCTCGGATCAGTGGAGGGGCACACTTTGAGCTGCCAGCAGCTAAACCTCGGGTCGGCACCATTACAATTCTTTCCACCTCAGCAATTCAAAATGGAGAAGAGGTATGCCATCAGCTGTGGTCAGTTTGTTACGGTGGATTCTCAATGCCTCGATGCAATTTAATGAATTGAAATGGAGATGACCCATAACCCTGGCAATGCAGTCATAGTTTCCACCCAAAGATTAAGCTAGATAGCAGGGCCGCGGTGTTTAGATGTAGCGGAGGCCGCTCGCACGCCGCAATGCTTTGTTTGCACCAAAGCCAAATGCACTCACAGATGGGAGCCGACTGGACACCAGATGACTTGCTTTGGTGTGGTGGCGTGGTCTGCTTTGAGGCTAAGAGACAGGGGAGAGAGGGAAGAGAGGAAAAAACAGGGACACCGGGTACCAGATGCCCTGCTAAAGTTTACTCAGTCCTGCTGTCCTGGTGGGACGCCATGATGCTCAGGCCTGGTCTGATCTCAAGGCCGTGTCACAGACGTGCCTGGTTTTATGTTGTACTCATATCATCATAGGCTAACAAAAGAAAACTGAAACCTCGATGTGACCTTTTGTAATTGTTCACTCCTCACTTTCCTACAATATCACTGCTTATCATGACAGCACTGTTAACATGAACTCGAGCTGGTAGGAACAGAACATGGTCTAACTGACAGGAAGAGAGCACAGCTGTGGACTTGTTTAAGGACGGTCAAACAGTGCAAGCAAAGACAGCTTGTTAGGATCAAGACACCGACTAGCACTTAGTCGTCAGTTAAAAGTCAAGTAAAACTAATGCATCACCTCTGCAATGACTACTACATCGTTGATGGTTAAAATAAGTGCTGGTCCAAAAATGTTGACCACTTTTTCTGATTCTGGAGAATTTTAGGCACCAATTTTTTTTTAAACAAAATTTAGTTTTTTTGACTACCATTGGACAGTTCTTTAATTGATAAAATTGTGGTGTTTTTTTATTCAAAATAAATGTCTTGCAGACAGAAACAATGCAGACAAAAAAACGTGCCAAATAAATTTTCATTTAAGTTTGCCAATTTTGTGTCACATTTGTTATTTCTATTAAATTGTCTTTCACCAGATGCATTATATGTCATTAGCCACCCTGCTCTCTAAATATCAGCATCAGGCATCAAAAAACACACAACATCACACAGAAAGTTATAATTTGCAGGTTTTACATGAATTTGTTTAGTCTGAATGTGTTTTAATGGGGCTGCATTGATTTCAGCTAGGTGTACCTGATAAACTGAGTGTACACTTTGATCAGATTCTGCTAGCAGTACAAAATGAGAGACAAAAAGCTGCTCTCAGCGATGTCAACCCCATAATGTCATCAACACAGGGGACAAGAGCTTAAAGTCACTGCAGCAAAACACAGCTGGCGTCAAGTAACATTTGCATTTTGGAACATAAAACAGCAAACTTAACAAGCTACTTGTCTTACTCTGGCTGTACAGCACAACATCACAAAGGGTGTTACGGAAAAGTTGCATGCATCTATCTACTAAATATAACATACAACAACAAGAGAACAAATTTAATACTGTGTGTTTCTCAATGAAAAGCCTGTAAACAATTTACACTTTTCACGTAGTTTATACTATATGCATAGTAAACAACTTGAAGCATGCGTGAGTGTGGGCGTATACACACACGTCAGCTCTAAAGTAGGTGAGACAGTGTGTGTGTGGCATCTGTGGCGCAGCCAGACCCGGCAAGGCCACCAGACAACTGGGTAAACATACAGACTCCCCTCCCCTCCACCTGTCTGCCCTCTGTGCTCACATCAGTGAGCCTTTAACACTAAGTCAGAGGTCCAATGATGTAAGGCTAATGTCCAAGATTTAAACAGGCTCACGGTAATATTTACATAGAACAGAGATTATCACAGATATCCTGTTTTTCTAGCAACAGTACGAAACCTTGACCCCAATAAAACACGCTCAGAGTATAAATGATATGCGTGTCTCAATGCATCGCTAAGGCAACACACACACATATCTCTCAAAAGAGCCTTCTGAATGGCTAAATGGACAAAGGAGAAAAAAACAAATCTAATTGTATCCGCTGACTGATAGCACTTATGATGAGGACGGGGTTAGAATATCCCGCAGTGAAGTGGTGCGTTCCCATTACTGCATCTCTCCATCTCTGAAAATGGCTTCATTAACAGGCCAGTGCCGAGAGCTCCCTCGCCGAGTGTATGAGCGCGCTGTACCCCGAGGGTCCACCGGAATGGCTGAGGTGAAGTCCATTAACACCCGACAGCTTGTTTTTTGACCACTAAATAAAACAGGGTATTTTTCTGTGTCTGCAGTATAAATAGCCTTTAGCTTAGAAGCTGGTGAGCATACATTTCTGGAGTTGAAAACTCTGTTCAAGAAGAAAATTAGATTGGGTTCCAGATACTGTTTCATCACAGGTGTTGATCTCGACCCAGGTGAATTTATTATATACAGAGCAATGTCACACTGTTCTCAGCAAGTCATGAACCTAGAAAACAGCTTCATGTCTTAACTTGTCTAGAGAGTAGCCCGACAGGATCTAATGAGTTTTTGGTTATGCGTCAGGAGTCATTTAAGTACCACTTTAACTTCCACAATGGGCCTAATCAGAATACAACCAAGTATAATGTACCAAAGACAATTGAGAGTTTTCATACTGTGCAGTTTATTGTAACGTGTTCTGGATCAGAGTGTCACCTAAAAGCCTGAATGTCTATATCCAAACAGTGGCGAGTGGGCGGGGGTGTGATAAGTAGAGGAGCTATAAAAACCATCCCGTCTTCTGTTGGGGATAAATCCATATCTCACATAACCTGTCCTGTTCTTCTGGAATATTTCCCGATCCCTCAGGCAACCAGAGCTGGCTACCTCTGAGCCTATGACATAGCTCTTACTTTCCCAGCACTTACGCTCCAATCATGTGTCATCTGATGAAACGCTACACCCTAGTCACCATTATTCGTCTGGATACAGGAGCCTCTGGAATGTATCGGATTCCTGCCTCAGGGGGTAGGCACCTTGGAAACATGGTCCTACCTCTACCGGCTAGCCTCTCCCACTTTTCCTCTCCCCCACTCTCTCTCTTCATCTATCTTTCCATTCAGCAAAATTCCACTAGAGGCTTGCTTGATTTACACCGCCTCATTGCCCATCTGACATGTGTTCACATATTTGACGTAGATCTCATAATAGAAGGACATGTGAGGGATAGTTTAGAGTTTTGAGACTGTTTTCCAGCTGCCTCCTTTATGTCCAAGTCCCAAACAAAGGGTAAACATCACAATGAATGTTAACCCTTGATGCTGGGTCCATGCTTGAGCAAAAGCACTACAGCTCAACTAGAAATTCAAATTAGAAAATATCTTGTCCTCCAGTGCAACAATGGTACAACCACTCCCGACCTATCTCCTCTCTCCAGAGAGCAACAGTTATGCAGAGCAGTACTGTGGCCTGTAGTATTGAGTATCTCTGAGTCACTGGCCTGCGTAATTCAGTCTAGGGAATTATGACAGTGGAAAATCATTTCCCTGGGCTGGGGATAGGAGGCCATGGCTAATCGTTCAGTAATCTGATCTGCCTGCATACTGTAGCATTCAGCCGCGCCGCTAGCCTAGCCAGCCAGTCACACATGTGGACACCCCCAGTGCCTGCCAACTATCTGATGGAGGCTAGCACTATTCAAAAACAACTCTCCAGGTTTTCCTGAGGATTACAGATGCTATCGGATCATTTGCTAATACTCGGTTGTGCTGTGCTGTTTGAAATGTATTTACTCTGCTCCTGCTCTCCAATACCCCTCGCGATAGCACAGCCTAAGCCAACAAATGCCGCAGCCACATTCCAGGCAGAAAAAGGCACTTCAATACAAACTACCTTACAGGCTGCGATGGTACAATCTGCTTCTTGCATTCTGCTGCATTAATCCAAAAGCTTGACTTAATGAGGAAACATCTGAGTTTGTCTGTCAAACAGCAGGCTATTTTGGGTACACTTCCAATTGTAAATTCCAGTGTCTAATGGAGCCAGTGGTGTTGTAGTAGTATATGAATAAGAACCATAGGGAGCAGTACTGTGGCACAAAGCTTTGCTTATACCCAGCAGAGAGGGTTGGGGGGGGCTTCAGTTTGGAAAGATGCCTGGCTTCAGCCCCGCTCTAAAGAGAGGTCTGCCCCCCTCACACTGAGTGGACATGGACAAAACACAAGAGACGGCATGTTGGGCACTGAATTTCCCAACAGTTACCTTGTGTAAACCATTAAAAGTGATGGTTCACTTACTGTAGTATAGAGCTACATTCATTAGTAGACTAACCGATTAGTTGAATGACAAAATTATATTCGCCAACTATGTTGCGTGATATGGATATTGCAGAGTTGACTATTGATGTATTAAGACAATATTTACACAATGGGATTTTTGATAAATAATCTTTATTGAATTGGATATAATGACTCAGTGGGTAAAGGCAAATAATAGAATATTCTAATAAGTTCAGAAAATAGCATTTCTTGGCTGTAATGCAGCCTGTAAAATCAGAAAAATAATATGCTATTATGATATCCAAAATCTAAGAAGACATCTAGTCCCATACAAAGACTGTATGACATAGTGGACAGAGTCACCGTGACATCACACATTGGTTAATGGACTCCAGCGAAGACTGGAGGTTACCGATTGGTCTCATATCATGATGCTGATATGATATCAATATATTGCGAGCCCTATCACCAACTATTTTGATAATCAAAGAATCTTTAAAATATTTTTTCATGCAAAATGGCAGAAAATGCTGTTGTATAAAGACCTTCTGCCTTTCTTGGTTTTATATTATATTCAACTGAAAACGTTTGGATGTTGGGCTGAAATCACGTTAGACTTTGAGAAACAGGTTGGACATTTTCCACTATTTATTGACAGTTTATGGACCAAACAATTAATACAAAACATTATCAGAAGATTAACTGATTATGAAAATAATCATTCATCGCAGCCCTGCTGCACCACAGTTACATCCTACTCCATGAGAAGCTAAATAGTAAACCAGTCACAGCTTTGATTGACAGCAACATTCGTCTTACTCTTCCCCATTCAAACCTAAAATCTAAAATGACAAACTGTCTGTGATCACGGCTCATTTTGATAAACGGCCAAACACCACTCGGTGACGCGATCTGTCACATACAGTCATGCCTACAGTATTTTATCAACCTCCATGTGTATGCATTGTAACCCAGTCGCAGCATTTCACAGGCATATCTAAGTGAAGAGATGCTGATATATGATCAAATGGCTGCGGCAGCAGTGGCAGCCTTCATCAACTGAAAGCGCTAGATCACAGCATGTTTGGCAGCCAGTGGGAGCAGTCAGATGGAGGGTTAGAACAACCAGACAAACAGTTGGCACAGATAAATAGAACACAACTTAAGATTCAGCTCTCCACAAATTTGACAAACAAATGACAGCAACCACACTCTTTTTTTAATCTAATCTGCAAATGGAATAAGCCCTACATTTTTCCCCCAACGATGGGTGGAACCATGTGATAAACAACACATGGCTTGGGGATAGCAAAAATGTGAAGCACTGGTCAAATAAATCTCATGATACAGAAAACCAGAAGGACGGTTCTTTTCAGTAACGTGAATGTCTTCTGCAACAGAGGCGAAAATGCAGGGAAAGTCCTTATGACTTTGCCAAATACATTCTGAGAGTGACTCATTCTCCTTTAGTAATCTCTTACTCACATAGGTGCACGCTTGTGCACGCTTGCACACGCACACACCCCAAGGCAACAGATTTCAGGCAGGTCTGGACTGCCCCTTTTTTGCTACAGAGCCGAGACAAGTGTTTATAGTATTTAATGGATGTAGCTATCTCAATGGAGGTACACAAAAAGGAGTAACAAAGCAGCCTCACACGGCAAAGACATCTTATTTAAGAAAGGACACTGCATCATTGCAGGGACAGCAGCCGCTATGCCTCATATTAACAACATATTAAAACACTTAAAACTGGGTGCATTTCTTTGCTGACAGTGCATCCCAAACTGCTCTACTTTGTGGAAAACTGGAGAATGATATGGCATAGTCAGCACTATCTGTTTGGGTTGTTTGCCCACAAACAGACTTTAAAGCTAAGACAAAATAGTTTTGAAATCTTACTAAGGAGCAATTATTTGTAATAATGAGCCTGCAGATGATTCCTACAGGTAGCTAAATAGTCTGCTGTCATAACACGGAGCCTGTCATCACTGCTGATAATTAACCCAAGTTCCCGAAACCATTTGGACAAATTGAATAATGTTAAAGCGGTCGCTGCATTCCCATAGTGCTCTTTTATCCACCTCTGTCATGTGCAGTGCTATAAGACTAGGTGGCAGACAGTCATATCGACCTTTAATTATAATTTGCACACAAAATCGTTTGGCCTTTCCATTGCAAGAGGCACATGAGACTGTAGCGTTTGTGTTGAAATTGCTACATTGTTGACAAATTGTTAAAGCTAACTTGAGGCGAGCATTGGGTAAATACTCAATACATCACAGCTGCTACAAAGTTACAAAAACAAGTTGCTCGCTGTCGCTGGTACCGGGCTGCATTACGGTATCCGGCTGGATAAAGGAATTCCGATATTAAATCACAGAGCAAAGCAGCCGGGCAGACACAGATCTATCCTGAGCACAAACTTCGACCCGACCCGCTTCAAAAAATAGCGTTAGCCTCATTTCTCTGCTGCCATATGGAAGAGCAGAAAGCTGCGCCGAGCCTCCACCATATCACCGGGGCTTTATGTTTCCAGGCAGGAGAGAGTCAGGCCGAAAAACTGGCCTCATTCACCGTCTGCGCCAGACAATGTTCACTAGCCTGGCCTGGGAGACCGAGCGGCGGGGCTCTCGGTCGTGTACCAAACATGTGCGAAAACACCGCGTCGAGACTCGCGTTGTGTCGATGTACTCACCTTGTTTGGGTCTACGTGGATCTGGGACAACACAGTCCAGTCGGGATGGCTGCGGGATTGAAGCACGCTGGGCGCATGTCGTCGTCGTCGTCGTCTCGGTTTGCTGTCGGCCGTGATGTGGAAGCGGCACAGCGGACTCGGCTGGGAGAAATCGGGAAATCTGAGAATGCCCCTCTCTTTCTGCAGCTCAGTGCACCGGCAGTGGCCCATAACTGTCGACAGGAGGCGCCAACACAGCACATTTTTGTCTCTGATATGCGCATACATGCATACACAACTCCTCAAAGAAATCACTGTGCGATCATATTCATGCAAGGGTTTATCTGCATCCGTGCTCTCCAGTTAGTGAGATTATAGCGGCCTTGATGGGCCGTGCAGAGCTACTCTACTCGGAGTTTAATTGTGCAGTGATGCCAGGATTATCCTGAAAGTTTTTCTGATTCCTATTTCTCAGTAACAGGAGATCAGGGACAGTCGTGATCATTTTGATTAGTCACCAAACCATGCAGATTATAGCTTACAACAACCTCTTATGCACGGACGTGCGTGCATGTGTGCATGTTTAAACATATTTGCATGATCAGTCTTAGGCTATAATGTAGGTTACAATTGAAAAATACTCCAGTATTCCTATAATATTATTACAAGTATAATATCACTCATCGTGATCTTATAATACTTTAAGTACTGCTAAGATTACCCAAGATATTACAACATTGAGTGTATTGTATTAAATATGACACATATAATTTGTACAAAGAATGGACAACAAGCACCATCAATCCTGAATTATATATAGCTTTTAATAAATGTAGTTTAATGACAAAAGTAGTCTATAACTGATTAGTAATATACAAATGATTATAAAGGAACATACAGTGTGTAGAACTAATGTCACATAGTAAAATCTAACATCAACACAACCATCAATACAACTCTATAATATCTTGAATGGAGCGACTTTGAGGTAACGGCACACCTACAAACGTCCTCTGACCTTGTGACTCGTGAGGTGGTGATTTTGATTAGGGAGTGGCTAAATCCAAGACAAAGCCATCCTTCAAAACTGCTCCAGTTGTCTCATCCTCCTCACATGATAGAGGAGACAGGGTCACGCGACTCATTAAAACAAAGGAGGCGATGCCCAGAAGGTTTACCTCAGAGTCCAACTAACACAGGGTGAGACAAGGCTGTCTTGTCGGGCTAGTAGAGGAACAATTATTGATCAGAAATCAGTGTTACTTAGTTGATGAGCACAATGCAACTAATCATACATGTTAAAGTCACTGAGTTATACAACAGAAGAGCATAGAAATATTTTTTAATTTAGAGGTAGCCTGAAAGTGCAGCAGACTTCCTTTTTTGATGGCACCTGCACTATGAAAGAATTTCTCTTTGGGCCTGGATCTAATCCCACGTCCTTTGACTCCTCCACAAACTCATCCTGACCTTAAATAAACATTAGGGGCTTAATGCCCATCCGTAATCTCACACATCCTATGCCCTGCTAATTGGAGTTTCACACAGCAAAGACACCCTGACCTGAATTGGAACAGGTGGATAGATAAACTGTAAGTGGACTACACAATTGGCTTAAACAAGCTCACACACACCAGCCAGTCAGCCTTGCTCTCTCTCTCTCTCTCTCTCTCTCTCTCTCTCTCTCTCTCTCTCTCTCTCTCTCTCTCCCCCCTCCCTCCATCCCTCCCTCCATGCCTGTCAGTCACGCACACAAAGTACTTACTTCCCTTAATTAAAAGTAGCACTACAAGTGTTAAAATATTCAGCTTCAAGTTAAAGCAATCAAAATGTTATTTTAGGCCGCCTACATTGTCAGCAAAAATGTACTTGAAGAGTCAAAAGTAACAGTACAAATTTGCCATTACAACATCATATATATATATATATATATATATATATATATATATATATATATATATATATATGATGTCATCAGCATTTTGACAGTGTAGCTAGTCAGTGTGAAGCTGTGAGTTTATTTGTTTATTAAAGAACACTGAACACTTTTATAAACTAATCACATTTTTTAAATGTAAAATCCTGATCTACAAATAAATACAAACTATAACTGGCGGATACATTTAATGAATTAAAAAGTTCCTTGACCTAAATGTACCTGAGTGTACTAAAATGGGAAAAGTCTAGTAGCATCAAGTAGAAATGACACTTATTTTATAATACTTTAGCAAATTTACAGACCATAAACATAAATACACCTTTATAACTAAAATCTATATACCAGAGTTACTTATGGTGCAAATTCAATGGTTTGTACATTCCCAATATTCACATTTGCTTCTAATATTGGCTTGTTTTTCTTAACCAGATTATGTAGTAGTTTTTTGAAATAGGGCGACACCCTAAGGTGAGACGTGGCTCTCGGCGCGGTGCATTGTGGTCTGACACCTCTTGTTTGGCCCGCTTGGCTCACACTCTGCAAAATGGCGACGTCCCTGGGATCCAACACCTACAATAGACAGAACTGGGAAGACGCGGTACGTTTAATCGGCATTATAGTTCACATGGCAGAGACTGTGACTGAAATACAGCTAATTCACGTTAAATTAGAGGGAATAACGTGACCATAAAACCTACTAGTTCACCAAAAACGTGGCTCATTTGATTGGTAGCTAGGTTAGCATACCGTTAGCTAACGCTAGCTAGTAGAAGCGTGGCTGCTAGCTTCATAACATATTTCTGTTACACTACAGAGTGAATTAAAAAAAACCTTTATATTTCATGTGGACAATAGTGAGCCACAGAATATGAATGACAACAGACGATATTGGGTTCAAAACAAGCTCTCGATTAATTTAACCGTAACTTGTTTTGTGCTAAAGTTAGCTACCGGGCTAATGGAAGCTAGCACCAGCAGGCGAACAATAATAAAACGAAGTTGCCTCAAGTAACCCCAATCATCTTACAAGTTATATATCCATCCATAACCGGCTTATGTAGAACCGAGACAGCCTATAACACCATAATGCTATTGTTTGTTGTACTGGATTAGCTAGTCCCTCCGCATATAAGGCTAAAACTGTAACGTTTGCTTAGCAGGCGCTCACAGGAAAGGACCAACCCGCTTCATTGACAGGCCAGGGTCAATTTTATGAATTGAAATATCAGAAGAAATGTGGTGTGTGTCAAACACAGCCCATAGTTAAATACATTTTTCATTTATGTTTTTTATGCTCATTGCTGTTCATTTTTATGGGAAACTATTTAATATAATCTTGCATTTGAGCTAAACTGAAGTTATCAAATATCTACCATATCTGGACCCTTAATCAAAAAGTACGTTTGTGAATTAAGCAATTGTATTTCTGATCATCCTAAAAGGTACCCTTACTATATAAGGCAACATATCAGTTTCCACTTCTGGGCCAGGGCCTTTGGCCAATGTTGGTTTTATTAAGACACCAGAATATAAACTTTGCAACCCTAGACTGTGTAGTTGACGCTTGAGCCACAAGAGCTGCTTATATTTAGGTGTTTGGCTGATGCTGTCAGTGGGGTGGATTAAGACAAGGTCCTTTTCAGCAACTAGCACTTAGTTTGAAACGGCATCCTTTAACAGATGGCAAAGTTGGAGTGAGCATGCATCAGGTGACTGTGGGACGTAAAACAGATATGGTGCTTGGTTTATTCTAAATGAATGGATCTGTTTTCCTTTGGTCTTTCAGGATTTTCCAATTCTGTGTCAGACATGTTTAGGAGAAAACCCTTACATTCGTATGGTGAGTTTATATTAATGTGCATCATAACTATTTAAAGGTTATTTTCTTTTAGCGTTTATTCTTGTTGGTGTGTAGTTTTAAATTTGTTCATGCTTCATTTTACAGACCAAGGAGAAGTATGGGAAAGAATGCAAGGTATGTTTTACAATATTTTGCCTCTTGATTATGCAGCACACCACATTGTTTAGCTTATACTGTTAACAATATGCTCCATGTAAATATATTGATACATTTTAATTTCTTCCCCATCAGATTTGCGCTCGACCATTTACAGTGTTCCGATGGTGTCCAGGGACACGAATGCGTTTCAAGAAGACAGAGGTCTGTCAGACCTGCAGTAAAATGAAGAACGTTTGTCAGACATGTCTGCTGGACCTGGAGTATGGTGAGTCTCTCTAACTGATTTATTGTAATGTAACCTGTGTACAATATTTATGGCTCACTGAGGCATATAGAGTTAGTATCTATGTGAGTTTAATCCTCTTGTCACACCTTGTGTTTTACAGGTTTGCCCATCCAAGTCAGAGACACTGGGCTGTCAGTTAAAGATGAGGTTCCCAAGTCGGATGTGAACAAGGAGTACTACACACAGAACATGGAAAGAGAGGTATAAATACTTTCTGATGCAGACAAAAGTACATTTCATACAACTACAATAGCTCAAACTAGTTTGTTGGGATGTTCTGTACCCTTTCCTTTGTCCCCAATTTCAAATCCTTCAAAACAAGTCCAATTTTATTTTTTTTCCTACACAATTGTAAAGCACAGAAATATGTGTATACCTGGCCTTCGGTGTTCTAATGTTAACTAGTTAAGCAATTTAAATGTGTTTTGTGAAATTGTTTTTAAAAAATGGCCCAAAACATCCTTAAGTTTTCCTTTTCTTTCTTTATTGTTCCCTCATGCCCATTTGTACCTCTGTGTTCTTAGATAGCCAATTCTGATGGCACGCGGCCGGTGGGCCAGCTCGGTAAAGCGCCCAGCTCTAGCGATATGTTGCTGAAGCTGGCCCGGACCACTCCATACTACAAGAGGAACAGGCCGCACATTTGCTCCTTCTGGGTGAAGGGAGAGTGTAAGAGAGGCGAGGAGTGTCCATACAGGTGAGTGACACATAATGCCATTTGCTGCAGATGCAGCTCCTGCCAAACTTGGTACTTTGTGATCACCAGTGTGTGCTGAGTGTTTCTTATCTTGATTTATTTTACGTTGAATTTTACACTGATGAGTTTTTTGAGTACTTATCAACACAAGCAAAATAGAAATTAGTTTGCTCTTGTAGTTCAATTTGACTGTAATTTCCTTATATCTGTTACAGTTGTTGCACCGTCAGCATTTTCTCATTCTGGTTCTCCTTTTCACACAGACACGAGAAGCCCACAGATCCTGATGATCCTCTTGCTGACCAGAACATAAAGGACCGTTACTACGGCATCAATGACCCAGTAGCTGACAAGCTGCTGAAACGGGCCTCAACTATGCCCCGACTGGACCCACCAGACGACAAGTCCATCACCACCCTCTACATAGGGGGTCTGGGAGACACTGTCACTGATGGAGATCTCAAGTAAGCATTTCTATTTCATAACGCCTGTACTACTCCCTGTGGCCACTGGAATTTCATTGTCATAAAAGAACAGTTTCTAACATCTAGTGTTTTGGGTCCATTTAACATTCATCGCTTTTCTTTCAGGAGCCACTTCTACCAGTTTGGTGAGATTCGCACTATTACCATAGTCCAGAGGCAGCAGTGCGCCTTCATCCAGTTTGCCACTCGGCAGGCAGCTGAAATGGCTGCTGAGAAGTCCTTCAACAAACTCATCATCAATGGACGGAGGCTCACTGTCAAGTGGGGAAGGTAAGAAGCTAATCATGAAGGTGGAAATTAAGCGTTAGGGTGTCTATCACCAAACGGACCCCAGACCTTTAATTTCATGCACTTCGTTAACCTCCCAAAAAGAACGCCTGCCAACAGATTTCTCGGGTTTTCATACGGTCTGACTAAGCGGAACCACATGGGAGGAAATGTGAAGATTTAAAGTGATAATTTGCTTATTAAACACCAGGTGGTGTTCAAAGAGACTGTGTATGAAAGTAACAGCTTGAAATAATTTTTCCATCACAGTCACAGTTGAGAGTAAACCACTGACTGCAGTGCTTTTAAATATTATTACAACCACATTAATAGCTTTACCACAGCAAGGAATTCATGCAGGGCGGGTCACTTGAACTTTGTGGTTAAATATATAACTTGTATTGTTTGTCTTTTTTAGGTCTCAGGCAGCCAGAGGGAAGGAGGGCATCAAAGATGGGGTTAGTGAGATGGGCACCAGACTGGATCCTGTCCCTGGTCTACCTGGAGGTGAGTCTGTCAGGAGTTGTGTGTGTGTATGCATAGGGACATAGTCATGTGAATGTAATTTAAAGTAGTCTCTAATTTCCATATTGTGTCATTAGTTATTGATTCTTTCTTCTGTCTTTCTGTTCATATATACTAGAAAATGAATGGGATTGATGGTGGATATTGCAATTGCAGAAATGTATTTGTTTGTCATGTTAATTCTGTTTCTGTTTGTGCCATAGCTCTTCCTCCACCACCAGCTTTAGATGAAGAGGCTCCTGCAAACTACTTTAACCTGGACCCTAGCACCTCTCCTGCAGTCATGAACATCGCTCTGCCCCCACCTCCAGGCATCAACCCTCCGCCTCCAGGTAAAATCATAACCACCATCCCATATTTTTCTCTTGAACACTCTTTAATATGATATTTTCAGGGTTTTTAATGAACTGATCGAAAGTGCTTGAAATGTTGCATGGGATGCCAAGTCTACTTACAAACAGCTGTTGAAACATGAAACTTTGTTTTAATTTGTCACCCTTCTGTAGAATGCGGTCTGTCACAAAGCATCATTTTGGTTGTGTTATAGCACAACAACATCTGCTTTAATGTTACATAGAAGTGAAATGAGTATACTGTATATACTATATATAAATGTGTAATTTACCACCACAGCTGTGGTGCTGGAAAAGCTTTAAAAGTGCTTAAATTGATTTTTAGAAAAGACAGGTGTTTTTTTTTAAGCTGCTGAGAAGAATTAATTCATCACCAGGTTGTGTAAATGATTTAAACACAGTGAGAAAAGTAGATACCTAATGCTGTTTTCCTTGTCTTTTGCTTAATCAGGTTTTGGCCCACCAATGTTCCACCCCATGGGTCACATGGCTCCACCTATGCCCCCTCCAATGAGCATGAGACCTCCTGGTCAGATCCACTACCCGTCCCAGGATCCTCAGCGCATGGGTGCTCATGCTGCACACGGTTCACGTCATGGGGATTAGCTGCTAGATGGAAGTCATAGCGCGATTAAGGTGTCATTCTTTTCCTTATGTCAAACCTGGTCAGGTGCTTTCACTTCAGATGCTGTCAGTGGGCCTAAAACCTGCAGACTACCTCTGGGAGAAAACCATTTTGTCTGACAGGATAACATCTGATTTATTATGCCACCTGCAGTGCAGTGAATGAACTGAACGAGCACCATCTGTGTCTGAAGAGACGACAACCAGGATGTTACAAGATGACTTTGTCACTACTCGCAGATAAAAAGTACCAGAACAACATCAGCAGACTTGAAACAGGAGAGTAGTGACCGGTGTGACCAGGGCCATGTGGTTTTTACAGGCTCCTGTTGTTGGAGCCATTGTACATATAAAAATGTATACTGTTAGTTAATCTTGTATTTTGTCACATTGTGCAACATGGATTATAATTCTGAGGATCATTTTTAAACATGTTGATTTTCAGTAATTTTTTATTTTATTTGACACAGTCGTAATATTCCACAGCATAACAATGACTTTTATTGTCTAGCTTTCTTTCAATGTTTTCATTTGTCATTAAAATGACGTAATTTTGTCATTGATCATCTCAGAGTGCATGTTATTCATTGATAATGCTGTTGTGTAAGGGCCGGTTCATGTTCTACTGTTGCTCATACACAATAGATGCAGACAAAGGGGGATTGTACGATATTGACATTCATGTCAAACTGCTAAGCAGAGGTGGGGCCAAGTCATTGGTTTGCAAGTCTCAAGTCTTTGCAGTTAACTCCTATGTTTAATCTTAAACTGGGTCATAATGTGCTTTTTTTAAAATCAAATTTAATGTCATTTCAACATCTGTAATATATAAAATTTGCAAAGTACAAGAATGCTTTTAAAATTTGTTTATTTGTGTAAGCAAGTTAACATGGGTGGGATTGAACTCAGTCATGAAACAAAGTAGTTCCCAGTCTTTTCTATGCCAGAGCCCCCTCAAACAGCACAAGCTTATGTGTGGGGTTCCCCTCTCCCCTCAAGATTTCTGTACAAACCCATACCAGCTTTGTGACAGGTCAACACTGACAGCTATTATTAATTATAATAATAATAATACACCAGCAAATTCAAGGAAAGATAAGAATGAAATTCTACAAAAATAGAATTCCTCTCTAATCTTTACTTGAATTTGCTGATGCCCCCTCGCAGCTCCTGGTTTGAAAATTGCTGGCATGTAGCATGACCTCGGAAAAGGTATCAAGTTTTCAAGTTAAGTTAAGTTGCAAGTAATTTATGTTAAAATACAAGTTGAGTTGCAAGCCTTTTTATTTTGTAAAGTCAAATTTGAGACTTGAGTCTGACTTTTGTACAAGTCATGTGACTGGAGTCCACACCTCTGCTACTAAACATAACAAAAGGACATATTCAACTGTGGCTGCATTGTCCAGCAGGACTCTACTGTGGTAATCAAGTGATTCCAGTAGTCTTGAGTTTACTTCATCAGGTCAAACCACTCAGCAGTAGCAATCATTCAGGAGTATGTTTTTTCTCTCTCTCCCCTGCAGTGCCCACTGATTAACAGAGGGGTCATCTTTGTGGGAAAAGAGCAGCAAGCGTAGGTCAGTGTTTCAGTCTTTAGCTGATCAGCCCATTTTCATAGTTCATTAGACTCAGGGTTATAATCAATTCCCCATCCCTTGGGCGCTCTGTTGAAATTCGGCCGTCGACACATGCGGTCCAGAGCAATGCCCGGCAGGTTCTGTGATTCCACTGCCTCAAAGCCAATCACTGGAATCACCCTCTTTCTCACCACACCTCCACCGAAGGGCTTGGCAGATCTGAAAGACAAAGAAGAGTTGTTACTTATCTGGCTGCTTGCATTGTGTTTCATGTTCCTGGCAGAACATGACCTGAGGAATAAGATTGCTCCGTCCCCAAAGGGGGGGGGGGCTTTTAAATGATACTTGATACCCACTTGGTCATCTCTGATTTTAACTGATCCTGTTAACACGAGAAAGCCGGGATGACTGAAACTAAATTTGTGGTAAACTTTTTCTACTTGTGTATCTGCTCTGACCATTAGAGTTCAGATTTAATTACGGCTTCACAATTTAATAATAATCTTTAGGGTGTAAACAGATCCGTCCACAGAGGGTACAGTTCCAGACTCGCTGGCAGAAACGGAGTGATTGACAGCCTTAATTGAGTAAAGATTGAGTTTGTCTTTCATATATTCTTCCTTTCTCCATCTGCCCAGGCTTAACCTTTGTACTGCCTCGCTGGTGTGATGCAATTCCTTGTGTGCCACGAGAAAGGTGATTCCCTTTCGTGCGCAATCTGTCTTGCGGGGGGCATTTAAAGCTGGCAGCCCCTCAGTGGATCATCTTTCAAGAGCCAGGGTTCAAAATAGCCGTCACACAGCCACAATCCAAGGAAGTGCAAGCCAAAGATTAATTTTCAAACTGTGGAAACATGGAGTGGAGCCGAGGGAGGAGATGATTGTAATGGATGACATGGTGAGGTCATTTGTGGGTCTATTTGAAGATGGGTGGGCCTCAACGCCTGTGCTTCCAGCTGAATAAGATTGAATGATTCATGATTTATTTGGGTGAAGTGAGCAGCAGCAGCTGCAGATGTGGATGGGCATATCTACCTGTTGAAGCTCCTGTAGGTAGATGGCTCTGGTCTTTGTGGGATCTGGGGCAGCTGGGCATTGAGAACCTCTATGGTGTCCCCCAAAGCTTCTCCCCATGGAGAACTGTATGATTTTGGGATTACTGTTGTATTGAACTTCTCGTGAGGAATGTCCTTCAGAGGGCCAGAATAACCTGACAGAAACAAGTCTGATGTCAGTGGGGAAAAGCTAACGTGAAATATACGTGTATAATATACAACTAACGTGAAAGCTTTTTTTCCTCTGATTCTAAGTCATTTAATCTTTTATCAAGTTTTTTTATCTTTAGTTCAGTGTAAGCAAAAATATAGCTCCCCTTTGTTCAGAAAAATTGATATTCTTTGAGTGTTGAAACTAATTACAAAACCCATTAGATAACTTCAAAAAAGCAAGCCCCAGCAAAGCACAAACAGATCTAATATTCATATAAATCTCTTTGATGTCACTCCTGTCAACAATAGGAACTACAGTAATTAGATCTCAGTGTGAATCCCCGATAATAAACAGAGCTCAGCTCGCTGTCAGTCAGACTGTAAGCAGAGCCTTCTGTCAGGACTAATTCACAACAGTCACAAGACTGCTTTCTGCAAACTGCCAACTCTCCTGGCACTGGAAATAAGAAAACTCATTTATTTGCTCAATAACATTCCATGTGAAAAAACGTGAATACTTGCAGATCAAAGTGAGATACAGTGCCCATGCATTGCTCAAGTGTCCAGGCATTGTGGCAGTCTGATGCTTCATGTCATCATGTTTTACCATTTACCTGGAGCGAGGACGTCAGGGCTGCCCTTCTTTGCTACAGTCTTCTGAAGGTTCATGACCAGGCTATGCTTACCAGGCATGGAGAAAGCCTGGTTCTCTTTTCCTCCCTGTGGCTGCTGGATGATCTGTGGGGGCGGAACGGCCTCTAGATGGACCTGGGAAATACAGTTAGCTTTCTGTGAATTCATATCAAGATTCAGTGATTTATTTTTCACATACTTTTCAACGAGAAACATCCAATCCAATTTATCCGCCCATAAAGTTGGAATAATTTTGATTAAAGACACAACCTCTGTTAATTGTGGTTTCCGTTTCATTGTGATATGTGTGGAAGAGATTGATTAATAATGTTTTGAGAAGATGTACACTTTATCTGTCAATAATAAGTCACATTGTCAAAATCATTTCATGGAAAGAGGTAAAAATAATATTCATTGGCAACCGTGTAATTCACAAGAATAAACTCATTGCAATATCTATAAGAAATTTGAAAACAATTTCAAATTGTTAATCATTCATATTCATCTTTAACCTTTTTAATTGTGCATTAAGAAAATCCACAGACCTTGTTTTGAGCAGTTTCATGGAGGAATAATACCAGAATGAGAACAGTTCCTCAATGAAACTGCTCAAAACAAGGTCTGTGGATTTTCTTAATGAACTGTCCCTTTAAGAGAAAACAAAAACACATTTCTGTCAAATCACCTTAAATACACTTAAGTCCTAAATGATGAGTTATATTTACTGCACCTACATTTTGTTGTGGCGAATTTATTCCTGTGATGTGCTTTGACTCATGTTTGTGAAATAAAGCAAAGTCTTGTCCTCATTTATTGCATGTATAATTAGCAGAATTAGTTCAAAGTGTCACATTTTAGTAAAACCACAGTGGAGCTTTTACATTCTATCTATACTGTACAAGATTCAGTGATTTATTTGTCACATACTTTTCAACGAGAAACATTATCCAATTTGTAAGATAAATCTTTTCCTGAACCACTATGAAGCAATGAAGATGCCATTGATCTGTTGCTGATACATAGAGGTCAGACAAGAGTCAGACTTCATTGGCCATTATATGTAAAGCATAGATCAATCCTGTTATTGATACATATACATAATCTTGGGTGGATAGGCTGCAGTAAGGTCAGTGGATAGAAGTCACTGTATGCTCTGTGCCTTCCCGCGGTTCCTTACATTGCTATTGTTGTAAGCAACATTGGCAGCGTTCTCCAGCGTGTACCTCTCCACCCTCTTCTGTCTCTCCTGAAACATGCGAGAGCCTCGATTAGATGGAAGGTTGAGCTCCTCCATCATCACGTCCTTTGGAACGCTGATCTTCTTCCCGAGGTTCAGACCTACAGCACAGCACAACACGACAGACAAGTGGAGGTGCTTTAATAAGTCATTACCTTTAATACCCTTGTGCATTTTCAAAATGGCAGGTTTTTATGCGGTATGACATGGCGTCAGGTTAATGGGCTCTAACCCTGCACAAATGATGACATGTAGTTGTTAATGCAAAGGCAACGATAACGGCAACTTCCAGACATTTGGAAAGAAGGAAAGTAACACAGACTAATAAGGACCTTTGGCAAATCCTAATGTCTCCTCTGATCTTCTTGTTTCTGTCGACTTGTAACAGCTGAGGGGCACTGATATAAAGACGCCGAATCGTGCGCTGCATCACTAAGTTGTTATCTGCACAGCTTTTGCTCAAGGTCTCTTCTCGTGTTATATCATGGCACAGTGTAGAGTCGGAAATAGCCTCAAGATGATGTCAAGGGGTGTGTAATGTTTGTTATGGTCCAAGGTTGCATGGGGTAACGGGGCATATAAATAGGATCTTTGGATGAAAGATTCATGTAGGAGCGGATGGCTCTTTTTCTCACACATGAAAAGTGTTAGGAGAAGTCTGGGCATGTGCCACCCTGGAGGAGCTGCCTTTGATCGGCCTGCGTAAAATTCAGTGGTGGGAGTCACATTTTGCTGATTTTAGGGGACTCGGTTTCAAAGCCTAGCTGGCGGACAGCGCTAGAAAACAAATAGTACAACTGGGATGGTCCCTGCTGGAATGTTTGGAGAATTTCAACAACACACTGGCACTCTCGGGACGCATGTGTCCCCGCGCTGTGGGCCAACTCACTTTGATGTTTGGCTCGGTTCCCTCTCACAGCCCCGACTTGTGATCACAAACTCTGGCAGTTTGGATATGGGTGTAAATACACACAACCAATTTGTTGAAGATAGTTAAACCAGTATGTAAACTAAATATTGTGTCAGTTCTGTCTGCAGATGAACTGTCACAGACTGGAATCAATGCATCTCTCCACACCCACACTTACCTCCCCTGGCCTCTTTACACAGAGCCCTCGCCTGCAACATCCTCTGCTTAGTCACCTCATCCAGGCCTGAATGCATCATCTTCTTCCTCTGATGGACACACATGTTGCCATGTGAATAATTATCATTAAGAATGTTTTTTAAATTGTATTTTGTTTTATGATGCTTCTACTACTTTAATTTAGAATTTACCACTGCAAATCTATAACAGTATTAATTAGGGCTGTCAAAATATCAGAGATTCACCACACAGATATCACGGCCAAAATACACGGTCGCCCATAAAGTTGGAATAATTTTGATTAAAGACACAACCTCTGTTAATTGTGGTTTCAGTTCCATTGTGATATGTTTGGAAGAGATTGATTAATAATGTTTTGAGAAGATATACACTTTATCTGTCAATAATAAATCACATTGTCACAATCATTTCATGGAAAGAGGTAAAAATAATATTCATTGGCGACCGTGCAATTCACAAGAACAAACTCATTGCAATATCTATAAGAAATTTGAGAATAATTTCAAATTGTTAATCATTTATATTCATCTTTAACCTTTTTAATTGTGCATTAAGAAAATCCACAGACCTTGTTTTGAGCAGTTTCATGTAGGAATCTGGCAGAATGAGAACAGTTCCTCAATGAAACTGCTCAAAACAAGTTCTGTGGATTTTCTTAATGAACTGTCCCTTTAAGAGAAAACAAAAACACATTTCTGTCACATCACCTTAAATACACTTAAGTCCTAAATGATGAGTTATATTTACTGCACCTACATTTTGTTGTGGCGAATTTATTCCTGTGATGTGCTTTGACTCATGTTTGTAAAATAAAGCAAAGTCTTGTCCTCATTTATTGCATGTATAATTAGCAGAATTAGTTCAAAGCATCACATTTTAGTAAAACCACAGTGGAGCTTTTACATTCTAGCTATATTGTTTTTCAAGCATCAGTTCCCTGTTTACAGTTCAGTAACTAACTTCTAACTTATCTTCTTCTACACTTCTTCTGTTTTTCAGTCAGACTCTAAGCAGTGCCTCCTGCTTATTTTGACTATAATTAAGGCATACACTCCCTTCACCTCAGTCCTTACCTGAGTCTCCTGCCTGTCTGTGTGTGGGCTGTTGCAGCTGGTCTGGGTGGTTGTGCGGTTTATCCCGTACTTGAAAGGGGATGCGTCCACGCTCCACTCTGACTCTCCTCAGCAGAGAAAGAACAGTCTGTTTAAAAGTCGTCCCAGGATGCCTCGGGTGCTGACATCACTGGGTTATTTTAGCAGAGGGATAAGAGAGTGAGAATGGATTGAGGGAGTGTTTGGGGAGGGTATAAAAGAGCGATTAAGGGGAAGGGGCAAGTATAAAGATTTACATCCTGACCTCGAGCCTCTTTGATCATAAAAATCTGATCCCTTCTGTGTGTGTGTGTGTGCGTGTGTGTGTGCATGAACAGCTGGTGTCCAGACAGTCAAGTATCCAACTACAAACATAGAAACACACAAACAATTTCTATTTCTCCCCTCTGTAAAGAACTATGTAACTATGTTCTCTGCCACAAACACACACACACACACACACACACACACCATGTGTTTCCCACATACACAAAGTTTTACAGGGAGCTGCTGTAAAACGGATGAGGTCACAGCGATCAGAGGTTGTGATTCAGTTTAGCAGGTTGGGGTCAAAGGTTAAACTCTGTGGCAGCTTGCTCTTCCATTTTTGACGGTGTGAGACTCATGATGTCATTTTTTTTAAACACTGCTGTACATATCTGTTAGTTATCTAGCAGTGTAACATAATTTCATAACATCTAATAGTGTATAAAAAGGTGAAGCCCTAAGGAATCCATTTGTACTATGCATGTCATGAGATCTCAGGAATAATTAAAATTATTATTCAGAGTTTTGTCAAGGGAAAAAACTGACATGGCCATAGCCTTGACCTCAAGATACCTACACAAACATGCCCACTTTATGCATGTTCTCTCGTGCAGTTGTAGGCAGAAACCACATAGTATTTCTCATGCTGTAAAATTATTTTGTTTTTTTCCTTTTGTATCTGAATATTTCTGCATATTGGGATCCCTAAACAGTCTATGAATTGCATATTTTGGTATCACTGGAAAGCGAAGACTGTTGCAGACTTAATGAGCACAATTTTATTAATGTGTGATGATGTTTGTTCCCATAGTAGCATTTCATTGTAGTGAGACCCTTTTAGAAACTTTACAACCACAAAGTAGAGACCTAGAGTATTCAGAAGATGTATGGCTTTAAGTATATTTACAATAAGGGGGATTCTTAACGGTTTACACATTAGAAATGCTTCCCATCTAATCATTGAAAAATGCACTCTGAGACATGATTAAGCATGGGAACGGCCTTAAAATACTCATGTTTAAAACCCTCATACACTAATTTGCTATTAATTCCATTTAATTTTACTAACTAAATTATGATTCATGACTACAATAACTTGACACACAGTGATGAACTGCGTCTCTAATTAATCTTTAGCTTTCAGAGGAGCTGTTGACCTCTTATTGACCCCTGAACATCCCCTGCCTCCCACCCTTCTACAAAAAGTAAGGGGTTAAAGCACTTTTTTCAACAAGTGACAACACCTTTAAGGGTCAACAGGAAGAATACAAATGCTCACTGTAACTAAATTAAATGTGGCGAGCACAGCACACCAGCAGACACAGCACAATGTTTTTCCTATTTTGTTTTCATTTATTCCATGGCTTACCGACTGCTGAGAAACTCCACTTGTGAATTCTGCATGAAGCCACATTTTGTGTTACACTAGAAGTGATGCCCTTTAACTTTATTTGGTCGGCCTTTTTGAACTCAAGTTATCGAGCAGCTTTTTCCCCCCACAAATTGATTCATTGAGCTCAGCAGGAGCCTGGAGGGAAAAAAACATTTTCCTTATCCCTGTTGAGATTGGATATCGATTTTGCACCTGCCCTGCTCCACAACACTACTATCCCCTCAGTGGGAAGCCTCCCGGCCTCTGAAAGAAAATGTGAAGTCATCCTGAGTCACAGAAAATCATCTGCGGACACACAATGGAAGTTTGATAGTTGCAGAAACCACAGTAGGTTAGTAGCCTCCTTCTAACAAATCAAATTTCAGCTTTTGTGCAGTCCTGTATCACACTGAGCCTTTGTGATTAGAATTAATCTGTCACTTTCATTTCATTCACATCTATTACCTATTATAATTCATTACAAAATGTGGCTATAATTCTGTGAATTAAAAAGTAATTTTCCTAAAAAGGACAATAACAAGTTAATGGAAATGGAATAACCTCTTGTGACTGGTGTCATCTGTGTTTGAGAGGTGGCTTTCACAGTGTGTTCATGTCACATAGAGAGAGGTGCACAGCCACCAGGTGCTGACAGCTGACACAAGAACAATAGAGGCCCAGTCAGACTCAAGAGCTTGTGCAATTAAGGCACCTTTAAAACCGTTTGCCCCGTTGGCCTTCAGATGAAACCTTATCTGGCTAGCTAGTCTGAGGAAGTTCAAAACTCCAGAGGTAGTGTTGAGAGCAAGAGAAAACAAAAGCAGCAATATTCAGCGTGTGGCTTTTTATAGTTTCATGCTGAAAGCTAAATGCATTAAAATTCAGCTCGCAGCACTGAAAAAGTCATCATTGTGAACTTTTTTTATACGCTTGCAGGTGCCTTTGGGAGGACTGTTGGAAGTCAGTCAGTTGGGGAGCTGTTTTGACAGTGCTCGGTTTGAGCTCCAATCCAGAGAGACGTAATGTATGGGCTGCTGTGTGAGAGCCTTCACGACTTCATCAAGGAGTCGTACGGAGATGATGTGTGGAAGCTGGTCAGAGAAAGAGCAGATGTCAGGTTGCACTCTTTTGTCACCCACCAGGTACAGTGTTCGAAATGAATAATATAATTCTGTATGCATGCACTGAATAGTAATTTGTCTGCATGAGTAGAAACTGCAGTTGCTGTCACTCTGTCTGCTTTTGTGTGAAGCTTAGTAGTCCTGATGTCAAAAGAGATATTCTCACATGATAAGGTCTATGTATATATGTGTGCCTGCAGGTGTATAGTGAGAGTGTGATTCCCCGTATTGCAAAGGCAGCCAGTGGAGTGACAGGCACGCCCTACAATGAGCTGATGAACTCCTGGGGTGTCTACTTCCTGGGCTTTGTTGGGAAGTACGGCTATGACAGGATCCTCAAGGTGAAAAAAGATCTCACACTGCCAGAACTTTTGCCCGATGTGTGAGGAAATTACTAAATACTCAGTGAGCTATCCTCAAAACTGCTGCTGTACTAGTGGAAGGTTGGGATTTTTAAACCTAAAGCTGATCTTTTTCTCATTTATATCTTATTGTACTGTTTATTTAAGAAATAATTTGTAACTGTGGTCACTCAAGAATGGTCAAAAAAACAGCAGCAAAGAGCAAGATATCCTGAATTGTAGTCTCTTGTATGAGTCAAGTTCCCTAAAATGCTATTCCCAAATTGTTTCAAATGCTTTGTGAAGTGCTAGCCAAAATAGCTCTGATGGCATCTTAAGAGGGTTATTTTCTTAGATTTTGAAACATGAACATGAAACGACTGCTCTAACAGGCGGAATGGTTCTTCCCATAATAAGTATGCTGACCTTTTGGTCTTAAATTGTCGGGCTCATGTTAAAAAAGTATTTCTGATGTCCTTAGAGATGTCCAATAACTGCCATAAAGCTCTATAGCCTATTTACTTTATTTCCCACTTCCATAAAGATACATCTTTTAACCAACATCAGTCTGGATCATAACTACCAAATATTTATTTATTTTCAGAATTTTAACCCTTTGATTGCTAGTTTGTTTACATAATGCCAATGCTGTTTTTATCAATAAAAAGTTAAATACTTCTGTATACTCCAGGCTTTATAGTATAAAATATGTATTTGCCTCAAGGGAAAACATGATGGCAAACAAATGGTTCTCTCTGGAGGAAAAAAGTAAAAGCTGTAGATTAAAGGCCTGATATAACAGAATGCACGTTTTGATGCTATATTGGCTGCAGGATCATACATTGTGGTTTAAATGTTTTACAACATGAACATGTTGATCCTTAAGAGCCTGAATGTCTGTATTTTAGCTTTATAAGTCATTATAACATTATTATAAGAGCTGAGGTTTAACTTCTGAATTTAGAAAAAAAAATCACACCTTTGCCTAAATGTGTGCCGTATCACTTTACACTGAGAAAGAGTATCTAGTGATGCACAAGGGTTAAATTAAGGGAATGACCCTTTAAAGTACTGTTATGATAAAAATATAAAGAAACTGTCTAAGACATGACCTGTGACCTTCTGTCTCTGCCTTCAGGTGCTGGGCCGTCATGTACGTGACTTTGTCAACGGCCTTGATAATCTGCACGAATATTTGCGCTTTAGCTACCCCAAGGTGCAGCCTCCAACCTTCTTCTGCCAGGAGGAGTCAGCCACTGGAGTCACCCTCCACTACAGGTCTGAGACGAGGAGCAGGCCAAAGGGTTACATCATTTTGTGGAGGGAGATTGATAGACCATGAGGGATCAGGCATAAAGTTGAAGAGTCAGGTTAATAAAGAGAAGGCTGTGTTATTTATTTCTCTGAGACTGATGTTGAATCTTCTTTCTCTGTGACCGGCAGGAGTAAGCGCAAAGGCTATCTGCACTATGCCATGGGTCAGCTGAGGCAGATGGGGAAACAGTTCTACGACTGCGACATTCATGTGGAGGTGCTGTCTGAACAGATGGTCGGAGACTACTCCCATGTCACCATGAGGTACACACACACACACACACACACACACACGCACACACGCACACACGCACACATACTTTTACTTAAGTAAAGGATCAGATTTCTTCTTCTGCCACAGTTTATACTTAATTTTAAACTTCATTTTAAAAACACATTGATCTGCGTGTCTGTGCAGGCTGAACTTTGACAACTCAGCCTACCGCTACATCATGAAGGAGGATGAGGAAGAGCAGGAGATTTTGCCCATTACCTCAGACTTCTTCTTTGAGGTCTTCCCCTTTAACATTGTCTTCAGACAGGTAAACCTTTCAAGTTACGTTCTTAAAGCTTTTAATATTAGTTAAATATTAATTAAAAAACGAAACATTCACTTCTTCTTCAGGACATGGTAGTTCATAACGTTGGCTCGGGCCTGGCTACAGTCTTTCCTGATCTGGATGGGAAGAAGATTAATGATGCCTTCCTGCTGGCTCGCCCCCTAGTGGAGTTCACCTGGAACATGGTAAGATGTCACTTTACATGTCTCTGTTTCAGACAGGGACAATTTTAATCTCTCCAGCAAACAGGTCAGGTCAAACTTCAGCCATTCTGCATATAAACTTAAGTTAATCAGCTTTAAACAGGACGTTGATGTGTGCTGAGAATACTGACCTAGTAATCTGTTTGCAGATCATCTCCCACCCCAACAACCTGTTTGAGATCATGTCCAAGGAGCCTGTGAAGAGAGAGAGGAACCTTCACAACCGAGTGCAGAGTAAGAGTGGGAGCCATGTAAACACTCACAGGGTGTGTGTCTGGCTAGGACTCACTGGCTTGTGAATAGATCAGTTTCACTTCAGTCAGTTGCAAAAGACATGCTCAATTTCAGTTTTTATTAAAAACTATTTAAAAAAGAGCAGGTGTGCAGTGAAACACTGCTGGATTAAAGATGGGAGTTTAAGGGGTCTTCAGTTTGAGAAATTGATTTGTTTGATGTCTCGATTCAATTGTATTTGAATTTAGTGGAAGGGATCTTAGCCCTGGATTTAATGGGTGGAGGGTATGAATATGAATGTTAGTGGCTATAACAGTTTATCCTGTTCTTTTTTCACAGATTCTGACTATGACAATGCCAATCGCTCTGCAGATGTAGACGTGGAGCTCATGGCTTTCCAGTCCATCATTGGAGATGATTACAAAGGTTCTGTTATCTACAAAGATAACTGTAGCTGTATCTGAAGACACAGACCCTGAACTAGTCTGGCTGACAATGAATCGTTGAAAATACTTGTATTTTAATGACACTACTCGTCTTATGTCTGTACGTTAAGAACCAAGCTAGATTCAGCCAGCAGTGGGTTAGCTTAGCTTAGCTTTCAGTTGGAAAACAGCTAGCATGGCTCTGTCCAAAGATTTAAAAAACAAAACAACCTACCAGCATCTCTAATGCTCCATCATTTACATGTTAAATCTAATTTATTTACAAAAAACACAGTAAGAACAGTAAAAAAGAGACAATTTATGATTTTATGGGTAAGTTATGTTCAGGATGCTTTTCTTGGCTGGGAGCAATGACTTTCTGAAACCTTGTCTGCACTGTGTAACTGTGGCGAAAAGACTAAGTCACTGTTACCATCCAAGAAATAGTCCAAAGCAAAAACCCACTGAAAGCCATTCATTCTCCTTAAAACAGAGCCAGGCTAGCCATTCCTCCCTGTTCCCCGTCTTTATGCTAAGCTCACACTAAACGGCTGCTGTCTCCAGCTTCATTTTTAACATCCAGATTTGAGAGTGCGATTGATCTTCTCATCTAACTGTTAGCAAGAAAGCAAATGAGGAGAATTTCCCAAATTGTTAACTGTCAAATCTATTAAGATGACATTATTAACACAGCACAGTTCATATCTACTGCTGGCCTCTCTAAATGTTTGTCTCATTGGCATTTCAACCTGCTCCTCTTTTAGACGGTAACAGTGCTAATGCGATGGAGAGCTGGGGCGATGGGAGCCGCTGCCTTAAACTAAAAGGACAAATGAGATACATGCCAGAGTGGGAGTCTATCATCTTCCTGGGAACGCCTGTGTAAGGCCCACACACACACACACACAGACAACCATAGACACAGATCTTTATTAAAATGCTGCAGTTGAAAAGTAAAACATTCTAAAAAGCAGCAAGAGCTAAACTGAATTACGAGGCTGGAAATAAAAGCCTGGGCAGTGAATCAAATCAGGGGCCCATTCTAACAGCACTTACCATGCATGAAATGAGCTGCTAATTAGCTTGTAATCAGACAGTGCAGCTCTTGTGAGCCTAATGGGAACCCATTTGCAACTGAGAGTGTTTTCCACAGAGTACATTACCAAAACATCTCCCTCCTCTTCTCCAACATTTTGTTTTGCAAGCAAATGCCCTTATGCCTGTATTGACAAAACTTCTGAATTGTTAAATGCCACATCTTGCTGCTTACATAATTTATACTGTAGGAAACTAAAAATAATATCTCACTATTACCGTCTTTTAATTTCCCCAATTTTTTCTAAATAGCGCTTTTGTTTTTTCTAAATAGGTTTTTTAATTTAGATTAGCATTATTGTTGTTGTAATTTGTCTTTTATTTTCTCATTTGCGTGTCTAGGATGGAGAGCCTCAGTGCTATGTTCAAGACCGGCCTGTACATCAACGACCTGAGCATGCACGACTCCAGCAGAGACCTGGTGCTGGCGGGCACGCAGCAGTCAGAGGAGCTGAAGAGAGCTCTCATACAGGTTCACTCTGCCAACGTGCAGTATAGTGTATTTTATATGTGTGATCAGCCCACTTGTCACTCTGCATTATGCAAAGTTGCTCTGAAGCCCTTCTTTCAGTGTGACATCCCAGGATCACCCGCCGCATTTAGACCTGAGAAAAGAAATAGAATTAAACTTACAGTGTTCTTCTGTCTTATCTTCCATTGCGCAGGAGCAAAAGAAGTCCAGTAAACTGGAAGAGAGCATGAAGATGCTGGACTATGAGATGAAGAAGACTGACGACCTCCTGTACAGGATGATTCCCAAGCCAGTGGCTAAAAGGCTGCGAAAAGGAGAGCCGGCTGTAAACACTTGTGAGGTCAGGATTGTAGATAGTGCAGCAAATATCACCAGAACACCAGAAAGGGGACATATATGCCCATCTTCAGGTTCATGTGTGTATTTTGGGTTTCTAAAAAGACATGTTTACATGCTTTAATGTTAAAAATATTTATTATTTTTTCCATACTGTATTTGTGAATATACCCTCTGTCAGAAACGCTCTGTTTAAGCAGCTATCTCTTTAACAGCCTGTGGACTGAACCCAAAGCATTTGACATTTAGTTGTGGTCCAGGGTGCCTTGGCTCTCTTAACTCCCCTACAACAGTGAGCAACACTAGCTAAAGTTAGCTAAGAAACTGCATCTGCTAACACAAACAAACAACTGGCACTCACAAAGAGTCTAGTGAGGCCTGTGTGACCAAACAGGACTGTGACCGAACTCAGCAGGCCATTAGATTAATTCTCATCTATCAATATGGCCATCAATCATGGATGCTGACTGCCGATTACTTAGCAGCCATTGTTTTTTTCTCCATACAGTTTAACTTTAACTCATATTCAGGCACCAACTCAAACTTTTATGCTCTGGGACACTGATTAAAAGCTTAATCTAACATCTATCAAAGGGTACAAACAGAGTTCTTTCCTTTGCCAGTGCAGATGGTGGTTCTGCACCTAAACACATTCACACACACACACATACAACTCCAACATGCACACATGTAAATCCCCTGAACTATTGGAGAATGTTTGCCAAACAAAAATTCAGGTTGAGAGTGACTTCCTGAGAGTGCATAATAGGATACGCACAACACATGGCATATGAATGCCTGCCTCACCTGTGTGTGTGTGTGTGTGTGTGAGAGTGTGTGTGTGAGAGTGTGTGGGTGTGAAGTATATCAACATGCATACTCACCTCTGCTCTCTTATCTCTTTTCTCCCAGGTGTTCCCAGATGTGACCATTCTTTTCAGCGATGTTGTGGGATTTACTCGCATTTGCAGCCACATCACTCCGATGCAGGTGGTCTCCATGCTCAACACCATGTACACGCTGTTTGACACACTCAGCGAGAAGCACCGTGTCTTCAAGGTGTGTGTGTGTGTGTGTGTTTCCCCTCTGTTTAATATACATTATCTGTGAGAGCTGCTGCGTGAGAGCTGCTGCTGCTCCTGTCTTTTCCAGGTTGAGACTATCGGGGATGCCTACATGGTGGTAGCTGGGGCTCCAGAGAAGACAAAGTATCACGCACACAACATCTGCGACATGGCCCTGGACATGGTGCGCTCCATAGATCACCTGAAAGACCCCTCTAATGGCAACCACATACAGATTCGTGTTGGTGGGTAGAACACGTGTGCATGTATTTGTTTATGTCTTGTTTGACTGAGTGAACTAATGTGTTGTTGTGGCTGCAGGGATTCACTCTGGGATGGTGGTAGCAGGTGTAGTGGGACACAAGATGCCACGTTATGGTCTGCACGGCGACACCGTCCACACTGCATCTGCCATGGAGAGCAATGGAAAGGTAGGGAAGCAAAGTCAGTCTGTTTCCTGTAAGATGACTAAAATGCACTTTCTGTCATTTTGTTGTAATCTTCCTTTATCTTACTCAGGAGATGCACATTCAGCTCAGCAGCGCCACCTACGAGCACCTGAAAGGAAGTCACTTTATTTTTGAAAGGAGGGGCACCATTACCATCAAGGTTAGGGGTCAAAACTGTTTGCACAGCAACTACACTCTCATAAAAGTAGTCAATAAAGCCGACGTGACGTTTGACACATTTGGCAGTCGATAGCTTAGTTTTTGGCGGGCCTTAAAGCTCCGAAAACATTTTAATTCAGCTCTATTTTGATAAATCACCCATAGGTGTGAAATTTAAACAACTATATTCTTCGCTAAAAAATTCTTAAATCTGCATTTTGTGACACAACAACATTTGTTTTAAGAAAATTACAAGTTACAGTTGTGAGTTTTCTCCTCCGCCATTGCTGGCAGTTGGTGTATTGCATTGTGGGATACAGTAGGCAAATTAGACATCTGGGTATTTTTATCATACTGCAAATTTTGTTTTTGTTTGCATACTACATTCTACATTTTGGCCAAATCAGTACATACTGCTTGTATAGTATGCAATTCCGAGTCCAGCCTACATTTGCAACCAGTGAAGTCGCCCCTGCTGGCCATTAAAAAAAAAGCAGGTTTAGGCACTTAAGCATTGGATTTACTATTCAGAGCAAGACGTTTCTGCTTGCACTCACCACATTAATTTACTTCACCCAGCCACTATATCAAGCTGTAATTAATATGATTTAATGTCAAATATATGCGCAACAAACAGCGATGGCCTGGTTTAGAACTGTCTGAGTGTCTCTACTTAAAATTAAATACATGTTATCTGCACATTATACTCAACCTACTTAGGACTAAACACTGAGGCTGTAATCCGTGTTAACAGAAGATTTGTGTATCAGCAGTCAGACATAATAAACATTCCAGAATCTTAGAAATATATGAAATAATAATAACTCACAATGTTTTGGCTCTGGGGAGTCAGCGCACTTAGTATTCAGCTGGTGATTGCGACTTGCTTGTTGATTTGCCAGACTATTTTATCACTGAGTCTGACTCTGAGGCTGTACATTTGGAGATAATGCCGACAAAGTGACTCCCAAAGGTTTCTAAGGCTGCTGATTACAGGCGCCAATCTCAAAAAAGCAAAAGCGACTCATTTTTCATCAGAGAATTCTGATTATTGAAAATCTGCCACCTGCCATTTCACTCCCCTCCATAACAAAGATTGTGCTTTTGAGCATATGTCTTCGAATATTTGTGCATAAGCCAGGAGCCTTTATGTCCAAACCTAAATCTTTTCTCCATTTTAAGGGAAATGTTGAAATTGAGACCTACTGGCTGAAAGGAAAAAGGGACAAAGATGGGAATGCCCAGGCGGCGTGTCCTCAGTTTGAGGCCCAGACCATCAGTAAAGCCATCAGCAAGGCCAATATCTCAGGCCCCGAGGCCACAGGAGATGAGGAGGAACTGGTAAAAAATAAACCAAGACACCTTTGAATGGTTCACGCTATCATAACCTTTGATGAGTGTCCTTCTGTCTTTGCCCCCAGGTTTCTCCCCTGGTGGCAAAGCTGAACGAGGACGATGTCAAGTCTATTCACTCTCATCGTATCAAGATGGAGATTTCAGGCCATTCTCTGGAGGAGGCGATGGAGGAGAGCCAGGGGGAGGAGATGTCTGTTCATAAGGTGAGAGGGGATATCCACAAATTCTAGACTTCTGTAAGTGCTGTTTTGCTCCTTTGTTATTGGTGTGATTAAATGAACCATCCCCAGTCCCACTATAAGGATGCTTTGCAGGACGGCCTTCAGGACGCTCACCTTGAACTGGACTCCCCTGAGTCTGATGGCAGAGACTCCATCATGGAGTCCCGTGAAAGCTCCTGTGACTCCCGCTGCTCCAAGAGTGCCACATGCTCCGTGTCATGAAGCAAAGAGATGCTAGCTTATAGCCAGCAATTCATTTGTATTACTAAAAGTTTCTAAAGCGCTTTTTGTACAAGGCATTGAATGTTAGGCCAAATGCCAGATAGGAATGCAGTTTTGGGCATTCTTGTGGTGATGTCATTACAATCTATGTATTCATAGAAATACAATAGGACTAGAATTGACTTGTTTATTGGACATTTAATCCCAAAATCGTTTTTTTGCATTGACAACAGTTCACAAAATAATGTCTGCAGCTCTGAACATGTTGATTTGAATGTGGATGTCCGTTCTAACCTTATTCTATTTCTATGGATGTATTGTTTTCACATGGCCTAGTATGTAATGTTTGAAATTTCTAGTAGCCTTGAGTGTTTTTATGTTGCTATGTTGCACAGTGAAGTCATCAGTGCTTATAAAGCTCTGACAGTACAGAAATAAATCACAGCTATCATTTTTAAATTCACACTTAGATCGGTTTCAGTCAGCAGACATACTCAAATGAATACCTCACATCAGTCACTTCAAAGCAATTGGCTCTAAAACTTTGCTGTCTATCATGTTTTAATAGCAGAAAGTGGTCACTGCCACACGGTTCAACTGGACACAAGATCAGTAATTTCCCGTTTGTTCTGCTGCACCTTGTAGATTTGACATCTTATTTCATCCTTTAAAGATATCCTGCGTCCTTCTCTCTCGTGTCTCTCCTTCATCCCGCTTGTCTAGATTCATTGTTCTATATCAGTCTCGTCAAAGACACAGCCGCGGCACAATGTAAACGCTTGTCAGCTCAGTGAAAATAAAGCGAGATGACTGCTGAGGCGTGTGTGGATCCATTTGTTATTGTTTGTCTTGTCACTCAAAAGCATTGGCATCCAGACTCACGTTTACATTTGCATTTATTTTACACTTTTTTTATTCACTGCATTTCTCCGTGGTTTAAGATACAAGATGTGTATTTACTGTGTCTATGAATGCTCATGTGACATGTGTGCACGTGTACTTACACTCCTGTGAACTCTAGGAAAACTAGAACACAAAGCTTTTATCCACTTGTGTCATGAAAGCTGTAATTTTTGTGATTATAGTCTTTGAAAAAGCTGCTCCTGCAATATCTCAGATTTCATGCTTTGGTTTCAGGAAGGTGTGACACATCCAAACACGTTACTAGAACAAGAAATGTAATCCTAACACAAAGACATGGACAGACAGTTTCACATCAGTTAGACAGCGTTCCCCACTGACTGATTATCAGAGGAACTGCGCTTATAGGTGGCGTCCTCACGGTCTACGCTGCATCCGTTGGCTGTGCGCGAGTCTTTAGGCAATGAACCGATGGAGCAGTGGAAGCAGAAGGCGTAGAAGAAGGCGATGAGGAGCAGGAAACAGACAACACAAAAAATGATGACAATCAGGATGGTGTGCACTTGCATGTGCACCTCCTCCCATGGGAGCAGTGTGGTGGAGGTCAGGAGGCTGGAGGTCGTCGGGGTGACATTAAAACTGGGTGGAGGAGGCGTGATGGAGGGCAGGTGGTCGACTTCCGGCATGATGGGAAGCCTCAGTGACTAGGGGATATTTTCCTGCAGCTGGAAAGAGAAGAAAATATTGTGGTTTGGTTTACCACACACAGATGAACAGTTTCATTCATAAGATATTTCAATTCAAATGGAGTTATTTATGCCTAATGATAAATCAACCTGTGGAAAACAACAGATGAGATCATTAGCATGAAAAATACTTCTGTGTGATTTTCACATTATTAACACAATCTATTTCAGTGCAATAATAAGCAATGTTACAAAAAATATAAAAAATAAAAAATGTATTATTCATTTTAGCAACATAACCTCCCATTAACCTGCTGCTTTTAATCTTTTACCCACACAACCAAACACAGACGTGTCTTTTGTTCCTACCTGGATTGTGTCGTTGTCCAGGCTCTGAGCAGGCTTTCTTTTGATGAGCAGAGCTTGGGAAAATGAAAGATATGGAGAACTAGAGAGGGAGGGCTGGACTGAAGAAGAGAGGTGGACCACGAATAACATGGAGGGTTGCCATGGCAACACTGGCTGAGGGGCCACTTGCATGGAAGTGACATCATATCACCTTATTATGTGTGAAAGTATACAAATGGAGATATGGGGAGGTATTAACGGATGACAGCAAAATGAGTTTGAGAACTAAAGCTAATCTAAATCACCCTTCAGGTTATATAGCTCATAAAGAATTAATTTGCATGATTTTCTTCTGAAGCTGTGCAGGAATAAAAGTCATCAGCTGGATCAAAATTGAGCTCTGGTACACAGTCAGTGAAATAAGAGAGTGTCAGATCCCTAATTTGTAAAGAGAGTAGCCTCCTCATCAGCCCTGACATTAATCAGGCTCTGTTATACTGCCACCTGTTGGTAAAAGCAGCAGCACTGAACAACAGCCCTGCACAAACAGACTCCTCTCCCTCCTCTCACCAGCCCAGCTCCTGTGCCGTCTGGTCTCTTTCAAACAACCATAATGATCCTTTAGTACGAGCTGTAATTGGTCCTACACCCCCTGCTGTGCTCGCTCAACAGGAGTTGATGTCTAAAAAATGTTTTAGTACTTGCACCAAATTTTAGTTGCCATGGAGATGACTCAATATTCACTCATTTTTAGCAAGTAAAGCAGGGAGCTGTTTTTCTTCTCTTTTTTTCACTCATAAATACCAGACAAAAGAATAGAAGAAAAAAATCATTAGCATAATTTCATGTAGAGGAGGACGTGTAACAAAGCCCGCCAGCTGATGTGATTTTAGAGTGCTTTCAGATGGTTAATTACAGCTCGAGACATTAGAAACAAAAAGATCCATTAAATGCAACTGCCACTGAGTAGAGCCAAAATGGCTGAATAGAGGAGTCAGCCTACACCAAGGTCAGTCTAAAGGACAAATATGTGAGGTGAGGGCCTCCTTTCTGACTGCTTTCGTCCCAGTGGAGATGAACCATGTGCGGGGAAATATTGAAGCAGCCTTATGAAGTCAACGATCTGTTCAATCTTTATTGCAGATCTCAGAACAGAAGGTGAAGAAGGATTTTACCTCAAGTTGTTCGCATTTGTATTTCTGCTGCAACAATAACACGGTGCTCACAGCTGGACATTAGATGTGTCATATGGCCAACTACCTCTGTGAAAAGGGATCCAGACAGCTCTAACATAAACATAACCATGGATGCGTGCTTGGTAATTGTCCCTGAATTAACATATAAAACAAACATTCTGAGGGAAAAAAAGTCTCTCTGATGCAAATTAGTCAGCCTCTCTGCGTGTAATTTCCTGCACTGTTTGCTCTGTTGTGCCTTGAAGATTTGATATCTTGTTCTGCCACATGAGTGTATAATTGTGAACTCTCTTCTTCTCTCTCACTCTGGCTTTTCAATTTGTCTCTCTCTCTCTCTCTCACTGTACAGAATAAGTCCTTGTCATTGGGGTGTGGGAATAAAGCGTGTTGACAGCTGAGCAGGAGTGGATTCTGCTTCTTATTGTTTCTCTTGTCACTCATGGAAGCGTTGACATTTACAGTCACATTCACATGTTCCTGCCATTTGCTGACATTTTTTAAAAACTATTATTTGACCATTAAATGCTATCTTTTTCTGGAGAACGTGACCAAACATGGCTACATGATATCTGAAAACAAAAAAGCAAAATAGCAGAAATGACTACATATTTTATTGTCAAAAATCTCACAACACATACTTTACATGCACACTGCACTTTAGTCTACATGGCTACACACTCAGCTTGGTTTTCTTGATGTTCAAGAAAGCACATAGATTCACCAGACGAGGATCCTCGGGATAGGGGGACACAAACATACATTTTCAGGACGGAACAATGATTGATAAGTGCCTAGTTCACTTATTGTAGCTAAAGTCTTTCTTTATGTGAGCTACGTTTGGAAAATATTCATAAAAATGACAAAAATGTAAAAACAAACTCATCATTCAAATGTGTGAGGGGAGCAGAACCTGTCATTGGTGAGGTGTGATGATATTAAACACAATTAAATATTTCTTTAATCCCTTCATGTGATGCTCGTTCGCCATTTGTGCTTTTTGGGATGCTGGTTCACTTCTTCTTATTCACAATGTTGTTGCAAATCCAGTTCATGCCATCCTGTTGGGGAAATTAAAATAAAACTGTCAACATCTGTTTTATAGTTTTGAAGAAAGAAAATAACTAAACTAAAATAACTAAATGCATCAAACTAACAACCTTTAAGTCAAAGAGTTTGTTGATAGAAGCCATTATTAAATCAATTAATAAATTAAATGAACAATTACAGCAGTTCAACACGGAGAGCCTAAACAGCAATGGAATCAACATTTAATTTGCTCCATTTTCCATGAGATAACAAGTTCATTTTATTTGTTTTTTGACATCAATAGTTATTAAGTCATTATCCTGAAATAACATGTTGTTTTTCTAAGAAAACGCAATTATCTTCTCCGGGTTGTGAAATTAGTAAAAAATAGTGTCCTTGAGATAAAGACATAATTCATTTGAGGTTACGAGACAAAGTTTTGTAATTCACATATAATAGGTGCAGTGTCTTAAGATTTCCACTACACTTACTATGCTGACGACTTCATGAATGACTTGAACACTCATATAGTGGGTAAGCCTATTTCTCTTTTGTTTAGTGCTTTTATGCTTTATTATACATTTCTAAGTGAGACAAAAAAGACTACTACATCTCATTTTCTCAGGAAAACAACTATTGCATAGTTTGTGATCACTAGAAAACCAAAATAATTAGCTTGCTATCATGGGTATATTTGGAGAAATAAAGTGTTTAGGGGTTCTATAGTCCAATACAGACTGGTTTGGAGAGAAATCAATAAATCAAGGTTGGGACTATGTCTGACCTGAACTCCCTCCCCAGACACAGCTGAGCAGGCCTGAATCTGCCACTCACGGTCCCGGTATGTATGCAGGTTGAGTCCCTCAGCGATCTCACTGGCCGGTGACGCTGTGGCGAGATCCTGCTTGTTGGCAAAGATGAGCACTGGGACGCCCTTTAGAGTCTCCTCGTCAATCAGCTCGGACAGCTCCTACACAAATGCGCACAAAATACAATTCTTATTAAGTCATTGACCTAAAAAACAATGAGTTTTATACATGTTAGCATGAACTTTGCTCTGGTTCTTGTCAGAATGTATTTGCATGCAGAATGACATCAAGCTCACCAGTCCCGTCTCCTCAAACCGCTTCTTGTCTGCACTGTCAATAACATAAATCTGAAAGAACAAATGAAATGAGTAGACACACGTATGAGTGAAAATATTTTTCTTTGGCCTCAACATTTTCAACAACTACTGAAGGTGTCAGTGACTCATTTAGTATGCAGCTGCTCTGCTACAGCAGCCAAGAAGTCTTCATCGAGAACAGAAGATACACAGAATTACAGTTACTAACAAGTTGCTTCATCTATAAAAGTGCTTAATTAGTCCTTCTAGTGATCTTTTATTGCTATAAATGCTTCATGTGCTTTTGTGGTATATTTTCACTGAAGACCTACTAGAAGTCTGAGATGACTAGCAGACTCATTGCAAACACTCATAAGATCCAAATAGAGCATCAAGTAAATGTCTCCCTCGTAGGAAAGAGTCAAATCTATTGCACTATTGCACTTAAGGACTTGGACTTTTAAAAAAAAAAAAACATTGTTACTTAGATATATATTTTATTTATACAATGTTGATAATGTTGTGTTTTGTGTTTTGTTTTAAGTATATTCTATATTGATATAAATATCAATATTTTGTACTGTGCAACTGGAGGAGGACTGCTCCAAACTAAATTTCGTTGTCTTGTACAATGACAATAAAGTTCTATTCTATTCTATTCTATTCTATTCTATTCTATTTTAAATCAAACTCACCAACAGGTCTGTGTTTTCCAGGTACTTTTTCCAAAAGGGTCTGATCTTCCTCTGTCCTCCAATGTCCCAAACATTGAGTTTCATACCATGAGAGGCAACACTCTTTATGTTGAAGCCCTGAAGTGAAACACAAAGCCGGAGTCACTGTATTACACATCACTGCCTTCAATTTAACACAGTTCCACAACGCAGCACCTGGAAAAGCCTCACAAATGGTTATGAAGCAATTCATTAAGCGGGAATGAACTAGAGCACAGGTGCGTGTATTAAACAAATCACTGTTCGGTTACTCTGCATTGTAACCTTGTTAGGTATCAGCAGAGGAGCAACATGTGCACTCTGGGCCTTTACTAGGAAGTGGTCACTGTGTTAATCCCCAGCCGTTTTTCATAACGTCGCTCCTTTTCTGTTTCAGTCGGCGACATTGTATAACATCTTTATCCTGACGGTCAGCTGAGGAGCAAATCTGAGGATAAGACTGGAGGGATCAAGTGCAGTGTATGTGTTTATGTGTCAAGTCTGGTTTAGCTTTGTGGTGACTTGTCATGCTGGACTGCTTCCACTCTGCCTGGTGTCTTATGAGCCGTCACACTTGTCCAGAACATGTCAGTACATCTGCTCTCTGTCTTTTCTTGTGAGAGTAATAGAATTGTATTAAATAATCATATTAGAGGTCAGATAATTACATCACAAG